>NW_026571140.1:35464016-35594016 GCF_026225935.1 Boleophthalmus pectinirostris
AGAGACTGAACCAGAACTAAACCAGGTCTAAACCAGGTCTAAACCAGATCTAAACCAGGTCTAAACCAGGTCTAAACCAGGTCTAAACCAGGTCTAAACCAGGTCTAAACCAGGTCTAAACCAGGTCTAAACCAGGTCTAAACCTAAACCAGTCTAAACCAGGTCTAAACCAGGTCTAAACCAGGACTAAACCAGATCTAAACAGGTAAACCAGGTCTAAACTAAACCAGTCTAAACTAGGTCTAAACCAGGTCTAAACCAGGTCTAAACCAGGACTAAACCAGGTCTAAAACCAGTCTAAACCAGGACTAAACCAGATCTAAACCAGGTACTAAACCAGTCTAAACCAGTTAAACCAGTAAACCAGGTCTAAACCAGGTCTACTAAACCAGTCTAAACCAGGACTAAACTCAAACCAGGTAAACCAGGTCTAAACCAGGTCTAAACCAGGTCTAAACCAGGACTAAACCAGATCTAAACCAGTCTAAACCAGGTCTAAACCAGGTCTAAAACCAGTAACCAGGTCTAAACCAGGACTAAACCAGGTCTAAACCAGGTCTAAACCAGATCTAAACCAGGACTAAACCAGGTCTAAACCAGGACTAAACCAGGTCTAAACCAGGACTAAACCAGTCTAAACCAGGACTAAAACCAGATCTAAACTAGGTCTAAACCAGGTCTAAACCAGTCTAAACCAGGACTAAACCAGTCTAAACTCTAGTTCTAAACCAGTCTAACCAGTCTAAACCAGGACTAATCTTGGACTTGAGAGAGAACCCCAAGCCCGCGGATCCAGGTGTCCACAAAGCGTAATTGCCCTTTGCCCAACTGCCCTTAGGCCCTTGGGGCACAGAGGTCTGTGCCGGTCCTTTCACCTGTGGTCACCCGATGGTCTACACGGGCGAACCTCTGGGCCCGACCCGACACTCAGTCCTGGTCCAGTCCCGTGTTAGTCCTGGTTTAGTCCTTTGTTAGTCCTGGTTGAGTCCTTTGATAGTCCTGTTTTAGTCCTGGTTTAGTCCTAAGATCAGTCCTGGGATCAGTCCTGGTTCAGTCCTGTTTTAGTCCTGTTTTAGTCCTGTTTTAGTCCTGGGATCAGTCCTGGTTCAATCCTGGGATTAGTCCTGGTTCAGTCCTGGGATCAGTCTTGGTTTAGTCCTGTGTTAGTCCTGGTTTAGTCCTAGGATCAGTCCTGGGATCAGTCCTGGTTTAGTCCTGGGATCAGTCCTGTGTTAGTCCTGTTTTAGTCCTGGATTTGTCCTAGGATCAGTCTTGTTTTAGTTCCATTTTAGTACTGGTTCAGTCCTGTTTTAGTCCTGGTTCAGTCCTGGTTTAGTTCTGAGATCAGTGCTGGTTTAGTCCTGTGTTAGTCCTGGTTTAGTCCTTTGTTAGTCCTGGTTGAGTCCTTTGATAGTCCTGTTTTAGTCCTGGTTTAGTCCTAGATCAGTCCTGGGATCAGTCCTGGTTTAGTCCTGTTTTAGTCCTGGGATCAGTCCTGGTTCAGTCCTGTTTTAGTCCTGGGATCAGTCCTGGTTTAGTCCTGGGAGTTAGTCCTGGTTCAGTCTGGTCAGTCCTTGGTTTGTCTGTTTCCTAGTCAGTCTGGGATCAGTCCTGGTTTAGTCCTGGGATCAGTCTCGTTTTAGTTCCGTTTTAGTACTGGTTCAGTCCTGTTTTAGTCCTGGTTTAGTCCTGAGATCAGTGCTGGTTTAGTCCTGTGTTAGTCCTGGTTTAGTCCTGGGATCACTCTTGGTTCAGTCCTGTTCAGTCCTGGTTCAGTCCTGTTTTAGTCCTGGTTTAATCCCGGTTCAGTCCTGGTTCTGTCCTGCATCACTGCTTAAGTCACGGAAACGGGAAAAGTCCATTATCTGTTTTTTTTTTTTCATGATTCATTTAAACACAAAATCGAAAACTGAAAAACAGAATCATTATCTGTATTTTCATTTTGGTTTTGGAGACAAATAATGAAGAAAATTGGTTTTATTTTGAAAAAACGAACGAATAATACACAGATTAAAGAGTGTAAATGTATAAATGTAAACATCATATAGTAGTTTTCATTCTGGCAGAGTGGTTAGCTTTCTCAGATTTGTTGCAGTTGTCTGAGATGAAACTTGTGGCTTTTGTGTTTTCTTTTGTTTTCACCTTATTACTACGACTATGGAGTGTGAAATGTGGAACTGCATCCATCAATTTCACCAAATGTCACTGAAAACTACCAGAAAAATATACAGTAATTTCTCTGTGTTTGGCAGAAACAATCAGTCTACAGGAAGTTACACAGCGCCTCAGTGGAACACGGTTTGTCCGGGGATTTTTCATCATTTGTCACGAGTCAGGGGCCTGTCTGATTTACTCCATGTCTGTGTGGGGACAGGGACCAAAACAAAACAAACCAGACCAGACCAGACCAGACAGAACCAGACTGAACCAGACAGGGACAAAACCAAAACCAAACCAGACCGAAACAGACCAGACCAGACAGGGACAAACCAAACTTATACAGGGATAAAACAGAACCAAACAAAGGACTAAGCCAGAACTAAACCAGGAGTAAACCAGGACTAAACCAGGACTAAAAGAGAATTAAACCAGGACTAAACCAGGACTAAACTAGAACAAAGCTGGGCCTAAACCAGGAGAAATCCAGGACTAAACCAGGACTAAACCAGGAGTAAAGCAGGACTAAACTGGGCCTAAACCAGGACTGAACTAGAACTAAACTGAGCCTAAACCGAGACTAAACCAGGAGTAAACTAGAATTAAACTGGGACTAAACCAGGACTAAACTAGAATTAAACTGGGCCTAAACCAGGACTAAACCAGGAGTAAACCAGGACTAAACTAGAATTAAACTGGGCCTAAACCAGGACTAAACCAGGAGTAAACCAGGACTAAACCAGGACTAAACCAGGAGTAAACCAGGACTAAACCAGGACTAAACCAGGAGTAAACCAGGACTAAACCAGGACTAAACCAGGAGTAAACGAGAATTAAACTGAGCCTAAACTGGGACTAAACCAGGAGTAAACTAGAACTAAACTGAGCCTAAACTGGGACTAAACCGGGACTAAACCAGGACTAAACTAGAATTAAACTGGGCCTAAACCAGGACTAAACCAGGACTAAACCAGGAGTAAACCAGGACTAAACCAGGAGTAAACCAGGACTAAACCAGGACTAAACCAGGTCTAAACCAGGACTAAACCAGGAGAAAACCAGGACTAAACTGGGCCTAAACCAGGACTAATCCAGGGCTAGAAAAGAACAGGACCAAATCAAGCCAAACCAAGCCTATACCAGAGCTAAATCAGGATCAAACCAGGATTAAACTAAACTAAATCAGGACTAAACTGGGCCTAAACCAGGACTAGAAAAGGAAAGGACCAAATCAAGCTTATATCAGAGCCAAACCAAGATTAAACCAGAACTAAACCAGGAATAAACCAGGACTAAACTAGAATTAAACTGGGCCTAAACAGGACTAAACCAGGAGTAAACCAGGACTAAACCAGGAGTAAACCAGAACTAAACCAGGACTAAACCAGGATCAAATCAGGTCCAAATGAGGACAACTTTTACACAAACCAAATTACTCCTCTAAATCATCTTTCCATCATAAAACCTTCACATCGCGCTGTCAGACGCGCTAACCCTGGACCCCGGACTCTAACAGCGCCGGTGCTCTTCCTGCTCTCCTCTGATTGGTCGGCTAATTGATTGTCTGTCGGCGTGATGGATGGGGTTAGCGCTCGCGGCGAACACACTGAAGCTACGGTGCGTTCGAGCGTCACCGGGAAGTGGTGTGATCAGCATTTTTTCAGTCCGTAAAAACCCAACAAACCAGCGCCGGTCCATCTATCACGGAGAAGGAGCTCCCACGGGCGGCCGACCTCGTGTGAACGCGAGAGGAGCCGCGCTGGAGGCTCGGCTGATTGATCCGAGGAGAGCACTCCGACCTGTTCATGTTACGGGCGCTGGACGTGTGTCGTAATCTAATGTGATGTGGTAATTGAATGGACAAGCTTTACCGTTGGAGCGTGGGAGGATTTTTTTTTTTTTTTTTAGGAAAGCTGCTTGTATTGATGTTTATGGTCGACAAAAAACTTAAAGGTTGTATGGAGGATTTTTTTTAGTTTCAAATTATCAGTGAAAGTTTAAAATACCATTACAGAGACGCAGCAGCCTTGTAATTATGATGACCAAAAAAAAAAAAAAAGAATGAAAATCTATCAACTGTGGACGTAGTGAGGCCAGATAAACATCGGCCAATAGAAAACAAGGCTCCCTCATTTTCTATTGGCTGTTAGGTCGTCAATCAAACTCCAAATATTTCTAGTGTAACTGAGTTGCCAGCGCGCGGGGATTACGTGGTTTATACAGCGGTTCTTAGAGGCTTTTTTAAACTGTAGCTTCCTCGCAGTTCGCACAAAGTTTGTTGCGATGGCGGACGAGAATCCACGACCAGTTCGCCGCGAAAGAAAGCTTGTTTTTGAGGTCGCTGAAAGAAGAAGAGAAGGGGAAAAGGAGCGAAGCCAAACGGAGGCGATTCTTGGAGATCTCTTCCAGCGATTGCGTGACTGAAGCAGACGAAGGGTCTAAAAACTGACATGTCGGTCTCTAAATTATTTCTAGACAGGTCACTTCAGCAGTAATTCTGAACGCGCACTGGATGTAAACAAGCGTGATTTCTACAGTAAGGAGTCGGGAGGAGGTGTTTCTGTTGAGGGAGCTGTGGAGGAGGAAGGTGGTGTCACGCATGCACAACATTTGAAAAAGAACTGTCGCTGTATTTCTCTTTCCTTAAAAAATCCTCTATACAACCTTTAAAGGATCAGAATTTTGGACGTAGGACCTCATTTCCTAGTGAGCCAGAGTGTTGGAGACGTGTGGAGACACTTTTTAAAAATTCCATCCAGTCCTTGTATTTGCAGAGGTCGCTGGTGCTAGACTAGTGCATGTCAATGGCCATAGTTATCCTGCCACTAAAAACAGTCTTACCCACTCCACAAAACACCCGAAGCAAAACTGTTATTACTCCAGACTGTCGATGTAAACGTCTGTGTTGATAGAATAATTTTAGAAGCAAAACTAACCTTGCATTTGAAGGATTTACGTCTGAGCAGCAGCAGCGATTTGTACTTCCTCGGCAGTGTCGGACTGATATATGAAAAAATAGTCCCTCAACATGCGACAATTCATGCGATGTAAGGTTATTTTTATTTCAGACATTATTCTATCGACACAAACATTTACATTGACAGTCTGGTGTAATCGTAGTTTTGCTTCAGGAGGAGGTCATGGGCTGGACCATGTAGAAGACGAGAGACCTGGTTGAAGTTTTGTTTCATTGTTTTTGTGTATTTGGTTTTATAGTTTATGTTAAACATTGTGATTTCAAAATGGACTTAGGCCCATATAAATTAAATCCTAGCTTTACTTCTGACCTCTAAAGAAAATGACCTGGTGGAGATACTTCCTGCTCTGGGTATAAAAGCAAGCAGGTTTTGTCAACTGGGGAGAAACTTTAGTGCAGATGGGTGCATGGTGTTGTTGCATTGATTTCATTTGAGTTACTTATTTTCTGTTTGAACTGTTTATTTGTATTTTATTTGACGCTACACTGGAAGTTTGTTTTAAAACTTGTGACCCAAATCTGATTTTTTTCACCACTACGCGACCTGTATCTGATCTTTTAATGATGATCCAGGCCACAAACCGATACATGTCTGATCTTTTGACATGCGACTTCGGTCTGAACGGCCAGGTCACATTCATCCCACCTACACGTCAGGCTCAGAGTCTAGTCAATGGAGGGAAAGCGAGGTTAGCGAGTTTATTCATATTTGGGGGGAATCGTTGTATTCAGGCCAAATTGGAGGGGTCTTATAGGAACCAGGCGTTTTTGAAATGACAAAGAAATACAAGAAAACACAATGACGTCACATCCGGGGCAGCAGCCATTTTGGTAGGCAAAAAGCATCCGTATCAACTCGTCAACATCAACATCGTCAAAAGTTTTAACTTTTCAAAGTAACGTTTTTGATCCTCAACATTCAGTGACTTAGAGTAAGATGATGAAGTCACGTCACAACAATTAAATGCTAAACCTACTTCAAAATAAGATGAGTTATCTCCTGACAGACATACGCAACGCAACTGTCAACACAAACAAGCGGCCCCACTGACTTTTTGCCTACCAGCCTCTGAGCATGTGCGGAAAAGCCACATGTAAACAAAAAAGTTTTCTCGTATGGCTGAGGGCTACAGGTGGTTCTGGCTCCAATGTGAAGAAAAAAAAAGAGCCTGCGAGACAAATATAAGGAGGCTAAACACTCAAAGAAACGAAGCAACCGTGGACTTGTAACCTGTCCATTTTACGAAGAACTGGACCGTATTTTGTGAGACAAGCCCAGCGTTTAGGCGACTTCCATAAACACCGAGTACGCTCTCTGTGTGACATTATCGTGTCCTCCAGTGCTCATGCGAGACACTTTTGGGGAGTTCACACTGGAGATCACATACAAGTCACATTTAACTGGAAATGTGAACGACCTCGCAAAAAAAAAATCTGATTTCACAAAAAGCCCTGCAGTCAGAACGTCGCCTTAGAGACATGATTTTGATCTACCCTCCTCCAGAAAACTTTTACAGTGTGTCTTTAATGGGTTAAAAGTTAATAAGAAATTCTACATTCAAAAGCGATCTTCCAAACTGCTTCAATGGCCCATTTTTTGCTGGAAATTGCGTATTACCATTAGAGAAAGTGGTCGTTTATTTGAAGTTCTATTCCAGCCCTCGGGCCCGGGTCACTCTTGGTCATTCCGGGTGATGGACAGTGAGCTGGTGAGCTGCTCTGGGGCCAATCATACAGACAGACAGACAGACAGACAGACAGACATTTGGACAGAGAAATGTTCCTGTGTCTCCTCTGGGCCCCGGTGCAGTGATGAATGAGTAAGCGGAGAGAGCGAGGGTCTACGGGGAATAGAACCGTCGCACAACTGACAGAGAGACCACCAATTGAGACCACGTAAGTGACCATCCTCTCTCCTGTATGTTCCACCCAGACTGCAGGTGATTACACTGACACCGGGAACATATAAATCTCAAGTAAAGCAAGTTAAAGCTGCACTGTGTCACTTTTACTTTATGGTCTGCTGCCTTCACTTAGATCAGAGGTGGGCAATTATTTTTTCCGTAGGGCCACATGAGAAACAGAAAATATTGCGGAGGGTCATCAATTCTGCATAATATTAATTGTATTTCTTTATTAAAACAGTAAATAAAATTGTTTTGACGAGCTGGTGAGACTGGCAAGAGTTTATGTTATGACTAAACAATTAAAAAGTGAGGTTGCTTTACAAAAAATGTCATTAAAAACACGTCTAGAATGAAATTAATTCCGCTTTAGTCCATGCATGAGGTAAAATTATAAAATATGTTTATTTTGTAATTCCAAATTATCTTAAACGTGCCAGATCTGACTTAGATACTACTGATTTACTTTAATTTTTCCGTAGTATGACATTAAACATATCTATATCTTCATGGAGACAAGCGTATGAAACCAGGAGGCCAAGTTACAGGTCAGATCTGTGGAAAGGCGACCCCACTTATCGTTAGTTTGCTTGTTTTCCTCAGAATTGTTGAGCAGTAAAACTAAATGTTGGTTGCACTAATGTGGAAGCAATAACATCTTGATCAATATCAGAAAAAATTTGCAGAGGACGTCTAAACTGACTTCTAAGCCAAACTTCTGGTCAGGTCTGTGGAGAGGCGATCCCACTTACAATAAGAATGCATGTTTTTACACAGAAAAGATCTGTAAAAATAAATGTTGGTTGCACATATGGAAACAATAATGTCTTTACATAAGAAAAATGCAGAGGACCTCTAAACTGAGTTTTAGGCCAACCTTTTAGTCAGATCTGTGGAGAGGCGACCCCACTTACTGTTAGAATGCATGTTTTCCCCCAGAAAATAGGACTAAACCAGAACTAAAACCAGGTCTAAACTAGATCTAAACCAGGTCTAAACCAGAACTAAAACCAGGTCTAAACTAGATCTAAACCAGGTCTAAACCAGAACTAAAACCAGGTCTAAACTAGATCTAAACCAGGTCTAAACCAGAACTAAAACCAGGTCTAAACTAGATCTAAACCAGGTCTAAACTAGAACTAGGTAAACTAGATCTAAACCAGGTCTAAACTAGAACTAAAACCAGGTCTAAACTAGATCTAAACCAGGTCTAAACTAGAAGTAAAAACCAGGTCTAAACTAGATCTAAACCAGGTCTAAACTAGAACTAAACCAGGTCTAAACTAATCTAAGGTCTAAATCAGTAAACCAGGTCTAAAACAGGACTAAAACAGGTCTAAATCAGGACTAAACCAGGACTAAACCATGCTGCATGGACATGTCTTTTCTTCTATCAATAATAATTTTAATACAGTTAAGTAAAGTCTGGGCTTTTCATTTTCTTTCTTATGGTAACATCTTATGTTAACATATCTTAGTCTTTGCTTTTCTACAGCAAATCAAGTAATCCAAAGTATTCAGATTAAGTTACTCATATTAAGTAATTTAATGGATTATGTTACAAACTACATTTTGGGCTATGTAATCTGTAATCTGTAGGGGAATACATTTTAAAAGTCACCTTCCCAACACTGAACATGGTTTAAAACTCACAAGAATCCATTTTGTGTAACAGCACCTTTAAGCCCACTTGCATATTTTAATTGGACGTAGATTCTTCTAAAACGGTTCTGCTCCTTTCAATCTCCAAAAGCAGAAATCTCCTAAATCTCCTAAAATATCCACAGACGATTCTTATTGCGCCCTTCTCTCCTGTATTACGGTAGGAGGCCGGTCTGACAGGGCATGCTTGGCTGCTGGGCGTGTTTATGCTTTGTGCGTGTGTCCTGGCTGTCAGCTCCACCACACCGGCTCCAGCTGCCCCTCTCACCCAGACAGACGCACTCCTCCCCGGCTCCGTGCACCGCGTCTCTCCCCTCTGCAGCCTCCGCGCTCTGGATCTAACCAACCCCGGTCTTTACTCCAGAATAATAATAATAATAATAAAAAAAAAAAGCCACAACCTCTGCTCGGAGATAAGTCCGCGGGAAAGCAGAAGTCAGAACAGCGGCGGAAACGCGGTGAAGCAGCCGTGCCAGAGCGCAGACAGGATCGCAACACCAGGTGAGCATCCAGACTGGACATTGGCTTTGAAACGCGATTGACAGCGCAAAATCCATGCATAAAAAGTGAAAATAACATTACTAAAACGCTATAACTTAGAGTATCCGACGCGACATAGCCTACTTTTCGTAATTGTTTTGTTTAATGTCGTAGCCTATCCATTAAATCCGCTGGTAAAGGTTAATGTCGCGTTGACTTTCTTGGAGACATTTGTTCTACTTGTGTTGTGTATTGGGTTTGTTTGGCAGGGGAAAAAAATGCATATATACGTCTAAAAAGTCAAATATAAGATTACAAACTGACCATAAATTGGACTATCTGGACAGACGTAGCATAAATTCACTTTTAATGTAATAATTTTAAACATCGTAGACATATTGGAGACTGTCCTGAAGGCATTTGTTGTTGGCTAAAGTATATTTTGTTTATCATGCACTATTTGATGTGTTTGACAGGCAAAACGTCACCATAACGTTACTAAAAATAGGGGTGTAACGATATCTAAGTCTCACGATACGATATCGTCACGGTATGAACCTCACGGTACGATATTTATTGCGATATCGTGGGAAATCGTGAGATCGTGGGATGTAACAATGTCCAAATCTCTGTACGATATTTTCACGATATACATCTCAAGGCATGATATTTATTGTGATATTTTGTGGAGGCTGCAAACAAAACTGTTAATATGCTACTTTTTCTTCTTAAAATGCCTTGACAAGATTTAATCCAAAGACTTAAAAGTGCTTAGATCTGTTATTTCTTCTTGTAGTCTGCACTGAAATGGAGCAAAGGATCATGGTCGATGTAGTTCCGTTTGTTTTTTTAACTATTGCTGCACCATAACTCTTAATTTAAGCAAAGAGACTTGTAATTCGATATATTGTGATGGTCCAAGATATTATTGTGAGAACTTTGTGAGACAAAACGACATCACAATATTTCGGTTAATGTTACATCCCTACTAAAAAGCTGTTAGATAAGCCATCTGAAGAGTCCTAACCTGCTTTTCATAAAAAAATGTATATACTAAATATTTTTTGATTCGTTTTTATTTCGCATTTGTGCCAAGAGAAAAACAATAATCATATACATACACAATAACATTGTAAACTGTAATAACATAACACTGTAAACAACAGAAAAGAACATTTCTCAAAAAGGAGTGGGAAGAACAAAAAAACTTATATTCAGTAACCCACACCTATTCATTACATAGTTTCAAAAATTCTAAAATTATGTGGTTGCTGTATTTTGATGACGAAACTTTACAAATATTTACATATAGCTAAATAAATTTCGTACAAATATGTAGTACTGTATACTAAAAAGTAGGCGTGTAACAATAACCAAAATATCGTGATATCATATCGTAGAAAGTCTCTCACTAGTTTCTTTGCTTAAATTCATTGTTATGGTGCAGCATTACTAAAAAAAACAGAGGGAACTACATTGACCATGATCCTTTGCTCCATTTTGGTGCAAACTACATGAAGAAATAACAGTTCTAAGTACTTTTAAGTCTTAGTTCTTTGGATTAAGTCTTGTCAAGGCATTTTAAGAGGACATATCACAATAAATATCGTACCGTGAGATGTATATCATGAAAATATTGTACTGTGAGATTTGGATATCGTTACATCCCTACTAAAAAGTCAAAAATAAGATAATAAACAGACCATAAATTGGGTTTTTAGAAGAGATGCACTTTTCATATCATTTTAAAAAGCCCATTTTACGCTATTTTCTGATTTGTTATAATGTTAGTTCCTCTTCACAAACAGACCTGGAGTTGCCTTTTGTTTCATTCACACATGTTTGAGTATTTATGATTAGTCTGTCTCCATCTCCAAAGCTCAAAATGATCAAATTGTACTTTTTGTTCAGTAGAAATTGGCAAATCCAGAGCTGAAATTATCCAAATGATTCAAGTGAAGGTGTATGGAGTTTAAAAACACAGTGGTTTCTGAATCACCACATGACATCACAAGGTGGAAGAGAGTGTTTGAAAGAAGAATTAAGCCTAAATATTCAGGATTTGTGTGTTTAAACATGTGTGAATGAAACAAAACACAACTCCAGGTCTGTTTTTGATGAGGAAACGTAACATAGATCAGAAAAAAGCATAATATTGTCCCTTTTAAACTTGTTAAACTCATTTGTTAATCTAGTTTTGACTTTCTTAGAGGCATTTGTACTCTGTGTACAATTGGAATATTATAGGTACTTTGAGATTTGAGTGCGTTACGAGGAGTTTGGTGTTTCTATAATATGTTCTGGATAGGTTCGTGTTGACAGCTCACTTTACTTTGGGGAAGAAAACCCGAGCAATGGGACTGGTAAAACGTGTAATTTTGAGTTGTCTGTTTCTCTAAATTACGGAGAGATGACACAGACTTGGAGGTGAGCGTGTCAGCTATTTCGAGGCTAAATACTACTCTAGAACTTGGTAAATACTTAAAGTTTTTGGCATAGTTTTGTATAGTCTGTGTCTTGGTTCTATTTATCTGTGCACGCTTTCATAATCGTTCGTTTGAGCTCACGTCATAATAAAATGCTTTTCTCCATTGAGGTGTTATTGCTTGGTCTGGAATGTTTCGCAGTATGGCATTAAACCTTTTTGTCTTCATGGAAACCAAACCGGACTAAGTTACAGTCAGATTTGTGGAGAGGCAGTAAGAAAACCTGTTTTTCTAGGTGTTTTTGAGCAATAAAAACACCAGTAATTGAGTAAATGTAAAGTAAGGTAGAGCTGTTTAATGTCATACTGTGGAACATTCCAGCCAGAAACAAGCAGGTGATGGATTCCCAAAGAAAAGGTTACACAGTGCAGCTTTAACTTTTGAAATATTTAGATCCATGCGTCATTTATTGGCACTTTGTACCACAATATCACCTTAAAAATACAACGAAGATATGATGCTTTAAGCTGCTCTTATATTTTTCCACACCCATTCGTCCTATTGGTCAGAAATGTCATGCTCTGAGTGATTGACAGGTGAATTCAACCAATCACAGCAAAGTGCTTGAATAGAAGATGGTGGCTTAAGTTCAGTATTTGTTTTTAGTCATAGAAAGCTTTCTGATTTATGGACTACAACCATTGTGATATTTGTTATGGTTCATGTTTGTAGTGGTTGTATTTGCTCATTTTGTTGTTTTATTTTGACATTTGTCGTGTCCGCTTGTAGTTTTGAGTTTCACTTCCTGTCTTGATTGTTTGCCCCGCCCTAATGTGTTTCACCTGTGTCTGTGTGCATTTATACCTTGTGTTCTGCTCTGCCCTTTGTTGGTCCATTGTCTCTGTCAGATTCACAACTTGTCTCATGTCATGGCAGTTTAGTTTCGAATTTTGGATTTTTTTGGATTTATGGATTTGTTATTAAATATGTTAAAGCAGTCCTGTATTTTGGGTCCTCCCTCTGTTTCTACATGACAATATCACTAGTAGGGCTGGACTGGCTGGGCTGGAGCCGCCTAGTGCCTTCGCTCAGTTTCATTTCTCTCCAGCGACTAGGTCAGGAATTGGAATACACTAGACTAGACGGTTTGCAAGAATCCCAAAAGTTATAGACCGACCAATCAGTGAAGAGCTCTGAAGCCATGACTGGGTCCCTTTTGTGGTACAGCACAACAGTAAACAAAGTGTCGTGATGGATGTAGACGAAGACAGACATTCTGTGTTGGCAACAAGTCCCGAGATTGAGGATTTAAAGTTGGAACAAAGTGAATGTTTGGTGAATTTTATCAAGGGGAAAGACATTATTGCCCTTCTTCCTACGGGGATTTGCCGCATTACATACGTCACGACCAAATAGCAGCGATTGGTTAAGTAAAAAAAACTACCTGCCTACCATCGAGCGAACGAATCCTAATGCTGCGAGGTCAGAGGGTTTCCACAAAGTGAAACCATCTGATGAATCAGACTAGAGCTGGACAATATGAAGAAAAAAAAAAAAATCACCCTTTTTCTTCTTAATTTTGATTATGAATTTTATTGTGACTTTTTTTTTTTTTTTTTTAAATAGTAAAAAATAGCTTTCAATATACATTTTCTGAACATAAAAACAATGCATCGTTTTAATCATTGTCATTTAACACAAAAACAGTCAGGTTATTCCGCTTAAAGGTGCAACTTTTTTGAGGGAGATGTAGACGTATATAGCCTGGAATGTTTCGCAGTACGGCATTAAACCATGGCGACAAGCAGGCCAAGGTACAAGTCAGATCGGTGGAGAGACGAGCCCGTTCACACAAGACTGCAAAGTATTTCTGAACAATAAAATCACCTCTAATGGAACAAAGGCAGAACAGAATTTTAATGCCATACTGTGGAACATACTAAGCAACGTAATAACAATTCCTTAAAGACAAAAATGTGACGTACCCTCCACCAGAAAAGTTACACAGTGCACCTTTAAGTCCAAACTCTGCTCCAAACCACATGATTTTATTGGATTGCCTGTGGACTTGTCGATTACGAAGACTCAAACTGGTCACTGAGGATTTGAAATGACAAAATCTCCGTCTTAATAAAAAAGAAAAAAAAAAAAATCTTCCTTAATACTACTAAGTATTCCAAAGTCTTATCACCGTGGATAATTGCTCCCACATCTGAAAATCAAACGTGTAAAAGTGACGTGAGCTCTGCTTCAATGACTGAAATAACTGCCCCTCTGTGACCTATTGGAGTTGCATTGGGACTAATTAAACTTCAGCTTCTCATCTCAGCTGTTTCCACTCAGGGGTCACCGCAGTGAATCATCGGCCTTCATCTATAACCTGAACTCATCCTCCTCGTCCTCTCTCTTTCTCACCCTCCTCTTCCTCCTCTCTACTACACTGCAAAAAACTAAAACCATTGCTTAAAGTTAAAATGACTTGAATAAAGAAAATGTCATCTTGATTTGAGTAAATTTCACATTCGCAGTAAAATAATCTATGAATGGAATCAGACTTTTCGTGCTTAAAATGGATAAATACCTCTTGTTTTACAAAATAGAAGAAAAATAACAACTCTGCACTTAAAATAAGAAACTAAATCTTATTTTGCTCAAATTGAATTCCATAAGTAGATCATTTTAGCCTGATTCATCAGCTGGTTTCACTCTGTGGAAACTGTCTGACCTCACAGCATTAGGATTCGTTCGCTCGATCGATGGTAGGCGGGTACTTTTTTATTTAACCAATCGCTGCTATTTAGTCGTCACATACCGTATTTTTCAGACTATAAGTTGCTGCTGAGTATAAATTGCACCAGCCAAAAAATGCGTAATGAAGAAGAAAAAAACATATATAAATAGCAGTTTTTGGGGGAAACTTATTTTATAAAATCAGAGACCAGGAACTGGCATTTCATCTTGAAAGACAAGTTCTAGTAATAACAATAGAACATAGAACAACAGACTGTTAACGTTACATATGAACAGTTCTTCAGATAATTATAACATAAACAACAGAACAGAACAAGTTTACCAAACTCTCCATCTCACTCCAAATCATTAAATCCATTGAATACTTCATCCTCGGTGTCACTTCTGAGCAACTCCACGACCTCTGGAGGTAAACAGAGCGCCACTTCCTCTTCTGTGTAGCTGTCGTCAGACTCTGCATCAGTTCCAGTTAGAATTATTCCGGCCTTTTTGAATCCCAACAGGATGGTTTCGGTGTCACTGAAGTCCAGGTTTGTCGGTGCATCTTTCCAGAACCCTCCTGGTTGCTGTGTGTTCTCCATCCCTTGTTTGAGCCAGTCCTTCATAAGTGTCTCTCTCACTCCATGCTTTCTTTCTGCTGCTCGATTACCGTTTTTGGGTGAATATTGCAATACTTGCAGCAGGACAGTGGCTTTTTTTTGCAGGAGACATGCGCAGTAGAGGAGGAAGTGACATATCCCGTAGGAAGAAGGGCAATAACGTCTTTCCCCTTGATAAGATTCACCAAATATTCTCTCTGTTCCGCCTTTAAATCCTCGATCTCGGGAATCATTGCCAACACAGAATATATGGCTCTTCGCTGATTGGCTGATGTCCAAACTTGCACTTCTGGGGGTTTTGCAAACCATCTAGTGTATTCCGATTCCTGATCTAGTCACTGGAGAGAAATTAAACTGAGCGGCGGCACTAGGCGGCTCCAGCCTGGCTAAGATCATTTTACTTGGAATGTGAAATGTACTCAGATCAAGATTACATTTTCTTATTTCAAGTAATTTTAACTTGAATCAAATTAAGCCAAATCTACTAAATCAAGTTAAATGTTCTTAATTTCAGTAATACTCAGTCCCTTCTCTGTACCAGATATTCACGCTCTCTCTTTTGCCATGGACTGCTACTTCTCTGTATTCTTTGTTCATTTATTTTTCTGATGAACATGGCTTTTAATATCAGTTTAATATCAAGGACATCGACATGCTTTGATTCTAATTCTTAAGAAAAAAACTCTGATTCCCCAACACGAATGAAATTGCTCTATTTTCCAAAATCTTTCTAAATTATCTGAACTCTTGCAAGATTTTGGTTTGCTAATTTCACACGAACAATTTCAGATTATCATTCAGGCTTGACAAAACAGCTAAATGACTGTCTTCTATTTCACTCTAGTTCAAACATTTCACACTTGATACTAGAACTAGTCATAATAAATACTATATCCTCTTTTTGTTCAATAGATGAAAGCTGGAACTATTTATTTTGGGGCTCAGTATTAAAAAATACTGACTCTTGTGAGCTTCAAAACATGTAATAATCTTATTTCCTTATCAAAAACAGACCTGGAGTTGTTTTTCTGAGGGTTATTGGTTTGTTTATGTCTCCAAAACTCAAAGTGAACTGGTAGTTTTCAAGTTAACAGCTACTTTTTACCTTTTCTTCAGGAGAGATTGGCAATTCTGGGTCTGAAATGATCCAAATGATTCTAGTTAAGGTGTGTGGAGTTTAAAAATGCAGTATTACCGCATGACACCACAAGCTGGAACAGAGAAGAACACAGCCTAAATATGCAGGATTTGTGTGTTAAAGGGATAATCCAGAATTTTTTTCACACAGGACCTCATTTCCTAGTGATCCAGAGTGTTGGAGACGTGTGGAGACACTTTTTAAAATATTCCATCCAGTCCTTGTATTTGCAGAGGTCGCTGGTGCTAGGCTAGTGCATGTCAATGGCCATAGTTATCCTGCCACTAAAAACAGTCTTACCCACTCCACAAAACACCCGAAGCAAATCTATTATTACACCAGATTGTCGATGTAAATGTCTGTGTTGATAGAATAATTTTAGAAGTAAAACCAACCTTGTATTTGAAGGATTTATGTCTGAGCAGCAGCAGTGAGTTGTACTTCCTGATAGAAAGCTCGGCAGCGGCGGACTGATATATGAGAAAATAGTCCCTCAACATTTGACGATTCATGCGATGCAAGATTAGTTTTATTTCAAACATTATTCTATCAACACAAACATTTATATCGACAGTCTGGTGTAGTAATAGATTTTCTTCGGGTGTTTTGTGGAGTGGGTAAGGCTGTTTTTAATAGCAGGATAACTTACCAGAAAATGTTGTTTTTGTTTACATCCAGCTTTTCTGCATGTGCGCAGTGGCTGGTAGGCAAAAAGTCAGTGGGGCCGCTGGTTTGTGTTGACAGTTCCGTTGCTTATGTCTGTCATGAGATAACTCGTCTTGTTTTGAAGTAGGTTTTGCATTTAATTGTTTTGACATGACTTCATCGTCTTACTCTAAGTCACTGAATGTTGACGATCAAAAACGTTACTTTGAAAAGCCATGATACTAAAATTTCAAACAATACTAAGGTTACATTTACAGTGAAACGAATCACCGTATTACCGCATCGGAAAACAATTTTCGTCCAGACAGCTTTGAAAAGTTAAAACTCGCCGATAACTGTAGATGATGTTGATGTCGACTTGTTGACGCTTTTTGCCTACCAAAATGGCTACTGTCCCGGATGTGATGTCATTGTGTTTTTCGACCTCTGCAAACACAAGGACTGGACGGAATATTTAAAAAAGTGTCTCCAAATGTTTCCAACACTCTGGCTCACTAGGAAATGAGGTCCTATGTCCAAAATTCCGGACTGTCCCTTTAAACACATGTGAATGAGACAAAACACAACTCCAGGTTTGTTTTTGATGAGGAAACAACATCATAACATTGATCAGAAAATAGGCTAGGCTACTTTTTCTATTAAAATGCCTTGACAAATGCTTAATAACATTATTTCTTCATGTAGTTTGCACAGAAACAGAGGAAAGGATAAAGTTGTTGCACCATAACACTGAATTTAAGCAAAGAGACTTGTGATTCAATATTGTAATGGTCCACGGTATTATTGTGAGACTTTTGACGATACGATATCACGATATTTCAGTTATTGTTACATCCCTATCAGAACATAGAGTAATATGGGCTCTTTAAAAATGTATTGAGATTCAAAATGTGTTACCGTGACTGTACTTGACACTTTATCTGACAGCGTTACTTCATAGATTTGTTCTTGTCCCTTGTAAATCGCCTGCTGCCGCCCCACCTCCTCTTTGTGCAGACGGGGCTGTGTTTTGGCTCTGGTAATGAAGCAGCTCCCCGTGTTATCGCAGTGACTGTAAACTGCTAATAAGAGAGTTAGAAAATGCTGAGGAGCAGAGCCGGAGCAGAGCCGGAGGATGCGCTGGGAATAATAAACCCACAGCCCTCGCAGCCCTGCACAAAACAGGTCTGCTACTCGGCTGGAGTTTTGTAGTGTGCAAGGGAGCCGTTCAAGTATTTTTAAACTGATTTTATAGTGGAGAATAAGTACTAGTGTTGGCATGGTATTAAATTCAAGCTCGATTTTGATACTAAGGAACAGATTTAGACATAATACTGATTATGTCTTTATTTTGACAATAGAATGTGATTTCCAACAATAAATCATAGTACTTTCTTTTATATTACCATCTGTGTAATGCCTAAAGTGAACACTGTGGGATTTTTGGCCCTTTTTGAGCTGATTTTTCACTCCTGTGACTATTTTTGGGATCGGGCCGAGTTTTCGCTTTATCATGTGTCGTGCTTTGTGTAGTAAACATGGGGTAACAAGAACATATTAGTACCTCAAGAATAGGTGAGTTTCAGCTGACGTCATTGTTATTAAAAGCCCGCGTTGCATGCTGGGAAATATTTTGGTCGGAGGCAAGAAACACGACAGCGGTCAAACACAGTGCGTAACCTCGCGTATTTATCCCCGATAATGGTAAATTCCTGCTGCATTATCGGATGCACAAATAGAAGCACGGAAGAAGGAAAATGTCTTTTTCGTATTCTGAGTGAAAAGAACCGCTAACGGCGAATTAAACGGCTTTCAAACATCCGCAGAGCAAACGTAGAAGATCCTAACAAACTCCAACTCCAACAAGTTCAACAACACATCGAGACTCTTGGAGGTTTTCATCTTTTCTGCTGTGAATGGCCCAGGAGTTTCCACCAAGTCATTGTGGATATCGCCAAAGTGAATATTTGTCCAGGTAGTTGGCGATTCTGACCAGAAATTTGGTTTTCATCCAGGTTTTGTCGGGGTTGAAAAGGGTGATTTGGCCATCGATGCTTATGACCAATTTCTGGTCAAATTGTCTTCGGTCCTCTGCCGTTAGAGTGGATAAATAACCGGGATCAATACCCTTTACGTTCTTTCTCGCTCCGTCCGTCATGTTGAATTAGTGTTTATTGCCGCCGACCAAAATAATTCCCAGCATGCAACGCGCGCTTTTGTCAACAATGAAACTCGCCTATACGTTGTAGGTTGTCACAAGAATATCAAACCGTGTTTGAAATCCAGTCGCTTCTCGTGAGGGATTCGCATTGTTGAAGTAGTTTTTAGCTGTGAACTTTTGAACTCTGCGATGTGGTCGTACAGTTTGCGCTGGGGCTGAGTGAAACGATTGAAAATATCGCACAGTGTACGTCCGGCATAAGTTGTCCAGTAGGTTCCATAGTGGTCTATGGGCACGTATACTAGTCTATGTGCGCTTATATTTAAAAACTAAGCAATTTTTTAATAGGTGTTATAACACTGGAGAACAAGTACTAGTGTTGGCATGATACAAAAATTTCAAACTCGATTTTGATACTAAGGAATAGACTCTGTACTCAATACTGATTCCGATACCACACTGATACTAAAAGATAATAGAATGCGATTTTCAACTTATAGTCATAGTATTTTCTTTTAAAATGAACAGATACAAGACCACATGGTGTCTGTGTAATCCCTCAGTGGTCCGGGTCAGTTCCTCAGTGGTCCATGGGTGTATACTAGTCTATTGTGCTCTTATACTTGTTCTGATACAGCTCAAGATCATTCTAAAACTATTCAGGAAAGGACCTGTGACTGTGACTTTTTAGTATCAATACTTGTTCAAATGAGTGTCTAGTTTCAATACTAGTTTTGTATTGATTAGTGTTATTTGTATTAGGATATTCAATACTTTTACACTGCAAAAAGGAAAATCTAGCCCAGTTAAGTTGACTTGAATTTAGAAAGTTTTATCATGATTTGAGTAAATTTGACTTGACAAGTAGAATTATCTGCTAATGCAACAAGACTTTTTGTACTTAAAATATGAAAATACTACACTTAAAATAAGAAAAAAACCCAACTTTTTACTCTTAAAATAAGAAACAAAATCAAATGTTACTTACTAATTATTCCATTGGTAGATAATTTTACTTGTCAAGTTCAGTCGACTCAAATAAAGTGAAATGCTCTTAATTTAAGTCATTTTAATTTAGTTAGATATTGTTTTTTCCAGTGTGGCAAACCTATTGGAGAATAAGCACTACTGATAATTAAAGGTGGGACGAGACGCAATTTCCACAAGATGAGACGAGACACGAAATTTGGTCCTCAAGAACGAGACCAGACGAGATTTTGACTTTGATTTGTTCTGAAGAAATGTCGCAGCTCAGTTCACAATTTTGGTACCTTTTGCTTTACTTTATTTAATTTTACTGTCACTGTAGCTCTGTTTTTGGAACTGCAGCATCTCATGAAATGTACTTTTACCCTAACCCTTTTCTGTCGAATCCATTTTCCTCTCGAGGGCTTGTGGCACGAGATTTTGTCCCATCCCTGCCCATAATACTACTTCAACCTCAGATAGTACTCTTTAAATTTACCGAAACATCTGCCACTTACTGCTGTCTTTTAATATTAGATCATTTGCGCCAGATGTTCTCCATGATGGAAATATATTTTGACTTTGATCAAGGACTGTAATCAAATTTTAATCAAGAGTCAAATTTTGTGGTGTTCCCAAGCCTGGGTAAACGGTTGTATGAGGAAGAGCATCTCAAACCAATCAAAACGTGACTCATGGTACGCTTCAAAATGTGATTAAACCAAGGCAACCCTGGGCGCACAATATGACTAATGAGGATATGAGATGTTTACGTGTGCGGCAGAAGCGTAACAGAGATAGTTCTTGTAACATCCGAACACATGGAGCTTAATTGCCCCCGTGTGACAGATGGACTCAGCCCGTGCACATGTTAATTTACATAAATCAACACAATTACACCGAATTACACACGTGTTTAAAAGCCACTGCATCTGCTGCACGCTGGAGCGAGGAGGGTCTTTGACACGGAGTTCAAGAGCGGCGATAAAAGAGAAGAGGCAGAAAAGAGAGTGAATATTTGGTACAGAGGAGGGGACAGTGAGTAAAAGAAGAGGGGCAGTGAATATCTAGTACAGAGGAGGATGGAGAGTGAACATATGGTACAAAGAAGGGATTATGAGTATGAGGTACAGGACGGACAGACTGTAAATGGCACAGAGGAAGATGGAGAGTGAATATATGGTTCAGATGAGGGACACTGAATCTTTGGTACAGAGGAAGGACAGAGGAGGAGAGTGAAAATAAGATACAGAGGAGGGACAGTGAGTATATGTGATAGGTTCACCTTTACCTATACTCAATATTCAACAAGAGAGAAGACAAGAGATTAATATCTTTTACACGCGTGGAGGGAGAAGAACCGAGAGAAGAACTCTAGTTACATGAAACTAGTTGTTGTTCGCCCAATACCCTCTAAAGCCTTCTCTCGTTTCTCCACGCCTTTTATTCAATATTAGGACCCCTAGTTACAATGGGAACTACTCCTCTCAGAACGGGAGGGGGAACATGCAAAACATTAAACATTACAGGAGTAGTTCTTCTTTTGCTTACAGGAAACACAAAAAATAACACTTCAATACAGTATTCAGGACAGAGTTAAGGTCAGTCTGCCCTTCCTCATTTCATCCTCCTTAGTTTTATCCTCCTTAAGCAATGGTCGCCCAAGATGTTTCCTGTTATTGAATTTGATAGGACTTCGTGACCTTCTGCAAACACATGAAATCTGCAATACTCAGAAACAGAATTGTTTAAGTGCACATATTGATACATTGATTATAATATGATTAAGTAACAAAAGTGAATATTACATTACCATTACATACACAGTGAGATTAATATAAATGTTGAATCCATCAATATGGTACAGAGGAAAGACAGTATTTGGTACAGCGGAGCGACAGTGAGTAAAAGAAGAGGAGCAGTGAATATCTACAGAGGAAGATGGAGAGTGAAGATATGGTACAAAAAAGGGATTATGAATTAGGGATGGGCATGATTAGTCGACTAATCTGTAATTGATCAGTAAGAATTTCGTCGATATACGTTCATTTCTAATCGACAAACCGAATATAGGTTTCTGAGCGTAGAGACGAGGCTGCGTCTGACAGCGTAAACACTGGAGTCCCACGTTTGGGCTCTGGCACCTCTTTGGAGATCGCTGTTCCGCTCAGTGAGTGTGTTTACATGCACATCTGTAGTCCGGTTTCGTCATGGTGCATGTTTACGCAGCGTCCCGGTTACTGTAACATAAAGAGCTGCGCTAAACCTGCAAACGTACGATCTTTGGAAACATCATGACACATGACAGAACAGACTCACCATCAGAATAAACATCCCTCTGTCACAGAAAGAACACTTATATTCCACTAAGTCATGTCCTTTAGTCCGACAAGCTGTACCGCATAATTTTTTTTTTTATTTATATTTATTTATTTATTTATTTAATAGGGACAGTGCATATTAATGAACATCTACAACATTGCAGTGTAAATATGCCAGATTATAGCAAGAATGCTGATTTCCATCTGTCGTCCCTATAGGCAGGTAACACCACAAATTTAAACAAAGCAAAAACAAGTAACAAATCTATACTAAAAGTGTCCACAAGTCAGTTTTTTTCTTTAGCCACTCTTTTAAGGAAGACTTGAAGGTGGCAAGAGTTGAAGTTTCTCTTATTGATGGTGGCAACTGTTCCAAAATGTTGTGCCTCTGACTGAGACACACCTTGTCCGAATGTTGTGCGTCTGTGTGGGACGTCACAGTTCCCCCGGGCTGTGGCCCTAGTTCCCATCCCACTCACAGTCTTTACTTTAATAAAATCCTGTAATGGAGGAGGGGCAAGTCCATGCAAAACTTTATAGACAAAACATCCATATTTAAAACCAATAAAATTATAAAAATTAAGCAAATTATACTTGTCTAAAATAGTGCAGTGGTGAAATGAGAGTGGTTTCTTGTCCAATATTTTTATGGCTTTTTAAAAAAGTGATTCGATGGGTTTGAGTGTTGTGCAGCAGCGAGTGACCATGATATGGGACAGAATCATGGAGTGTAAAAACATTTGTGCCGCATATAAAGTCATAAAAGGTCTTACTTGTCTAAAATTCACTGAGTTAAAATTAAGAGTTTTTGTAAGGCGCTTAATGTGTTTCTTAAATGTCAATGTCGGGTCCAACGTCAGTCCCAGGTATTTAAACTCTTTGACAAGGCTGAGTTCCAATATTTGGTAAAGAGAAAGGATGATGAATATATGGTACAAAGGAGGGTCTGTGAATATATGGTAAAGAGGAAGATAGAGAGTGAATGTATGAGTACAGAGGAGGGACAGTGAATATATGGTGCAAAGAAGGGATTATGAATATGAGATACAGAGGAGGGACAGTGGATGTTTGGTGCAGAGGAAGGAACAGTAAATATAAGGTACAGAGAAGGGATTTTGAGAGGAAGGACAGAGAATATCTGAAGAAGATGGAGAGTGAATGTATGAGTACAGAGGAGGGATTATGAATATATGGGCCCGAAGCAGAAGTAAACAACAAGGCCAAAAACTCAAGTTAATGCATCTGATATAAAAATGTATTGAACAGATACATATGTACTCTAGTTTATGAAACTGTTTACCTTTTTTCTGTACCATTTTTGGTTCTAAAATTACATACGTTTTAAACAGACCATGTATGAAACATGGAACAAAAAATTTTTCACAAATTTCAAAGACCTGCAAATCATGTAAATAAATGGATGTATTTCATCATATCTTGTGTTATTCCATCTTTGAACTGTTGATGAAGGTACATGATTTTTCCCCCCAAAAAATTATTTAAAATGATAAAAATTGCTTGGAAGGACTGACATATTTTATAGAAATATTTTCCTTTCATTTTGAAGTAATATTAAAGTATTCAGGAAGAAAAAAGCGACAAATTATGCAAAATCATGCACCTTCTACTTGCTTGCACAATTTTCCCTCCGTTACTTTTCTCTCTCGCTGTTTGTATTTATTGCCCAAAAAGTGCTGCATATTTCATTCCCTCCGTTACCGACATGAGTTTTTAAATTTTTTGTCAACAACTTGAAAGAATATCACAGGTTTAACTTGACCCTGTTGGAGTGTAACTCTGTCCTACATTCTGATACTTTACTTATTTCAATAGTCCCTCTAGTTTCTGAATAAGAGACATTTGAATGTAAAAAATCTGCCCCTGTTTCCCTCCGTTACCGCTTGACCGGAGCCATATCGTACAGAGGCGGGACAGTACTTGGTATAGAAGAGGGACAGTGGACGTATAGTAGAACAGAGATGGAACTACACAGAGGGAGATGGAGAGTAAATATAGAGGAGGGACAGTGGTATGTGGTAAAGTGAATATACAGTCCAGAGGAAGGACGTTTAAGCTCTGAGGGTCCGAGTGAACTTTCTTAAATGATTGCGTTAAAACAGTGGGTGAATCCTGCTTTAATTATTTCGGTGGATGAGAAACCACCAGGAAACTAATACAACTGTTACAATGAAAAAAAAAAAAAAACACTTTAAGTTTCTCATCCAGATTGTGCAGAAGAAGAAGAAGAAGAAGAAGAAGAAGAAGTGACTTATTTGTAATCGTTTCACGGACCATTGCTCTTTAAAATATATACTGTAATTAGACGGGCCCATATTTTACAGCGGCTGTTCTGGAGCTACTATTACTGTACTAGACTGTCCCATTAAAGTGCATGTCTGCTGAGTGTTTGTAGTGGATGGGGGGATGCTGAAAGAGGAGGAGAGAGAGAGAGAGAGGGGGGGAATGAAGGAGGAGGGAGGGCGCTTCTGTGTGTGTTTTCAGTCTGTAATTTGTCCTGACAGCGGCTGCATTGGCTCTGAACATGTCTGAGAGGAGAGCGAAGGAGAGAGACGGAGAGAGGGAGAGGCGGAGACAGAGATAGAGATGGAAAGAAAGGACGGAGGAGAAGAGGAGAAAGGAGAGGAGTACGAGACAGAGATAAAGATAAAGATGGGGGGGATGAGAAAGAGAGATGAGGCAGAGGTAGAAATAGAAAGAAAGGATGGAGGAGAAGAGAAAGGAGAAAGGAGGTATGGGGTGAGGGAAAGAAGAGAGAAAGATGGAGAGGAGAAGAGAGAGAGGGGGAGTACAAGATGCAGACAAAGATAGAGAAAGAGGGATGAGGAGATGGGGAAGAGAGAGAGACGAGGCAGAGATAGAAGTAGAAAGAAAGGATGGAGGAGAAGAATAAGAAGAGGGGGTTATGGGGGTTAGAGAAAGAGGGAGAGGAGAAAAATGGAGAGAAGGAGATGAGAGAGAGGGAGAGGGGCAGACACAGATGGAGAAAGAGGGATGAGGAGATGGGGAAGAGAGAGAGACGAGGCAGAGATAGAAGTAGAAAGAAAGGACGGAGGAGAAGAATAATAATAAGAGGAGGTTTTGGGAAAGAGGGAAAGGAGAGAGAAAGATGGAGAGAAGGAGAAAAGAGAGACAGAGGGGGAGTACAAGACGCAGACAAAGATAGAGAAAGAGGGATGAGGAGATGAGGAAGAGAGAGAGAGCGAAAGAAAGCAGAGATAGAAATAGAAAGGAAGGATGAAGGAGAAGAGAAATTAGAAGGGGGGGTTATGGAGGAGGGAAGAGAAAAAGGAGAGGAGAAGAAAGATGGAAAGAAGGAGAAAAGATAGAGGGGGGAGATGGAGACAGAGATAGAGAAAGAAAGAGATAAGGAGATGAGGGGAAGAGAGAGAGGAGAGAGAAAGATGAAGAGGAGGAGAAAAGATGGAGGAGTACGAGACAGAGATAAAGATAAAGATGGGGGGATGAGAAAGAGAGATGAGGCAGAGGTAGAAATAGAAAGAAAGGATGGAGGAGAAGAGAAAGGAGAAGGGAGGTTATGAGGCTGAAGGAAAGAGGGAAAGAAAGAGGAGAGAAAGATGGAGAGGAGAAGAGAGAGAGAGGGGGAGTACAAGATGCAGACAAAGATAGAGAAAGAGGGATGAAGAGATGGGGAAGAGAGAGAGAGAGATGAGGCAGAGATAGAAACAGAAAGAAAGGATGGAGGAGAAGAATAAGAAGAGGAGGTTTGGGAAAGAGGAAAGAGGGAGAGGAGAAAGATGGAGAGAAGGAGAAAGAGAGACAGAGGGGGAGTGACAAAGATAGAGAAAGAGGGATGAGGAGATGAGGAAGAGAGAGAGAGCGAAAGAAAGCAGAGATAGAAATAGAAAGGAAGGATGAAGGAGAAGAGAAATTAGAAGGGGGGTTAGGAGGAGAAGAAAGAGAGGAAAGAAGAGAGAAAGATGGAGAAGGAAAAAAGAGAGAGGGGGAGTACAAGACAAAGATAGAGAAAGACAGAGGGGGAGATGAGAAAGAGAGAGAGAGAAGGCAGAGATAGAAGGAAAGGATGGAGGAGATGAGAAAGGAGGGAGGGGTACGGGGCTGAAGGGAAGAGGAGAAGGAGAGAGAAAGATGGAGAGAAGGAGACAAGAGGGGAGAGAGAGTCAGACAGAGATAGAGAGAGATGAGGAGATGGGGAGGAGAGAGAGAGAGAGAGAGAGAGAGAGAGAGAGACGAGGCAGAATTAGAAATAGAAAGAAAGGAGGAAGGAGAAGAGAAATGAGAAAGGAGGTATGGGGTGAGGGAAAGAAGAGAGAAAGATGGAGAGGAGAAGAGAGAGAGGGGGAGTACAAGATGCAGACAAAGATAGAGAAAGAGGGATGAGGAGATGGGGAAGAGAGAGAGACAAGGCAGAGAGATAGAAATAGAAAGAAAGGATGAAGGAGAAGAGAAATTTGAAGGGGGGTTGTGGGGATGAGAGAAAGAGGGAGAGGAGAGAGAAAGATGGAGAGAAAGAGAGAGAGGGGGGAGTACAAGATGCAGACAGAGATAAAGAAAGACAGAGGAGAAGATGAGAAAGAGAGAGAGGAGGCAGAGATAGAGATAGAAAGAAAGGACGGAGGAGAAGAATAATAAGAGGAGGTTTTGGGGTAAGGGAAAGAGGGAAAGGAGAGAGAAAGGTGGAGAGAAGGAGGACGCAGACAAAGATAGAGAAAGAGGGATGGGGAAGAAAGAGAGAGACAAGGCAGAGATAGAAACAGAAAGAAAGGATGGAGGAGAAGAGAAATTAGAAGGGGGGTTATGGAAGGGAGAAGAGAAAAAGGAGAGGAGAAGAAAGATGGAAAGAAGAAGAAAAGATAGAGGAGTACGAAAAACAAAAGGGGAGATGAGAGAGAGAGAGAGGAGGCAGAGATAGAAAGAAAGAAAGGACGAAGGAAAAGAGAAATGAGAAGGGGGTATGGGGATGAGGGGAAGGGGAGAGAAAGATGGAGAAAAGAGAGAGAAGGAGTATGAGAGGCAGACAGAGATAGAGAAAGAGAGATGGGGAAGAGAGAGAGAGGAGGCAGAGATAGAACTGGTAAGAAAGGATGGAGGAGAAGAGAAAGGAGAAGGGAGGCTGAAGGAAAGAGGGAAAGAAGAGAGAAAGATGGAGAAAAGAAAGAGAAGGACTATGAGAGGCAGACAGAGAGAAAGAAAGAGAGATGGGGAGATGGGGAAGAGAGAGAGGAGGTAGAGATAGAACTGGTAAGAAAGGATGAAGGAGAAGAGAAATTTGCAGGGGGGGATATAGGGTGAAAGAAAGAGGGAAAGAGGAGAAAGAAGAAGAGAAAGAGAGAGAGGGGGAGTACAAGAGCAGACAGAGATAAAGAAAGACAGAGGAGAAGATGAGAAAGAGAGAGAGGAGGCAGAGATAGAAAGAAAGAAAGGGAAGGAGAAGAGAAAGGAGAAGGGGATGGGGTGAGGGGAAAGAGAGGAAAGATGGAGAAAAAGAAGAAGGAGTATGAGAGGCAGACAGAGAAGAGAAAGAGAGATGGGAAGAGAGAGAGAGAGGAGTAGAGATAGAAACTGGTAAGAAGGGATGAAGGAGAAGAGAAATTTGCCGGGGGGGATTTAGGGTGAAAGAAAGAGGGAAAGAAGAGAGAAAGACGGAGAGAACGAGAAAGATAAAAGAGTACGAGACAGAGAGAGAGAGAGAGAAAGAAAAGCGGAAGGAGAAAATAAAGGAGAAGGGGGGTATGGGAGTGAGGGAAAGAGGAAAAGGAGAGAGAAAGATGGAGAGAAGGGTAGAGGAGTATTAGAGGCAGACAGAGATAGAGAAAGACAGAGGAGAAGATGAGAAAGAAAGAGAGGAGGCAGCGATAGAGATTGAAAGAAAGGATGAAGGAGAGTATGGGGCTGAAGGAAAAAGGGAAAGGAGAGAGGGAGTGGGCGACAGACAGAGCTAGAGAAAGAGAGATGGAAAAGAGAGAGGAGACAGAGGTAGAGACAGAAAGAAAGGATGGATAAGAGGAGCTATTAGACGCGGGGTTATGGGGATGAAGGAAAGTGGGAGAAGAAAGAGATGGAGAGAAGCAGAAGAAACGGACTCTGAGCAAGAGGAGAAAGGCAGAGTAGAGATCTAGAAGAGGAGAAGAAAGAAAGAGAGAGAGAGAGACAGAGAGAATATGAGATGGAAGGTAGAGAAGAGGTAATTAGAGAAGAAGAGAAGAGGAAAGATGGAAAAGAGAGAGAAGGGGATAGGAGAGGTGTAGATGGAGGAGGATATGAGAGAGGGAGGGAGACAGGGATAGATGGAGAGTAAAAAAGAGAGAGAGACAGAGAGAGAAAAAAGACGAGACATCAATATAGAGTGTGTGAGAGAGGGATAGAAGAGGTATAGAGTGGAAATGAGAGAGGGAGAGGGGAGACGGAGGGGGTAGAAAAGGGGAACATGGAGAAAGAGAGAGAGAAGAGGGGCAGAGACAGATAGAAAGAGAAAGAAAGAGAGAGAGAGAGACAGAGTGTATGTGGGAGAGAGGGATAGAAGAGGTGTAGAATAGGAGACGAGAGAGAGGGATAGACGGTCGGTGAGTAAAGTAGGACAGAGAGAAAGAGGAGAGTGACTACGAGAGGGAGAGAGAGAGAGATAATAAAGGAGTGAAGATTGTGTGTCCGTGAGGAAGGGAGGGAGAGAGAGAGAGATAGGAGAGGTATAGAATAGGAGATGAGAGAGGGAGGAGAGACAGCAGTAGGTGGAGAGTAAAGAGGGATATGAAGAAAGAGAAAGGGAGAGAAAGACAGAGTGCGTGTGAGAGGGAAGAGAGAGAGAGAGAGAGAGAGAGAAAGGAGTGAAGAATGTGTGTCTCTGAGGGAGGAGGAGAGAAAGAGGAGAGGTATAAAATAAGAGAGAGAGAGGGAGGGGAGACGGAGGAGAGTAGGGGGAGAGTAAAGAGGGATATTGATAAAGAGAGAGAATAGAAAAAAGAAAGAAAAGGGGAGAGAAAATGGATGAGGAGTGAGAGAGAGAGGAGAGAGAGAGAGAGAGAGGAGAAGTGTAAAAGGGAAATGAAGAAAGAGAGATAGAAATAGATAGAGAGAGAGAGAGAGAGAAAGGAGTGAAGATTGTGTGTCTGTGATGGAGAGAAAGATAGAAGAGGTATAGAATAGGAGAGTAAAGAGAGTAAAGAGGGATATTGAGAAAAAGAGAGAGAAGAATGACTGAAAGTAAGTAGAGAGAGTAGAAAGAAAGAAAGAACAGAAGAAAGAAAAGGGGAGAGAAAGATGGAGAGTGTATGCGTGAGAGGGAGAGAGAGAGGTCTAGAATAGGAGATGAGAGAGAGAGAGAGGAGATGGGGGTAGTTAAGGAAACACAAAGAAAGAGAGAGACAGAGAGAGTGAGAGAGAGAGAGAGAGAGGAGAGGTGTAAAATAAGAGATGAGGGAGGGGAGTAGGTGAAGAATAAAAAGGGATACTGAGAAAGAGAGAGAGAAAAATAACAGTGTGTGTGAGAGAGAGAATAGAAACAAAGAAGGAAAGAAAAGGGAGAGAGTGTGTGTGAGAGGGGGAGAGAGAGGTATAGAATAGGAGATGAGAGAGAGAGAGGAGAGAGGGAGGGGAGACGGAGGAGAGTAGATAAAAGGGAACATGAAGAAAGAGAGAGACAGACAGACAGAGAGAGAAAGAAAGAAAGACAAAAGAGAGAGATGTAGTGCGTGAGGACAGGAGAGGTTCAGAATAGGAAATGAGAGGAGAAAGAGAGACAGAGGGGAATAGATAGTGAGTAAAGTGGGAGAAAGAAAAGAAAGAGAGAGAAAGACGGCAAGAGTGAGTGAGAGAGAGAAAGACGAGAGTGAGTGAGAGATTGGTGCACAGAGACAGGCCCAGGCTGTGGACTCTGCTCCTCCTCGCAGCTTTAATTGGAAATGCTTCAGTGATCTCCGGCTCTAATTTCATTTGGGCTGAAGGCTCCGGCAGCAGCGGCGGCGGCGGCGGCGGCGGCGGCGGCGGCGGCGGCGGCGGCGGAGGCACTACGAGACATAAACACAGACACAGAGCACCACGTCAGTACGCAGAGACGATACACAAGACGAGGAGCGACGGACCGATCAAACATGCAGGGAAGTTTAAGAGTAGTGACATTATTCAGCTACTGTGTTAAAGTCAAAGGTTCTACTTTACACACGGTGGACTCGTGTGAGCTTTTAGTCGTGTTATAATCCTGTTACCTCATCAAAAATAGATTAGGAGCCTTTTGGGAAATACACACAGGAAAAGTCAGTTGTAGTAAATAAATATTACAGTTTGATATTGATTTTTTCAGCGAATAGTCTCACATTATTTATATATTACACAGAATTGAACCTTGTGAGCTTTTAGGCTGCGTTCCAGACTGCAGCCTGAAGTGACCCAAATCTGATTTTTTGGCTTCTATGTGACCTGTGTCTGATCTTTTAATGACAGTCTGAACCACACAGATCCGATTTTTTCAAATGCAACCCAGAACACTTGGATATGTGCTCCTGAAACCGATACATATCCGATCTTTTGACATGCGACTTCAGTCTGAACGGCCAAAGCGCATTCATCCGACCTACACGTTATCAACAAGGGATGGGCATGATTAATCGATTAATCGATAATTGATCATTAAGAATTTCATCGATTACGTTAATTTTAATCGACAAACCGAATGTAGGTTGCTGTGTGTAGTGTGACCAAACAGGTCTGTACATGTGTCTCTCTGCATCAGAAGGAGCGAGACACAAACAGTCGGTCAGTCTGCAACGTACCGAAGCACAAATGTGTATTTAACGATGACTTTGTACAAGAAATTCCACACTTTCCGTTGCGTTCGGGACAAGTGTGAGTCCATGTGCACAGTTTACAAAGCAGCACATATGTTTCGGTGTCCAGTGGGAAAAAGTTTTGCCAGGTGAGAGTCGCGCAATGTCAATGACGAGTCCCCACCTCCCTCCCCCCGTACGGTGTCCTGGTTTTGTCAAACGCAAATCTGGTCACACTAACCTGTATTCACCTGAGTCGTGTCTTTTAATCCGACAGAAGTTGAACCGCATCAGCGACACAAGAGCTGTAGTTTTATTTTCGCTGAGTTTATGCAAATTAGCGATGCAGTTTTAAGTTTCATTTCTGTGAGAGTTGTGCAAAACTTAATTAAACACATTATAATTTCAAACGGGCTGATGTGGCTCTAGAGTCGTTACGGTTTATATGTCGTAAAGTTGAATTTATTTATGCACATTAGTAAGCAGATAGTAATAATAATGATGATCATTTTAATATAAAAACGTTAATGACTAATCGATAATCGATCGTTAATTCTTCCGACGATCGATTAAGAAAATTTCATCGAATGCCCATCCCTATTATCAACAAGCCACAAACGTCACTATTCTGCGCTGAAGTAGGTGAAAATTGTTAATGAACTCTGTGTCACTGAAGTGAAGCACATCACCACTCACCACTCTTGGCTACGTCTCCACATCCACACGTTCCTTTCAACGGACGTCGCTGCCGCTGTCCCACAAAACACCACGGCCAAAAACCTCGTCCTTCTCCTTCTCAATCTCCTCCTTAAAACAAGTAAGTTGTTCATGTTCTGGCTCCGGTACGAGAGGAACTTTAAAATCTCCAGGTGCTCAATTGCTCGCGTCCATGTTTGGACAACTTCCGTAAAAACACAGAGACGCTCGCTGCGGTTGACGTCGTCGTGTCTCCAGTGCACATGCGGGACACTTTCGGGCCGTTTAATGTTCACACTGGAGTCACATACAAGTCGCATTTAATTGGAAATGTGAACGACCTCGCAAAAACATCGGATTTCACAAAAAAATCGGAATTGAGCGTTAAGCCCTGCAGTCTGAACGTAGCCTTAGTCATGTTAAGATGTTGTTGCCTCATCACAAACAAACATATCTGGAGTTGTGTTTTGTTTCATTCACACATGTTTGAATAAGCCTGGATTATTGGGGTATCTGCACACCCAAAGCTCAAAATCCTTTGTTCCACTTTGTGATGTCGTGTAGAGCAGGGGTCCCCAACCCTCGGGCTGTGGATCAGCACCAGGTCGTGGGTCGTTTGGTACCAGGCCGCAAAAGTGTGAACCTTCCCTCTCGTACGCCGCGTGGACTGCACCTCCTCCCGTGTGTCCTGCGCCTCTAAACCAGAACTAAAACCAGGAATAAAGTCAGTTCTAAACCAGGTCTAAATCAGGTCTAAAACCAGCACCAAACCAGGTCTAAACCAGGTGTAAATCAGGTCTAAATTAGGTCTAAATCAGGTCTAAACCAGGTCTAAACCAGGTCTAAATCAGGTCTAAACCAGGTCTAAATTAAGTCTAAATCAGGTCTAAAACCAGTTCAAAACCAGGTCTAAATCAGGTCTAAACCAGGTCTACAACCAGGTCTAAAACCAGGTCTAAATTAGGCCTAAATCGGGTCTAAAGCCAGGTCTAAACCAGGTCTAAAATCAGGTCTAAAACCAGCACCAAACCAGGTCTAAACCAGGTGTAAATCAAGTCTAAATCAGATCTAAACCAGGTCTAAACCAGGTCTAAATTAGGTCTAAATCAGGTCTAAAACCAGGTCAAAACCAGGTCTAAATCGGGTCTAAACCAGGTCTAAACCAGGTCTAAACCAGGTCTAAATCAAGTCTAAATCAGATCTAAACCAGGTCTAAACCAGGTCTAAACCAGGTCTAAATTAAGTCTAAATCAGGTCTAAAACCAGGTCAAAACCAGGTCTAAACCAGGTCTAAACCAGGTCTAAATCAAGTCTAAACCAGGTCTAAACCAGGTCTAAAACCAGGTCTAAATTAGGGCTAAATCGGGTCTAAACCAGGTCTAAACCAGGTCTAAATCAAGTCTAAATCAGATCTAAACCAGGTCTAAAACCAGGACTAAATCAGGTCTAAAACCAGGACTAAACCAGGTCTAAAACCAGGTCTAAATCAAGTCTAAACCAGGTCTAAACCAGGACTAAAACAGGACTAAACCAGGCCGTGCAGACCGTGCCCGCTCCCGTATGCCACATCTTCTCACGTACGCTGCGTGGACCACCGTGCCTCCTCCTGTACGCCACCAGTCCATGGAAAATGTTGTCTCGGTCCACAAAATATTGTCGGACATAAAACTGGTCCATCACGCAAAAAAAGGTTGGGGACCGGTGGTGTAACGGCGGCTTTCAAGATAACTTAGTTCAGTAGAGATTGTTAATTCCAGAACTGAAATCATCCAAATGATTCTAGTGAAGGTGTATGAAGTTTAAAACTGCACTATGTAACTTTTCTGCTTGTATCCATGGAGATATTACTGTTTTGCCTTCATTATTCCACAGTATTGAAATAAACTTGGTAATAATTGAGACTTTAATTGTCAGATCTATCGAGACACAAGCTTGGACATGGTGAGAATTCATGTTTTTAAGGTATTTTTGAGCTATAAAATTGAGAAGAACTCAGCCTAAACCAGTGTTGGGGAGTAACAGATTACAAGTACCAGAGTTACGTAATCAGAGTACAAATTATGAGTAACTGTATTCAGTTACAGTTACTGTTTCAGTGAGTGGTAATTGGATTACAGTTACTTTGTTGAAATAAATGGATTACACAGAGGTATTTTCCTGTTTTCATATTTTGGGCTAAACCAGGACTAAACCAGGACTAAACCAGGACTAAAACAGGACAAAATAGGACTAAATCAGGACTAAAACCAGGACTAAACCAGGACAAACCAGAACTAAACCAGGACTAAACCAGAACTAAACAGGACTAAACCAGGACTAAACCAGGACAAACCAGAACTAAACCAAGACTAAACCAGGACTAAACCAGGACTAAACCAGGACTAAACCAGGACTAAACCAGGACTAAACCCAGGACTAAACCAGGATTAAAATCAGGACTAAAACCAGGACTAAAATCAGGACTAAACCAGGACTAAAACCAGGACTAAAATCAGGACTAAATCAGGACTAAAAGCAGGTCTAAAACCAGAACTAAACCAGGACTAAAACCAGAACTAAACCAGGACTAAAACCAGAAGTAAACCAGGACTAAACCAGAACTAAACCCGGACTAAACCCAGGACTAAAATCAGGACTAAATCAGAACTAAAACCAGGACTAAAATCAGGACTAAATCAGGACTAAAAGCAGGTCTAAAACCAGAACTAAACCAGAACTAAACCAGAACTAAACCAGACTAAACCAGAACTAAAACCAGAACTAAACCAGACTAAAACCAGAACTAAACCAGGACTAAAACCAGAACTAAACCAGGACTAAAACCAGAACTAAACCAGGACTAAAACCAGAAGTAAACCAGGACTAAACCAGAACTAAACCAGGACTAAACCCAGGACTAAAATCAGGACTAAATCAGAACTAAAACCAGGACTAAATCAGGACTAAATCAGGACTAAAAGCAGGTCTAAAACCAGAACTAAACCAGGACTAAACCAGAACTAAACCAGGACTAAACCAGAACTAAACCAGGACTAAACCAAGACAAAAAAACAGGACTAAACCAAGACTAATCCAGGACTAAATGCAGGACTAAAACCAGGACAATATCAAGTAATCCAAAGTATTCAGATTACTCACTTTAAGTAATTTAATGGATTACGTTACAAACTACATTTTGGGGTCTGTAATCTGTAATCTGTAGGGGAATACGTTTTAAAAGAAACCTTCCCAACACTGGCCTAAACATGCAGCGTTTGTGTTTTAAACGTGTGAATGAAACAAAACACAACTCCAGGTCTGGTTGCGATGACGAAACAACAAAACAAAAGCTGAGAAAATAGCGTCAAGTGGGGTGTTTCACCGCGTGGAGGAGCAGCAGAGACGTCCCGGGTGTGTCTCTCACTCTGTCATTAGCCCGACTCCAGTCTGATGAGTTATAATGAGGACAGGGCTGCGGTTCGGGGCCGTGATCTCACTGCATCAAACACTTCGGGGTTAAGTTTGAAAACGGACGCCTCAAGTTCATTTCCTTCGGGTGGATTTACAGAAGATATGCAGATCTCTTTGGAAGTAACACAGCGTGACGTCTAGGTAAAACAAACACGCCGTCCCAACCCGGTCTGAAGTACGTCACTTCTGAGTAGAGACCAAGATTTCTCTAAAGGTCCCATATTTTAAGATATTTGTAAAGTATTGAGAAGGTCCATGTTACACTATTTTCTGATCTGTGTTATAATGTTGTTTCCTCGTCACAAACAGACCTGGAGTTGTGTTTTGTTTCATTCACACATGTTTGACGCACAAATTCTGCGTATTTAGGCTGAGTTCTTTTCTGAGAACACAGAAAACAACTCTGTTCCAACTTGTGATGTCATGTGGTAATACAGGAAGCGCTTTACTTTTGTCTGTACACCTTCACTAGTATCGTTTGGATCATATCAGCCATATCAGAATTGCCGATTTCTATTAAATGAAAACTGAAAGGTAGTGATTAACTTGAAAACTACTACTTCATGATGTTACAAAGTGGAACAGAGCATTTATTATTTTACAAGAAATGTATTTTGGTTGCCTTGTCACGATCTACTAATGTAGGTCTGCAATATACAGATACACAGTGTTTGGGAGTAACAGATTACATGTACTGGAGTTACGTAATCAGAGTACAAATTATGAGTAACTGTATTCAGTTACAATTACTGTTTCAGTGAATGGTAATCAGATTACAGTTACTTTGTTGAAATAAATGGATTACAGGGTAGTATTTTCTTGTTTTCACATTTTGGGCTAAACCAGGACTAAAACCAGGACTAAAACCAGGACTAAACCAGGACTAAATCCAGGACTAAATCCAGGACTAAACCAGGACTAAACCAGGACTAAAACCAAGATTAAAACCAGGACTAAACCAGGACTAAACCAGACTAAACCAGACTAAACCAGATTAAAACCAGGACTAAACCAGGACTAAACCAGGACTAAACCCAGGATTAAAACTAGGACTAAACCAGGTCTAAATCAGGACTAAACTAGAACTAAAACCAGGACTAAACTAGGACTAAAATCAAGATTAAAACCAGGACCAAACCAGGACTAAACCAGATCTAAACAATATGATACCTAACATTAGGGTGGACATAATTTCAGGCAGCAGTGACCTCATATAAAAAGCATTTCTTTATCAATAATATTTTTTAATAAGGTTAAGGAAAGACTGGAATTTTTATTGTCTTTAAGCAGATATGTTTAGATCCTCGTCTTTGCTACTTTACAGTAAAACAAAAGTCTGTTCATGGAGACTTGGGCTCAACAGACAATTTGAAGAGAACAAACAAGAATTTTTAAGGATGTGGTGGCATAGTTTTAAAAACTATGACAATATCAAGTAATCCAAAGTATTCAGATTACGTTACTCACTTTAAATAATTGAATGGATTACGTTACAAACTACATTTTGGGATATGTAATCTGTAATCTGTAGGAGAATACATTTTAAAAGTCACCTTCCCAACACTGCATATACATACATCTCTGTGTACCCCCCCGCCCCTCTTATCCCCTTATGAACTCACGAGAGACTTTTAAAATATGGGTCCCCAGAAAAAAGTTTGGGAAACACTGATGTATACCATTGTTTCCCAAAGACTTGGTCGCGACCCTCAGGTAGGTCGCAAGAGAGTTTTTTTTGTGTCGCCTTTTACATATAGAGCTCTGACACATGAGATTTTCTGTGTGCACCAAAATGCAGCTAATGCACGCAAACAAACTACTCCCAATCTGCTGTTGCACTCTCCTCCTGCACTCAGGACTGGAACTCACTACTACAAAAAACGCAGACAGTCCCACCGATCTCATTAGAAATGTTGAAATGTCAAGACATGTTTTGTATAATTTCTAATCTTTTTGTAATTATTTTATTGACTGTTTTGTTCCAATATTGCTGCTTCAATTGAATGTTGAAAAGAAAAAGAAATGGGCTACATTTAATGTCCAAATAGGCGACTTATGGATCCTTTTTTATTGCTGCTTCAATTACTGTTTTTCATTGTTTAAAACTTGAGTAATACTAATTGTTCAGAGACACAATCACTGAGTCAGCAATAAAATATCCTCATTAATGTTCAATAATGGTCAAATCCTTCTTTATTTTGTGATTTACGAATAATGTCTGTTGACTTTGTGACTTTTAAAAGTTTGGGAAACACTAATGTAGGCAGACTAATAATGCAGGATTATTCAAACGTGTGAATGAAACAAAACACAACTCCAGATGTGTCGTTTGAAGAGGTAACATGGCTAAAACACTCACATTAGTCAATTTTGGTTAATATAGGATCATTAATATGATTCACCACTGACCACTTTAGCAGCTTAGACCGAGTGGGAGGAGCACACGGACAGTTGACATATGACGCCCATAGGGTGCTGTGGCTGACATATAAAACTCAGCCTCTGTGCCCATCTGTCTCAATGTTCTGTCAGATGTTTAAACTCATCCTTCACTGTTCCTCTCCTCCTCCTCTGCCCCGAGTGAGAGTTTAACCTGTGCCTCCAGAGCCCCCCCCCCTGCAGCTCGGGGGGCAGGGTCACTCACAGGGCAGAGCGGAGCGAGCGCCACACACTGCTGGACGTAAAGTATAAAGACAATGGCAGAGGTTGGTTTATTGAGCTCTCAAATCATCTTGTGAATGTTTTGAGGATTTGCAAAATGGGAATATCAGTTATTCTGTTTTAATAATTTTTAAAAATCTAAAATAGAAAAAAATAAAAGAGAAATGATGAGATGATGATGAGAAATAAAAATGCTTTATTAGCTACAGACAGTGCACAGTGTTCTGTTAATGAATGTGACAATTTTATTCTTCAAACCACAAAATTAACTAATTTATACAGGTGTGACGGTTCATGTATTTGTGCCGAACTGTTTCAGTACAGGACGTTTAGTTCAGTGCAGGTGAGTGAGTTTGCACAATTTGTGTGTGTTTACATTTCACCACTACATGTGCAGCTACACTGAAGACTCGGCTCTTTAATATTTACGAAGGAACTCGTCCGTGATTGGAGCTGCAGTGTTTCCCACAGCGCTTTATAGTTAGGGCAGCCTCCTTGAAAACAATTGCCCCCTGCCTTGACTAAGTCCTTCCGAACCACGTGAATCCTCGCAAAACTACAGTTGTCGCGCCCCAGTCCTCACTTTCGCCTTTCAGTGGCACGAAATCTCCGCTCCCCCGCAGCTGAAAATACCCTTTTCAACATTGTAACTGCAGCAGATCTGCACTTACCGCAGACAATATGGACAAGTTGGTTATTCTGGCCAAAAATATGAAGATTGCGTAAAACTTCATGCGGGAACTGTTAGTGAACTGTTAGTGCAATTTGTTTTTTTAAATATTTCATAATTTTTTGGCTTATGTGACAATATTTATCTTATTAGTATTACCAAGCAGCACTTTGCATTTATTTTATTTTCCCTTTTGTATAATGTTTAAACAAATTGTTGGGTGAATAAACACACAAATAAACAACAAGTAAATGTTTTTTTGCATTTTGTTCCTATACTAAACATACAGACCTGAGGTACGTGCTGAACCATGATTCTCGTGTAGTGTTACACCCCTACTAATTTAACAAAAATGTATATAGAATAAGAAAGGCCATACATTTTTGTGAAGTCAACTTTTAGCCCGTCACTAGTTCAGACTTGCCCTTGTTTAGACCTGGTTTCCAAGTAATGATTTTGTCAAGTTTAGGCTTATTTTATCAGGATTAGTCTTGGTATAGGCCTTCTTGGAAAGCCATTTAGACAAAATATGCATTTGTATTGTATTGAACTATAGAATTTTAAATGTATGGATCAGATTAATAAACTTGCAGGTTGACAGCGAGTACTTTTCCACACAATTTAAATGGTCACACTTAGTAAAGAAAAGACTGCTGTTATTTCAGTAACGTAATGTCCTGTCAGGTGTGTGTTAAACATAATAACCCTGCAGTTTTGACCTTTTATAAACATGTTCTGAAATGTTTGTATTAGGTCATAGTTCAGTCTTCTCACAAATGTTTAAAGGTGCATTGTGTAACTTTTCTGGTGGAAGTAAAGAGTAAGAAACACTAAAATTCTCCATGGGGATGTTATTGCTTTGTCTGGAAAGTTTCACAGTATGGCATTAAACCTTTATAGCTTCATGGAGACCAAACTAGACCAAGTTACAGGTCAGATCTGTGGAGAGGCGACCCCGCTTTTAAGCTATAAAACCGCCTCTAATTGAATAAATGTAAGGTAGAGCTGAACAAGCAGAACAAAATCCAATTTAAACACACATTATCGCAATGCTTTGATATTTTTGTTGTATTTTTTTTTAACCACGTGAACAATTTGTGCTATATTTGTCCTCCAGTCAAACATAAGCCAACTTGAACTGCACAGAAATACATAAACCAGAGAATATCTAACCAAGCTTCTTTTAATTTGATCAACTTGTGTAACATTAAGTGACACGAAGGCCTGACTTAAGTAAGGAAAACATCAAATATGCAGAAACTGTGTTGAATATTGCAGCACCATAAGCACTACTTAAAATGTCTGAATCCAGTTATGGTAAAGAGAACGTCTGCTCTGTTCACTGGCACTGGTCGTATTTATGTTAAAACTCCTAAAAAGCAGCTTCGAATTTCAGTTCAGTGTTGGCAAATCTTAAAATTATTGTTCTGTCTTTCTAAATGGCTTCTATTGAGACCTGCAACTAAAACTTTCTGTAATTAGGATAGAAAGGAGACAGAAAATTATCAATAAATTCCTGGAAATTTTCAGTAAATTTCCCATGGGAACTTTAGCTGTTTCAGTTGGTAGAGCACTTATCTACAGACTCGCAGGACACACAAGACACATAAACTGCATTTCCTTTTATGAATGTGTCTGATTTAGAGCTGCTCGATTATGGAAAAAATAATTCTCACGATTATTTTGGTCAATAATGAAGTCAAGATTATTCAAACGATTTTTTTTTTTTACTTGCACGATGCATTTATTCAGCATTTCTCACAAAAAACCCCAAAACCTTGTTGCTCATTTATGCAAAACCTCCAAATTGAAAATAAATAAACACAACAAGTATGTACTTTGAAGCAGTTTTGCAATAAAATATACTTTGAACATGAAATAAGTCAAAGAAAAACATAAATGTATCCTAAATAAACTATATATCCAGCTGTTGTACAATCTCTATATTAAAAAAATAATAATAAATATAGTTCTTTATATAAAAACTATCTCAAAATGAACTTTGTTAAGCTTAAATTGTGTAAAATTTCTCGTTACTCTAATGTTAAAACAAATAGTTGGTTCAGTAAACACACAAATGGTTTTGCATTTTGTTCCCATACTGTACTGAAAATGAACCGAAACATGACCTCAAAACCGAGATACTTACTGAAACGTGATTCTCCTGTACCGTTACACCCCTACTAATTTACAAAAAATGTATATAGAATAAGAAAGGCCATACATTTTTATGAAGTTATGTTTTAGCCCGTCACTAGTTCAGACTTGCCCTTGTTTAGACATATACTTACACTTATATACTTATACTAATAAGTATATGTATTTATATTTTTAAAAATCTCAAAATGAACTTTGTTAATCTTAAATTGTTTCAACTCAGTTACCGTATTTTCCGGGCTATAGGACGCACTCTTAAGCCTCTAACCCACAGGTGTCAAACATAAGGCCCGGGGCCAGATCCGGCCCTCCAAGACTTTTAATGTGGCCCTTGGGTGATTTCTACTAAAATATTTTAATTATATTTTCTTTTAAAATATTGGTCATTTTCTGTGGTGTTTATCACAGCAGCGTCTCCAGCGTCTCTGTACGTGGCCCCTCCCACCAGAGCAGCACAAATGAAGACTTGTCTCTTTCCAAACGCTCTTAAAGGACGATCGTTTTGACTGTTGACCGTGACAACCTCATCAACAAAATGTCAAAAATGAGAAAAGTGTGCAGGATTTTCCAAGAAAAATTGACTTATTACATACAAGTTCATGTTAAAACATTGTGTTGAAATTGAATTTTTCTTAAAGTTTCAGGTTGTTCATAATATTATAAACTTATAATAAGAAAGAGTTCATCAATTAAAAAAGATTTATGTAATAGATTTGTGTTTCTCTGCATAAATATTTGAACTTATTGTTATTTTTGGGGTTTATATGACATAGTTTTCTGATCCGGCCCCTTTGAGATCAAAGTTGGTTGGATACGGCCCCCGGACCAAAATGAGTTCGACACCCCTGCTCTAACCCCATCAAAAAATGAATGTGCGCCCCACAATCCAGAGCACGAATCCACTCGGGTGTCCCGGCACGACTTCAGTAAACTACAAAGCAACGAAAAACACCCACAGACACACTCATCACTCCACGCCGACGAGGAACGGAACGGAGGAACGAACCGTGAAAGCGAGCGCAATGTGCCACTTCTAGACACGACTGAACAACTGAGTCACTGCGAACACGCCGACAATCCAGTTGGTCCCAGACAGCACCCTCCCTACACGCCACAACTGAACAAAGCCCAGAGTCACCGTGAACGTGACAAACAAAGTCCCACTGACCCATCCAACTGTTGTGTTTCGTTTAAAGTCCGGTGCGGTTTATTTGTGAAAAAAGTTCAAAAATAGACCATTTAATGACAGTGCGCCTTATAGTCCAGAAAATACGGTATATGAGTTTGGAGATCATTTGACGCACAAATCGAGATCGCGATGAAAATTCAGTTAACTGCACAGCCTTAGTGTGAATGGTGAGGTTTTTTTTTTTTTTCTTTGATGTAGAAAGTTCTGACTATGCCAATTGGAGCCATAAACGCTGAATATAAGAAAAATAAGTACCACTTACCTTAATTTGTCTTCATAAAACAATAACTTAACTTTATTTAAGAATGATTCAGGCTTAGTAAGTACTTAAATGTCCACTATTACACAAAATTGACTCTTGTGAACTTTGAGCCATATTATAATGTTATTTTCTCATAAAAAAAAAAAAAAAATCTCAAAATGCTGTGTTCCTCCTTATGTGTATGATGTCCTGAAGCAGTAGTTTTCAAATTAAAAGCTCTTGTTTTAACTTTAATTCAGTAGAGATTGGCAATTCCAGGGCTGAAATCATCCAAATGATTCTAGTGAAAGTGTGTGGAGTTTAAAAACACAGTGGAGCACTTCCTGTACCACCACGTGACATCACAAATTGAGAGAATAGAGCGTTTTCTGTTTGAGAAAAGAACAAAACACAACTCCAGGTTCGTTTTTGATGAGGAGACAATATTATAACAGATAAGAACAAAGCTAAATAAGGGCCCTTTAACGACAATTATGTTCATTATGATTTAAGACTTTGTTCATGCTTTATTAAGGATAATTAAAGTCAAAATATTAGTCGTTATAGAAAAAAAAGCGACATATTTTGCTGTGTATTGGCTACTTATACTCACGTAGTACCAGTGTTGGGGAGTAACAGATTACATGTACCGGAGTTACGTAATCAGAGTACAAATTATGAGTAACTGTATTCAGTTACAGTTACTGTTTCAGTGAGTGGTAATTGGATTACAGTTACTTTGTTGAAATAAATGGATTACACAGAGGTATTTTCCTGTTTTCACATTTTGGGTGAAACTAAGTCTAAACTAAGTCTAAACCAGGACTAAACCAGGATTAAACCAGGACTAAACCAGGTCTAAACCAGGTCTAAACAGGACTAAACCAGGACTAAACCAGGTCTAAACTAAGTCTAAACCAGGTCTAAACTAAGTCTAAACTAGGTCTAAATCAGGACTACAACCAGGACTAAACCAGGACTAAACCAGGACTAAACCAGGTCTAAACCAGGTTTAAACCAAGTCTAAACCAGGACTAAACCAGGTCTAAACCAGGTCTAAACCAAGTCTAAACCAGGACTAAACCAGGTCTAAACCAGGTCTAAACTAGCTCTAAACCAGGACTAAACCAGGTCTAAACCAGGACTTAACGAGGTGTAAACCAGGTCTAAACTAGGTCTAAACCAGGACTAAAACCAGGACTAAACCAGGATTAAACCAGGACTAAAACCAGGACTAAACCAGGTCTAAACCAAGTCTAAACCAGGACTAAAACCAGGACTAAACCAAGTCTAAACCAGGACTAAAACCAGGTCTAAACCAAGTCTAAACTAGGACTAAAACCAGGACTAAAACCAGGACTAAAACCAGGACTAAAACCAGGACTAAACCAGGTCTCAACCAGGGCCAATTTGAAGAGAACAAACAAGAATTTTCAGGATGTGGTTGGTACATTCATGTAGTTTTAAAAAAGCATGAATATCAAATAATCCAAAGTATTCAGATTACTTTACTCACTTTAAGTAATTGAATGGAATACGTTACAAACTACATTTTGGGGTCTGTAATCTGTAATCTGTAGGGGAATACATTTAAAAAGTCACCTTCCCAACACTGCGTAGTACTCAATATAGCATCAAAAGTTCAAACTATTAGAGAAATTGTCCGATTGTATTTGGTATTGTACTTTGTTTGGATCTGAATAACTCTTTTATAACATTTGTTTACAGTTAATCTCTTCAAAATCTTCCATACATTTTAGCCACGTACAGAAATATTCGTCCTATGCTTTTAACCCACTCTATCTTTCTATCTCTCCATCTCTCCTCTCGTGCAGACTGGCCTCCCTGAATCACGCAGGCGAGATTATAATCTGGATTTTTGGAGACAGTTGGACTTTGTTGATCTTGTTTTTATGAAAAGTGACGCACGGAGGAGACAGGGCCCCCATGGCGATGTAGAGATACCTGGACGGGAGCAAGATAACAGATTTACAGGAAAAAACTTTGACATTTTTTGGAAAGTTGACATTGAGATGGAAAGATTAGATGTGTTATACGTTACGGGGCTGACGTTTCCTCTCTTAATGGGCTTTAAGTTTGCTTTGGGGATCTCACTGTGTATTAGTGTAAGCAGCGTGTTTATTTTCACTTGCAAAATGTAAGAAAAGCAGAGTACTTTTCTAGCAGCGTACTTTTACTTCTACTTCAGTAACAGTTTTCAGTTGCAGTTTTCAGTGACTCATCCCATTGTGAGTAAGTCTGCAAGTGACAAAAGCTTCACGTTGACAATGTTATAATAATACATTTTATTTATTAGGAGCCTTTCTGCACACTCAAGGTCGTCTGAAATGATTTGAACATTTGTGTTTCTTTGCACCGCTCTTTCAGATATAATCTAGTTTCTCGTATTTGTGTCTATCCTTTGAAAATACAACATTTCGCCCTACTTAGCGTATTTTTTGGACTATAAGGCGCGCTTACTTATAATCCAGTGCGCCTTATGTATTAAAGGATTATACCTTGTACATTTTTTTGAATAGTTTGACATCTGTATGACAGTCCGTTTTTGACAATGTGACATTTGAATCTGTGTGCAGCGTCCAGTGAGCCAAGTCCTGGCCGTTTTGTGCTGACAAGGTCCAGTGAAAAAGCGTCCAGAGGATCCTGGCGGTTTTGGTGCTGAGGAAAGTAGTTCGGCAAGTTGGCTGGGGACAGTCTAATAAAGCGTTTTTCTTCTCAAAACAATATGTGTTAAAAAGAGTGATACATTTGCACCACAAAACCTCCGTCCTCTTAAAAAGTCAGACCTCATAATCGCTTGGCGCTATTTTCTCTCCGTTCGTATCACTGCGCACGGCCGCCAACTTGCCGAACTACTTTCCTCAGCACCAAGCTCACTGGACGCTTTTGGAGGTAAAGTCAGTGTGGATGCACGACACTGCTGACGGGGATGTCATACAGATTCATGTCAAAAAACCTAAACTATCCCTTTAATTACCTGGTCCCCAAAGGTTTGACCAGGTTTTGTATTCACCCTGTGTGTGTGTGTGTCTGTCCACCTGCGATAATACCGCCATTTATGGACCGAATGTCACCAAATTTGGTACGTGGGTCAAGCCCCCGTGCCCGATGCCGCAAAAAAAAGTCTGGTGACGATCCGAGGTCATTTGAGGTCACACGGGTCAATTGAAAGGTCACGCCATTATAAAGGATTAGGCAATTTCGGCAATTTCTGAACCATTTGCGAGCTAAAATATTCACCCAATCATCACACAAGTTGGCACACACATAACCGGGGTACACTGGATGTTACAGGTTGAAACCGGTCAAGGTCACTTGAAGGTCAAGGTAACCAAGGTCAATTATGTGTTTATGGTCATAACTCCACGAAGGATCGAGCTCGAGCGACGGGAGTGTCTCAAAATCTCATTCTCGTGTGTGACCAATATCACACAAATGTTCATGGGCCTGTACAGATACACACATTGCATTGTGGATATAACGACCATGTAATATGTTCTGGGCTCCTCATAAGCTGCTTCCGTGGTGATGAACTTCCCCCACCTGGGGGACCAGGTTGCGATCTCCAGTTGCGCTTGTTCTGGTTGTGCTTACTGACCTTGAACTGATTTTATGTGGTACACGTCGCTTAAAAATCTGTCAAAATGTTTTAGCATGACTTTGATAAGCTACGAAGCCGCGACTCTTGATGGATTGTCAGAGCATTACGGCGACCGTAGTCAGGAGGCTTGTGGAGTAAAGGGCAAGTATAGTTCTGTGTCGACTCATCACACACTGCTGTCGTCATTGCCTTGTCGCAGAAAGAACACTCAAATTCCACTGAGTCGTGTCCTTTAGTCCGACAGAAGCTGAACCGCATCAGCGCACAAGGAGCAAGCCGTTTTTTTCAGCGCTTATAGTTTATGCAAAGGAGCCATGTGGTTTTAAGTTTTGTTTCTGTAAAACGTAAACAAATGTGTGTAAAGCTGCATTAAACACATTATTATTGTATATTTGAGACGTCCTCGTGGGAAATAAAAAGCAAACTTAAATTCTCCACCTACATTCACATTCATAATACACATTCACCAAAACAGGTAGGGAACGCTGGGCGAATTACACCATGATCTACCGATGGATCGTGGACGCCTTGGCTAAGGAATCAGTCTCAAGTGTCGTCCGTTTGTTTCGCTTAATGCGTTTTATAAACCAGTGCACCTTATAGTCCAAAAAATACAGTAATTGTCCTTCAAATTACATTATCCTTCAAATTCTAAGTCACATGGCATGGCATTTACTCTTTAAGTTATTCTGACTTGCATAGAACTTTTCCCAAATACATTTTTATATTACAGTACTACTTTGTACTTCTACTTGAGTAATTTTATTGAAGTTGAGTCCAGTTTTTGGCCACTCTTCCCACATCTGATAACCAGACATGTTTTTTTTAATGTTGTAGCTTTTGTATTTGTCTGTCAGTAAGTTATTCTGAAACAAATATCCTTGAATTTGTTGAATTTGGAAGAAAGTATTGATCTGTTTGTTTTATTTTTATTTAATCCATAATAGTATCTGTTGCTATGTGTGCACTAAACATGTCCAGATTTGCGTGTGGCTGTAGCTGATTGATTTTTTTCGCTCTCTGTTTCTCAAGAGTGATTTTTTATTTTTTTTTTTTACCATTGAACCATTCGTTGAAAATTAGCATATGTGCAACAACACTCCGAGCAGTTGCATCAGGGTTTATTTTAAGGCGCTGCTACGTCGATATAAAAATATAAATGAATAAAGATGAATGTATCAAACTGAGACACTAAATCGACTTGTTTTTGCTACTAAACTGTACATAGTGTTTTAATAGAGTTGTCTAGTTAAAAATAAATAGTGCAAATCAATAGGAGTGTGCAAAAATATTGAAATATCCATATATGTAATAATTTATTTCATATAATGTGATGATACATTATCGATATCGTAGTCTGCTGTATCGATATTCAGTTCAATTCAGAAAGTTTATTGTCAGATTTCCATATGAAACATTTTAATTATCTTCTCACTCTCAATCTTCTAAATTAAATAATAATAAAATAAAAGGAGTCCAAAGTTCTTTGGTGGTGAGAGAACAGTACCTGTACCTCCTCCTGGAGAACAGGAGGCTGAACAGATTATATTGCCAAGAGTATTTTTTGGTACATTTTACTAAATTATTTTGTTACAGCGCTACAGTTTTGTTGTTTGTTTCGTGAAAGGAAACTCATTTATGCAACTCATTTCACATATTCACTGTTTTGAGGATTAAAATGTTTGTCTTTCATATGAACTTTGCACAAGAAGTGGTTTAACAAAGACTTGTGAAATCTAGGGGTGTGCAAAAATATCGAAATATGCATATATCGTATTGTTTGATGTGATGACACAGTATGGATTTCATGGGCCAAGAATATTTTTTGGTATATTTTACTACTTTTACTATCATAGCCAAGATTTAGCTGAATTGTAAGCTCATGTATCGTATTCGGCAACTTCTGAATGATACGCAGCCCTACAAACCAATTACCTTTGCAACTTTCTGGTCAAAACAGTCAAACGCTAAGTTTGTCCTGCCTCTAGTGACCACTGCGATTTCAAGTACGATGTGAAATCTACGGGTGTGCAAAAATATCAAAACAGCCATGTATCATATTGTTTAATGTGATGATACAGTATCGATATCGTGGCCTGCTGTATCGATATATCGCCAAGAATATTTTTTTGGTGTATTTTACTCAATTATTTTGTTACAGCTCTACAGTTTTGTTGCTTTTTTACTGAAAGGAAACTCATTTATGCGACACATTTGACATTTCCACTGTTTTGAGGATTAAAATGTTTGTGTTTCATATGAACTTTGCACAATAAGTGACTTTTAGTATCACAGCCATGATTTAGTCTTTAGTCTTTAGTATTTTTTATTGAACCGTATCGAATCGATTTCAGATATATCTTTTGCAACTTTCTGGTCAAAAACAGTCAAACACCGAGTCTGTGCTGCCTCTAGTGACCACTGTGATTTCACAAAGTACTTTGTGAGATCTAGGGGTGTGCAAAAATATTGAAATAACGCTATAGTGTATTGTTTAATGTGATGATACAGTATCGATATCATGGGCTGCTGTATCGATATATCACCAAGAGTATTTTTCTGTGTATTTTACTAAATTATTTTGTTACAGCTCTACAGTTTTGTTGCTTGTTTACTGAAAGGAAACTCGTTTATGCGACACATTTGACATTTTCACAGTTTTGATGATGAAAATGGGTTTGTTTCATATTAACTTTGCACAAGAAGTGGTTTAACTTTTACTATCACAGATTTGACACAAGATTTGGTCTTTATTTTTATTGAACCGTATCGAATCGATTTCAGATATATCGTATTGTATTGAATTGTATTGTATCGTAAGCTTGTGTATCGTATTGGCACATCTGAATGATACGCAGCCCTACAAACTACTTAAACCAATTACATTTGCAACTTTCTGGTCAAAAACAGTCAAACACTGAGTCTGGGCTGCCTCTAGTGACCACTGTGATTTCAAATACTATGTGACATCTAGGACTGTGCAAAAATATTGAAATATTGATATATCGTATCGTTTAATGTGATGATACAGACAGTATTAATATCGTGGGCTGCTGTATCGATATATCACCAAGAGTATTTTTTTGTATATTTTACTTAATTATTTTGTTACAGAGCTACAGTTTTGTTGCTTTTTTACTGAAAGGAAACTCATTTATGCAACACATTTGACATTTTCACTGTTTTGATGATGAAAATGTTTGTTTAGCCACTTCTTGTGCAAAGTTCAAATGAAACACAAAGACTTTTAGTATCACAGCCATGATTTAGCCAACCGTGTCGAAATGATTTTAAATATATTGTATTGAATCATATCGTATCGTAAGCTCACTGTATCGAGATATGTATCGTATTGTGGCCCATGTATCGAGGTATGTATCGTATTGGCAACTTCTGAATGATACGCAGCCCTACAAACCAATTACATTTGCAACTTTATGCTCAAAAACTGTCAAACGCTGAGTCTGTGCTGTCTCTCGTGGCCACTGCGACTTCAAGTACTATGTGACGTCACGTAGGACTGCTCTGATTACAGCCCAGAGTTTGAAGTGTGGATTTTACCCGTCCGTACCTCATGTGTCCAGACCCCCAGACCCCCGGCCCTCCCTCCCCCCTCACTCTCTTCTTCTAGTCGCCTATAAATATGTTGGTGCCCTTCAAACGTGTAGTGTAAATGTCATAACCTAGACTTGAATTAACGATGCCTAATAAAAACATAATTAGTGAAGAACAATGAAGGTCTTCTCAGATGCTATAGAACATTTATTTACAGTACAGCTCACAAACCTGTCACGATAACTACTATATCGACTTATTGTTAAAAATATAAAAGCTGGAACAGTATATTTTGGGGGTCAATATTTGTTGCGTGTACTTTTTCTTTACACTGCTGTGAAATTTATGGGTTTTTTTTGGACTATAGGATAAGATCTAAGCAGTAAAAGTATGAATTAATAACTACTAGTGTTTCTTTCTGCTGTTTATTTATTGCAGCTTGTGTTTTCTTTTAAACAGTATTGTACGTTTAGAAAGGTTTTTGTGGTTTAAATTAAATCTGCTCTTGGGTTTTTGTCGGTGGCATAGTTTAGTTTCAGTATTTTCGTTTATCGTCTATATATTTTCTGGGCTTAGGCATTAAGTTGGCATTCAGACTTTTGTGTAAATGTCATAATCAAACTTGAATTAACGACGGATAATAAAAGAATAATTAGTGAAGAACAATGAAGGTCTTCTCAGATACTAAAAGATGAAGAACATTTGTAGTGCAGCTCACAGTGTAATACTCCCCACCTTTCTTTTTTATGGTTTGTATTGTGGATATGTTTTGTGCGTTTTATTTTGTATGTTATATTTTGTGTGTGTTGTATGTTGTATGTTGTATGTGTGTATGTTGTCCTGTATGTGTGTATGTGTTGTATGTTGTGTGTTGTATGTGTGTTGTATGTGTGTTGTGTGTTGTTGTATGTTGTTGTTGTATGTTGTATGTGTGTGTGTGTGTGTATGTTGTGTGTTGTATGTTGTATGTGTTGTATGTATGTTGTGTGTTGTATGTTGTGTGTTGTATGTGTGTTGTATGTTGTGTGTTGTATGTGTGTGTATGTGTGTTGTATGTTGTGTGTTGTATGTGTGTTGTGTGTGTTGTATGTTGTGTGTTGTATGTGTGTTGTATGTTGTGTGTGTATGTGTGTTGTATGTGTGTTGTATGTGTGTGTTGTATGTGTGTTGTATGTGTGTTGTGTGTGTATGTGTGTGTGTATGTGTGTGTATGTTGTGTGTGTTGTGTGTGTGTATGTTGTGTGTGTGTTGTATGTGTGTTGTATGTGTGTATGTGTGTGTGTTGTATGTGTGTTGTATGTGTGTTGTGTGTTGTATGTGTGTGTATGTGTGTTGTATGTGTGTTGTGTGTGTTGTATGTGTGTTGTATGTGTGTGTTGTGTGTTGTATGTTGTTGTATGTTGTGTGTTGTATGTGTGTTGTATGTGTGTTGTGTGTGTATGTATGTGTGTTGTGTATGTGTGTTGTATGTTGTTGTGTGTGTATGTTGTGTGTATGTGTGTGTTGTATGTGTGTGTGTATGTGTGTTGTGTGTGTATGTTGTGTATGTATGTGTGTTGTGTATGTGTGTGTGTATGTGTGTGTGTGTGTGTGTTGTATGTGTGTTGTGTGTATGTGTTGTATGTGTGTGTGTGTGTGTTGTATGTGTATGTTGTGTATTGTGTGTATGTTGTGTGTGTGTTGTAGGTGTATGTTGTGTATGTGTATATTGTGTGTGTGTTGTAGTGTATGTTGTGTATGTTGTGTATGTATATGTGTGTGTGTGTGTGTTGTATGTGTGTATGTGTGTATGTGTGTTATTGTGTGTGTGTGTTGTATGTGTGTATGTGTGTTGTATATTGTTGTGTGTGTAGGTGTATGTTGTGTATGTATATTTGTGTGTGTGTTGTGTTGTATTGTGTGTATGTTGTATTGTATTGTGTGTGTGTTGTATTGTATGTGTATGTGTATGTGTGTGTGTAGGTGTATGTTGTGTGTTGTATATTGTGTGTGTGTGTAGTGTATGTTGTGTATTGTATATTGTGTGTGTGTGTATGTAGGTGTATGTTGTGTATTGTATATTGTGTTGTGTGTGTGTATGTTGTGTATTGTTGTGTTGTGTGTGTATGTATGTTGTGTATTGTATTTGTGTGTGTGTGTGTGTTGTTGTGTATTGTATTGTGTGTGTGTGTTGTGTATGTGTGTATGTATATTGTGTGTGTGTTGTAGGTGTATGTTGTGTATTGTTTATTGTGTGTGTGTTGTAGGTGTATGTTGTGTATTGTATATTGTGTGTGTGTTGTAGGTGTATGTTGTGTATTGTATATTGTGTGTGTGTTGTAGGTGTATGTTGTGTATTGTATATTGTGTGTGTGTTGTAGGTGTATGTTGTGTATTGTATATTGTGTGTGTGTTGTATATTGTGAGGCCTATGCTCCTCCTGTTCTCTGTGTTGTGTGTTGTAGTTTTATGCTGTGTGTGCGTGTGTGTGTGTGTGTGCGCGCGCGTGTGTGTGTATCGTGTTGTGATACCTGTGCTCCTCCTGTTCTCTGTGTGTGTTGTGTGTATTGTGTATTGTGTTAGGATGTGCGTGCTCCTCCTGTTGTCTGTTTGTGTTGTGGTTGTATGTTGTATGTGTGTTGTGTATTGTGAGGTGTGTGCTCCTCCTGTTCTCTGCGTCTGTGTTGTAGTTTTGCTTGTGTGTGTACATTGTGTTGTGATGTGTGTGCTCACCCGTTCTGTATGTGTGTTGTAGTTGTGCATTTTGTGTGTGTTTATTGTGTTGTGATGCATGTGCTCCTCCTGTTCTCTCTGTCTGTGTATTGTAGTTGTGTCTTTGTGTTGTGTGTGTATATTGTGCTGTGATGCGCAAGCTCCTCCTGCAGTGTGTGTGTGTTTTGTAGTTGTGTGTGCATATTGTGTTGTGATACCTGTCCTCCTCCAGTTCTCTCTGTATGTGTGTTGTAGTTGTGCGTTTGTTTGTGTGTGTATTGTGCTGTGATGCGTGTACTCCTCCTGTTCTCTCTGTGTGTGTGTTGTAGTTGTGTCTTTGTGTCGTGTGTGTATATTGTGTTGTGATGCGTGTACTCCTCCCGTTCTCTCTCTGTGTGTGTGTTGTAGTTGTGCGTTTGTGTGTGTACATTGTGTTGCGATGCGTGTTCCGTGCGGCTCGTAAAGACGCTGCAACAGTTGGCTCCAGAGCTCAATCAATGGGGAGTCATTAATAATGGACATGCTTTTGTGTTTGATGGAAAGAAACCATAAAAAGCACGGAAAAAATACACCCAGAGAGAGAGAGAGAGAAGGAGAGGAGAGAAGGAGGGAGAGAGAAATGGAGGGAGAGCTGATACGACCACATAAACGTCAGAAATAGTGTTTGGTTCAGCACTTACTGCATGTCAAAATCCTGAACTTGTACACACTGCACACATTGTTAAAAACTAAACTATCCGTGTACCTATAAGTGATTTTTTTCTTCCAATCCGTCTCTCTGTCCCTCTATTCCTCGCTCTTTCTATCCCCCTTTCTCTGTGTCTCTCTCTTCATCTCTTTTGCTCTTCCTCCTTCTCCTTTTCTCCCTCCCTCTCTCCTCCTTCTCGTCTCTCCCTGTTTATTTCTCTTTAGCTCCTTCTCCTCCTCACCTCTGCCCCTTTCTCCTCTTTCCCTTCTTTCTCTTTTCTTTCTCTGCTTTTCCTCCTGCTCCTCGTCTCACCCTATCCCCCTCTCTTCCTCTCCTCTCTCTCCTCCCTTTTTATGTCTCTTTCACTCCTCCTCATCCTTCTCCTCCTCCCCCTCTTCCTCTTTCTCCCTCCCTCTATTTCTTTCCTCCTCATCGTCTCTCTATACATCCCTCTTTCTCTTTGTCTCTCCCCCTCTCCCTCGGTCTCTCCCTCCCTCTTTATCTCTTTCGCACTTCTCCTTTTCCACCTCCTTCTCTCTCCCTTCTCCCCTCCTCTCTCCCTCCCTCTCTCTCTGTCTATTCTCCTCCTCCTTCATGTCTCTATCCCTGTTTATCTGTCTTTTGCTCCTTGCCCTCCTCACCTCTCTCTCCCTTTCTCTTCCTTCTTCTTTCCCTCTCTTTCTCTGCCCCTTCTCCTACTCCTCGTCTCACCCTATCCCCTCTCTTCCTCTCCTCTCTCTCCCACCCTCTTTATCTCTCTTTAACTCCTCCACCTTCTCCTAGCTTTTCCTCTTTCTCGTCTATCGTCTCTCTCCCTCTAACTATCCCCCCTCTCTCAGTCTCTCCCTCTTCTCTTCTCCTTCTCATCTCTCTATCCCTACCTCTTTCTCTTTGTCTCTCCCTCCTCTCTTTCTCAATCCCCCTCGCTCTATTTCTTTTTCTCCCTCCCTCTTTATCTCTTTTGCTCTTTCTCCTTCCCCTATTTCACCTTGCTTCTCTCTCCCTCCTGTCTCTCTCTCTTTCCTCCTCCTCCTTCTCATCTCTCCCTCCCCCTTTATCTCTCTTTGGCTCCTTCTCCTCCTCCACTTCTCTTTCTCACTCCATCTCTTTCTTTCCACTTCCTCCTCATCTCATTGTCTCTCTCCCTTTAACTAATCCCCCCTCTCTCTATTTCTCCCTTTTCTCTTTCTCTCCTCATCCTTCTCCTCCTCGTTCTCATCTCTCTATCCCTCTCTCCTCTCCTCTGTCTTGTGTTGTGCTCTAGTCTCCTCTCACACTGTGTACTTTATGTACTTCACAGGTATTTACTGCTCTGCACTTCCTGTTTGTGTCTCTAATGAGAGAGGCTCCGTCACACACACTCTCAGCATCAACAACAGCAAACACACAAACACACACACATAAACGCATGCACACACACAGGACATGGGCCTAAGTGACGGAGAGAGCCCTGGACCATTAGGAAAGTATCTAAATGTTGTTGTTTTTTGGGGTTTTTTTGGACAAGCGAAGTGTTTTGATTTACAATTTATGTTTTACTAATAAGCTCCTGTTCGTATAGTTAAAGGTGCACACTACCGTATTTTCTGCACTATTAGACTCACTCTTAAGCCTCCAATCCCTTCAAAAAAAACGACTGCGCGTCCCACAATCCAGAGCACCCTTGTTCAGAATTACTGGCCGGAACCAAATATGCAGAGAAAAAGAAAGATAGTTATTCAACAAAAAATAGTCTTGGAGTCGGGATAGATTCCAGGGGAGGCAGGACGGGTCCAGGTTGGCTGCAAATGGGAGGCACGAGGAGATGGAGGCTGACCAGAGGCTTACGGAAACAGGTGGCGATGGGATGAGACTGGCTCCAAATGGAAGTGCCGGGATAGGACAAAAAGAAACTGGTAAGTATCAAAAAAAAGCTCTCGGAAATCTCAAAAAACATACAAAAAGCCTGAGTTGTTCACCACTAGAATGACAGAACGATCTGGCACTGAAGAGAAGGTCAGCAGGTCTTTTATGGCAGGAGATGATCAGTTGATGCGTATCAGGAGTGGAGCTCAGCAGCGTGATTAGGAGCCGCCCAGGAAACACCAAATAAGGGTAAGGAGAGAAGGAGCAGGGAAAGGAGGGGCAGGATGAAACCCTCACAGCCCTATACGTGAATCCACTCGGGTGTCCCAGTACGACTTCAGTAAACTACAAAGCCGCACCACCTGCAGCGCACGCAAACACGCACGGAGCAGACGGCGACCGCACAGTGACAAACACCCGCAGACACACTCATCACTCCACGACGAGGAACGGAACGGAGGAACGAACCGAAAAAGCGAGCGCAACGTGCCACTTCTAGACGCAACTGAACAACTGAGTCACCGCGAACACGCCGACAATCCAGCGGTCCCAGACAGCACCCTCCCTACACGCCACAACTGAACAAAGCCCAGAGTCACCGTGAACGCGACAAACAAACAAAACCACTGACCCATCCAACTGTTGTGTTTCGTTTAAAGTCCGGTGCGGTTTATTTGTGAAAAAAGTTCGAAAATAGACCATTTAATGACAGTGCGCCTTATAATCCAGAGCGACTAATAGTGCGGAAAATACGATATGTCACTTTGTCGTGGGGGTCCGTCACCTGCTTGTTTCTATGGATACACAGCATCATTGCTCTGCCTGGAACGTTCCACAGTATGACTTTAAACAGCTCTACTTTTACATTTATTCAATTACAGGTGGTTTTATAGCTCAAAAATATTCAAAAAAACAGACATTCTGAGTGTGAGCGGCGTCGCCTCTCCACAGATCTGGCCTGTAACTTCGTCTGGTTTGGAGCCTGTACTAGAAAAGTTACACAATGCACCTTTAAAACCTATAAGTGACTGTAATAACTTGATTTATTTTTTTTTTTTTCCTCTCTTTGTCCCTTTTTCCCTCCCTCTTTGTCTCTTTTGCTCTTCCAGCTTCTCCTTTTCCACCTCGCTTCTCTCTCCTTCCTCTCTCCTCCTTCTCTCTCCCTCTCACTATCTCTCTTTCCTTCTCGTCCCTCCTTTTCTCCCTCTCTCTAGCGCTCGCTCTCCCTGTTTATGTCTCTGTCGCTCCTTCTCCTCCTCACCTCTCTCCCTCTCTCTCCCTTTCTCCTCCTAATCCTTGTCTCACCCTATCTCTTTCTCTTTCCCTCTCTTTCTCTCCTCTCTCTCCCTCCCTCTCTATCTCTCTTTCACTCCTCCTCCTTCTCGTCCTCGTCTCTCTCCCCCTTCCTCTTTCTCCCTCCCTCTCTTTCTTTCCTCCTCCTCATCATCTCTCACTCTCCCTGTCTCTCCCTCGTCTCTCTCTTTGTCCCTCTGTCTCTTTCTCTCCTCATCTTTCTCCCCCTCTCTGTGTCTCTCTTTCCCTCCCTCTTTATCTCTTTTGCTCTTCCAGCTTCTCCTTTTCCACCTCGCTTCTCTCTCCTTCCTCTCTCCTCCTCTTCCTCCTTCTTTTGACGGACCCTCTACTAGAAAAGTTACACAATGCACCTTTAAAACCGAGTGTGTAGTGAATGAATAATGTTCTGTAAAGTGTCTTTGAGTGTCCAGAAAAAGGCGCTATATAAAACGGATCCATTATTGTTGTTATTATTTGGGATGTAACGATATTCAAATCTTTCAATACGGTATTTTCACGATATACATCCCGCGGTACGATATTTATTGCGATATTTTAAAATTGTGAAATGTGATTTTTATTTATTTTTTTCATTTAAAATGCCTTGACAGACTTTTGTTCTGTCATAAACCACAGAATTAAGATTTAAATGTGCTTAAAAATTGTGATTCTGATTATTATTTGTACTACTTTTCATGTAGTCTGCACTGTAATGAAGCAAAGGATCATGGTATATGTAGTTCACTCAGTTCTTTTTACCTTTTGCTGCAACAAAACAATGAATTTAAGCAAAGAGACTTGTAATTACGGTACTTTATGATGGTCCACGATATTACTGTGAGACTTTTTACGATACAATATATACGATATTTCGGTTATTGTTACATCCCTAATTATTATTATTAAAAAGTCTTTAAAAGTTCAGGCATTTTTATTTGCTTTTGTATAAGAAAAACTAAATTAAAATAGACTTTGGTGATTGATCAATGCCAAAAGGAAAAAAATCCTGATTCATTTTTTAATTTTTTTTTTTTTTTTTGGCCCAGTCCTATGACGAGGTTTATCCATTCACCTTTGTCATTTGTCTATGAATGAAATGTAATTTACTTATCTTTATATAATCTGCTCTTCCCTTAATAAGATTGTTGCTATTGATTGAAAGTAGAGTTTTGATACTAAGGAACAGACTCAATACAGATTCTGATACCACAATGATAATAAAAAAAGTCTTTATTTAGACAATATAATGTAATTTTAAATATTAAATCATAGTGCTTTCTTTTATATTAATTTTTTTATGTTTGGATTGAAAAAATAGAGTACTGGAGAGTTACATTTTATGAGAATGGGTCTCAAAAAGTAGAGCAACATTGAGTACGTATACATGCACATCAATAACCCGGTTATTAGCCATACCCCGGTTATGTCAGTATTCGGGTTACTGCGTTTACATGCGCACTGACAAACCGGGACACTCATATCCGCGTATACATGATCAAATGGAGTATCCCGGTTTCTTGACATAATCTTACAAATGCGCAGGCGCAAATATTAACTTAAATCAATTTAATAAACCAGGAAAAATACAAACCGTGAGCTCCTTTAGCATAAGAAGCTAAGGAGCTACGAGATCTCCCACAATCCACTGTGCAGATTCTTCATTAAAATCTTCTGCATAAATAAACTCAACTTTACAACATATAAACCATAAACACTATAGAGCTACATCAGCCCGTTTGATCATATAATTCAGCTGTGATCACATTTGTTTACGTTTTTACAGAAACGAAACTTAAGACCGTAGGCTAATTAGCATAAACTGTTAGCGGCGATAAAAACAACTCGCTCCTTGTGCCGCTGATGCGATCAGTTTCTTTTGGACTAAATGACACGACTCTGTGGATTATGTGTGTTATTTCTGTGACAGAAGAGGCGGTAATGTCTGTGATGGTAAGTGTGTTTTCCGTGCGTATAGAGTATAGGAGATAGTTCATGTTTTAGCTTTTCAGCGTCACACGAGTGCAGATTGTACGAGTGCAGATTGTGCATGTGCAGGTTTAGCGCAGCTCTTTATTTTACAGTCATTTCACTCGTTTGGTCACTTTATTTATGTTGGTCAATTTATTTATGTCACTACTGTTGTGGTGAAAGGCTGGAAAGTGTCTTTTGGACGCATGCACACTCAACTTTATGTTGCAGTAACCGGGGTACTGCGTTTACATGCCACAAGTAACCCGGTTACTATCGGAATAAACCAGCTACAGTAACCCGGTTTCTAATAACCGGGATACTGCCATAACCGGGTTACTGAAACCGGGTTACTGCGTATACATGCACCATCAAGAAACCGAGATACTCAAAAAACCCGATCATAACCGGGTTATTGATGTGCATGTAAACGCACTCATAGACAGCAGAAATATTAAATAAAGTAAATCAAAAATGGCGGGTCTAAAATTGGGAACTGAATTGCACAATGTATTTATTTTAGCCTAAACAATGTCAAAATCTTGTCTTGTCTCATTCTTATAGATCCAAACTCATGTCTCTTCTCGTCTTGTGAAAATGTCGTTAACACCCCTATTTAGTATCGATTAGGGATGGGCCTGATTAGTCGACTAATCGATAACTGATCATTAAGAATTTAGTCGATCACGTTTATTTTTAATCAACAAACTGAATGTAGGTTGCTGTGCGTAGCGTAGCGTAGTCTAACTAAGGAGACGAGGCTGCATCTGACACAAACACTGGAGTTGTGCCTCACAGTCCCATGTCTCGGCTCTGGCTCCTTGGAGACACTGTAGGACTCAGTGAGTGTGTTTACAGCACATCAGTGTCCCGGGTACGATCGGGTTTTCTTCACTATCCTGGTTTCGTCATGGTGCATGTAAACGCAATATCCTGGTTACTGCAACATAAAGTTGAGTCACATGCGTCCAAAAGACAAACACTTTTCAGTCTTTTCATCACAACAGAAGCCAACGTAAATAAAGTGAGTGAAATGACTGTTAAATAAAGAGCTGCTCTAAACCTGCACACGTCTGATCTCTGAAAACATGAACCATCTCCAACACGACACACACACAGAACAGACTCACCACCACCATCATCATCATCAACATCATCCCTCCGTCCCAGAGAGAACACTCATATTCCACTGAGTTGTGTTGTTTAGTCCGACAGAAGTTGAACCGCATCAGTTTAGCTTATAGTTTATGCAAATGAGCCATGCGGTTTTGAGCTTCGTTTCTGTAAAAAGTAAACAAATGTGTGAAAGCTGCATTAAATATTATAATCTCAAATGGGCTGAAATGTGGCTCTCGAGTGGTTCTGGTTTATATGTTGTAAAGTTGAGTATATTTATTTATTTATTATTAGTAATAGTAATAATAATGATGATAATTTTAATATTAAAAGATTAATGATTAATCGGAAATTCGATCGTTAATTCTCCCGACGGTTGATTAAGAAAATGTAATCGAATGCCCATCCCTAGTATCGATACTTGCTCAAATGCATATCAAGTTTCGATGTTTTAGTATTTATTTATTTATTTATTTATTCATTTCGGTCACAGGTATATTTTGACATTAATTCACAAATAGTCATATTTAACATATACAGACCGAAAAGGTGCAGGCTGAAGTTTAAGCTTATTATGCCCTTTACCCTTTATTCCTTTGTCAGAGCTTCATCTCGACACCAGTTCATCTTCAAAAATACAGCAGGAGGAAACAAACTAATCAGTAACAGAACAACAAAGTTCTACAGCACAAACTAAGTCTCATATTTCATGTATCTGTCCAGAGTTAAACATTTAAACTTCTTTATGAAGTGAAAGAAAGTGGTGCACAATTTTAGGTTTTCTGTACATTTGTTCCAGAGCTCCACCCCTTTAACAGATATACAAAATTTCATAATGTTTGTTCTGATTTTCTTTTTGATAAACATGGTCGTGCCTCTGAGCTCATATTGGCTCTTTCGGATTTTGAACATGTTCTGTGACGATTTTGACAGGAGATTATTGTTTACTTTGAACATGATTTTCAGAGTATAAAGGTCGACTAAATAATAAAATTTCAGTGAATTTCAGTATCAGTCTGAATTTTGATACTTTTGACAACTCTTATTTGAAGTATAGTATGTTCTGAAATGGTATAAATGATTCGCCAAGTCTATTCAATAAGTAATTTGTCCAAACCTTTATATCTTGTGTACAGTGTATGTGTGTGTTCCAAGCTGCTGGTGTGGCTGTAATGTCTGTGGACAGCTCTGTAGTGACAGATGGTGCTCACTGACCTTCTTGCCTCCTTACTTCCTTTCCTCGTCTCCTCTCCTTGGCTCCTTGGCTCCTCTCTCCTTCCTGTCTGGGCAAACCGCGTCTCCATGTGGTCGTGAACTTTGAAAGCCCCTCAGACACACAGACGGCTTGGGTTTAGAGCTGCTCTTTTCGCTGCTGATGTTGACGAGGAGATGAGCGTATTTTGAACTGAAGAGATAAAATGATTCATAGTTTTGCCCAGAGGAAAATGTCTGTGTTGGCGTCTGGTCCAGTTGTTTTATTTCATGTTTGAAGAGTAGTTTGTTGAGTCATTCAGAAAAATAAAGAGACTGATACTTCCCTGGGGCTGACTGGTGGAAACACGTCTGCCAATCTGTGTCAAATCAACCACAACCAATAACAATAACAATAGATTTTAGGCTGGCAAGGCTACACTTTATTGTGCATTTGACCCATCCTTCAAAGCCACTGGGGTAACCCGTCAGGAGCAGTGAGTCTCAGACAGGACTATAGCTGGAGGATTTGATTTATGGGGCATGTTTTGGGTTGACGGAAGAGGAAAAATCTCAGAAAATACACCCAGACGCAAAGAAAAACACTCAAACTCCAAACAGAAATGCCCATGTGGTCTGAGAATCAAACCTGGGACCTTCTTGCTGTGAGCCAAGTGTGCTGCACTCTGCCCATTTTTATTTTTATTTTATTTTATTTTTACGTTTCAAACAAATCTTTAAGTGCTACAGCAGACAGATCGAACATTTAAACGCAAAATGATAAGAAAATAAAAGAAAAATGCCATTACAACTTCCTGCGGGCTGTTCGTGGTAGTAAGTTTGACAAAATATAAGAAAAATTAGAAAATGTCCCAGTTTTCTTCATCTGCGTGTCATTGTAGAGTTCCGCTGTGTTCGGCTAATCAACAATTACAACCATACTTCAGTTTTCATAATTTCCTCATTGACATGTTACAACCCAGTTATAAAACCCGTTTACTTTACATCATATCTGGTTTTATAAAGTGATGTAGGTAAGTACAATAACAAAATAAAACGTTTTACATTTGATAAATCAGAATTCCCCAAAGTTAACTAAACCACTCCTAAAGTAAGGTAGCTAACAGCAACAAAAAAACAACTGCTCAAGGGCCGAGCCAAACTGGCAAAACTAAAAATTATAGTAATATAAACACACTTTAGAACAGGGGTGTCAAACTCATTTTGGTCCGGGGGCCGTATCCAACCGACTTTGATCCCAAAGGGGCCGGATCAGAAAACTCATGTCATATAAACCCCAAAAGTAACAATAAGTTCAAATATTTGTGCAGAGAAACGCAAATCTATTACAGAAATCTTTTTTAATTGATGAACTCTTTTTTTTTTACAAAATATTATAGTATTATGAACAACCTGAAACTTTAAGAAAAATACAATTTCAACACAATGTTTTAACATGAACTTGTATGTAAATAGGAATAAGTAAATTTTTCTTGGAAAATCCTGCACTCGGCTCCACTTTTCTCATTTTTGACATTTTTCTGATGAGGGTGTCACGGTCAACAGTCAAAACGATCGTCCTTTAAGAGCGTTTGGAAAGAGACAAGTCTTCATTTGTGCTGCTCTGGTGGGAGGGGCCACGTACAGAGACACTGGAGACGCTGCTCTAATAAGCACTGCAGAAAATTAACAATATTTTTATAAAAAATATAATTAAAATATTTTAGTAGAAAATCAGCCGAGGGCCAGATTAAAGGTCTTGAAGGGCCGGATCTGGCCCCCGGGCCGCATGTTTGACACCTGTGCTTTAGAATATCAAAAGAGACACAACTAGATGTGAGGGGCGAACTGAAACTGCCATCCAGCCGCCAGGAGGGACAGGCACAGCACTTTTATTGGTCGAGGTGATGGATGTGTACGGAAGGGATTGGAGGAACGGGACGTCAATCCTCCAACCACAGCACAATGGACGTCGGAGCCAGACCACAGCGTCGGAACCACGGCCCACCAGTCAGACAGCAGGCACCACACAGGACATGCAAATATGGAAGATACACGCGGTAAAACAAACGGGGAGCGCCAGGCGATGCGAAGCCGTAGAGACAGGCCGCGAGCCGTAACACACACAACTCCAAGTGTATTCAGTCTTCATTTTACCGCCAGTTAGGGATGGGCATTCGTTTCTGTTTTCTTAATCGATCTTTGGGAGAATTAACAGTCGATTTTTGATGAATCATTAACGTTTTAATATTAAAACTACTGTTAAATTACTGTTACTAATCTGCATAAACAAACACAACTTGACAACATACAAACCAGAACCACTCTAGAGCCACATCTGTCCGTTTGAGATTATAATGTGTTTAAAGCAGCTTTGCGCAAGTTTGTTTACGTTTTACAAAATGAAACTTAAAACCCATGGCTCATTTGGATGAACTATAAGCGCTTGTGCTGCTGATGAGGTTCAGCTTCTGTCGGACTAAAGGACATGACTCTTATGTCCTTTAGACTCTTGGAATATGAGTGTTTTTTTTGTGACCGAGGATGTGCTGATGATGGTGAGTCCGTCGTGTTACGCTACGCACAGCAACCTACATTCGGTTTGTCGATTAAAAATGAACGTGATTGATGAAATTCTTAATGATCAATTATCAGTTCATCGACTAATCATCCCACTAATTTGACTAATTTGACTAATCATCAAACAGGGGTCCGTACATGTGTCTCTGCACTCAGAAGGAGCAAGCAGACGCAAACAGTCGGTCAGTCTGCAACGTGCCGAAGCGCAAATGCGTATTTAACGATGACTTGTACAAGAAATTCCACGTTTTCCATTCCAGTCGGGACAAGTGGGAGGCCATTTGCAGAAAGTAGGCACATACGTTTCGGTGTCCAGTGGGAAAAAGCTTTGCCAGGTGAGAGTGAGGCCCCACCTCCCACCCCCTGTACGATGTCCTGGTTTTGACAAACGCAAATATGGTCACACTAACCTGTATTCCACTGAGTCATGTCTTTTAATCCAACAGAAGTTGACCACATCAGCGCACAAGAGCTGTTTTTTTTTCTTCGCTTAGTTTATACAAATGAGCCATGCAGATTTTAAGTTTAGTTTCTGTGTGTCTTGTGCAAAGCTGCATTAAACACATGATAATGTCAAACGGGCTGATGTGGCTCTAGAGTCGTTACGGTTTATATGTCGTAAAGTTGAATTTATTTATGCAGATTAGTAGTGCAGATAGTAATAATAATGATGATAATTTTAATATTAAAACATCAATGATTAATCGATAATCTTAATCGATCGTCAGAAGAATTAACTATCGATTAAGAAAATTTAACTGAATGCCCATCCCTAGTTCCTTCAGTGGGTTTTATCAGTTGGTCGGCGAGCCCAGTGTCAGGAACTACACCAGAAGTTGTCATTGCATCTTTCCAAACGTCTTCCTGGTTTGTGGCGTAATGTGAATAAAGTATATCACGCACATTTACTCAGGGAAGGCGGGTGAAGTGTCCCAAGGAGACAACAACAGCGAGCAATGAATCGACTTTTAGACTTTATTATCCCTAAACGGAAATTCTTCTTCACAAACACAGAGCTCATTTGACATATACACGAACAGACAGCAACAAAACAGCACCGCGACTGCCAACTTTCTACTAACAAGTCGATCGCTTACTCACAATATTTTGAATTGTTAATCGTCACTACGGCAACAGTCCTAATTTCCCATCACGCTCCCGTCATCCCAGTTTTTGATGACTTACATTTTATGATTCATTTGGTGCTGTTACTGCTTTCGGGGTAGACTGACAGTGTGCACCAACCTTCACCAATCACACTCTGTCTTACATAAGGACACAACAAGACCAAATAATCGAACTGGTGACCTTTGTTTGGTGGGTAAATGCTCTAACCACTGAGTCACCTTCACTCAAAATTCTAACAATGCATTAAAGGGCCCACATTAGATTATTTTCTGATCTGTGTTATGTTTTTTTCCACATCACAAACAGACCTGGAGTTGTGTTTTGTTTCATTCACATGTTTAACACACTATGGATTTCTTTGTGGCCGATATGATGCAGATAAAATGGGAGTTGTAGGCGCAGATTGCCCATATAAAAGCCAATATAGTTTAGTGATGTAAAAATTCACTGTAAATCTTCAATTGATTATAAAACTCAGGTCTGGCTCTACTGGATTTTAAATTGGGTTTGTTTAGTTGACATTTATTATTTGTTATTCTGCCTTTTTATGTCATATTTAAAGACAGTAGGTCGGCCTAGTGGCATTTTTGCATCACATTCTAAGTACCGTATTTTCCGGGCTATTAGACGCGCTCTTAAGTCTCCAACTCCATCAAAAAAACGACCGCGCACCCCACAGTCCAGAGCGCCCTATACATAAATCCACCCGGGTGTCCCAGCACGACTTGAGTAAACTACAAAGCCGCACCACCCGCAGCGCACGCAAACACACACGGAGCAGACAGCGACCGCACAGCGAAACACACCCGCAGCCACACTCATCACTCCACGCCGACGAGGAACGGAACGGAGGAACGAACCGGAAAAACGAGTGCGATGTGCCACGTCTAGACACAACTGAACAACTGAGTCACTGCGAACGCGCCGACAATCCAGCGATCCCAGACAGCACCCTCCCTACACGCCACAACTGAACAAAGCCCAGAGTCACCGTGAACGCATCCAACTGTTGTGTTTCGTTTAAAGTCCGGTGCGGTTTATTTGTGAGATAGACCATTTAATGACAGTGCGCCTTATAATCCAGAGCGCCTAATAGCCTGGAAAATATGGTAAGTAAGTAAGTAAATCATTATTTATATAGCACCTTTCACAGATAAAATAAACAAATCACGAAAGTGCTTCACAGAGCAAAAAACAACATAAACAAGAACAGAGGAATTACAGACAGTCAACTAAAACCCTGTCTAAAAAGCCGTGTCTTGAGCTGCTTTTTAAAAGAGTCTGTAGAGTTTGCCTCACGTAGGGCAAGGGGTAGGACATTCCATAATTTGGGAGCCACAGCCTGAAAGCAAACGTCACCCCGAGTTTTAAATCGGGTCTTTGGGACCATCAAGAGGCCCTGACCAGAGGACCGGAGGGTGTGGCCTGAGGAATAGGGGCGCAGTAAGTCCCTGATGTACTGGGGCGCCTGTCCACTTAAAGCTCTGCAAGTTAAAACCAAGATTTTAAAATAGGAAGCCAGTGCAGTGAAGATAAAACTGGTGTAATGTGTGTTCACCCGTTTGCTCCTGTTAAAAACCTTGCAGCTGCATTTTGTACAAGTCGCAGCCGCTTAAGTGTAGAAGGATTAAAACAAGTAAAAAGAGAATTACAAAAATCTAAATGAGATGAAATAAAAGAGTGAACAATCATTTCAAGATCAGCATTTGATAAAATTGGTCTGAGTTTAGTGAAGTTCCATAGCTAGATGTTTCTAACCAGTAAAGAAAGTAAAAACTAATGCTATCAGCCTTTAGCCATTTGTATTTATATCAGTGCAGGTCTAAAAACATATATACAGCCACTATAGTCACTTTACTGTAGCCCATTGTAAGAAAAACAGAAAACAGGCTCTTTATGTGTGGGAGCTACATTGAGAAAAAATCAAAAGTAGCTTCAATACCGACACATTTGCAACACTCACTCCTCACACAGGAACCTTCACAAATAATTGTCCTTTTAATCCTTACTCAAAACGATTGTCTTTAAATATAATATAATCCAGTGTGTTGACAGCAGCTGCGTGTGTAAACAAACGTACGCGAGTGACTCTGGGGGGGCGTTCAAGGGCAGTACGGCGTCACAAACACAGACAAATTATTCTGCAGATAAATATTGATGCGGTGCTACATATTAGAACATTTATCTGTCTGTAAATTGGATTAAATTGTCATAATATAGAGAGTCTGAGATTTATAACGAGGTGTAACATGCCCACGTGGAATATTGGCCTAGATCGGCAAGATTTATCCAAGCTGGCGCCGCCTAGTGCCTCCACTCAATTTTATTTCTCTCCAGCGACTAAGTCAGGAATCAGAATACACTAGACCAGGGGTGGCCCGGGGGTCCAGATGCGGCCCTTTAATCTTTTTAATCCGGCCCGCTGAACTTGGAATAATAATAATAATAATAATTTTCAGTATTTTGAAGTCATTTCAATAAATAGTAAATACCATAGAACTTGAAAGACAGATATTTTGTTGTAATGCTTTGTAATGATTTTCAATTATGGGATATTTCAATAACATGGGATATTTTTTTCTCTTATGAGGTGGATTACCAAAAAAACTTCATCCATCTGCTCCTGGGCCGGCCCTTCTCTCAAATTTTAGAACCCTTTGTGGCCCACGAGTCAAAAAGTTTGTCCACCCCTGCACTAGACGGTTCGCAAAAACCCCGGAAGTGCAAGTTCGGGCATCAGCCAATCAGCGAAGAGACATACATTCTGTGTTGTCAAAGATTCCCAAGATTTAAAGCCAGAACAAAGACAATGTTTGGTGAATTTTATGAAGGGGAACGTCGTTATTGCCCTTCTTCCTATGGGATTTGGGAAAAAGCTTAATATACCAGTTAGACCTGTTAGCGACACATTAAATACGTCACGACCAAATAACAGCGATTGGTTAAATGAAAAAAGTACCCGCCTATTGTCGAGCGAACAAATCCTAATGCTGCGAGGTAAGACGGTTTCCACAAATTGAAACCGGTTGATGAATCAGGTTAGACAAGATTTAGGCCGATAGCCGATATGTCGATAATATCACCCAAACGATATATCGGTCTGGTCTTATTTAACACACAAACTCTGCATAAATAGGCTGAGTTCTTCTCTCAAGCAGAAAACACCCTCTTCCACCTTGTGATGTCATGTCGCGCCACTGTGTTTTTAACCTCAATACACCTTCACTAGAATCATTTGGATAATTGGAATGGCCAATTTCTACTGAATAAAAAGCAGCAATTAACTTGGAAACCACAGCGTCATGACATCACAAGGTGGAACAGACCATTCTGAGCTTTGGAGCTGTAGACAGACAAATAATAAAGGATTTCTCAAACATGTGGAAATGAAACAAAACACAACTCCGAGTCTGTTTTTGTGAAGGTAACGTCCTTTAACACCAGCCAAATTGCCGGTTTATAAGATATATAGTGTTATTTTCACTTTCGCTGTTACTTCACAAACCCTTTTCCTTTTTCTTAATCTGTACTTTTTGCAGCCTCACCCATAATTTTTCATCTGGAGTCAAAGATATGATTTAGGCTCCTTCTCGTCCGCTAAAGTGTTGAATTATCAGTAATGTGTAGTGTTAAATGGAGCTAGTAAATCTCAAAGTGCCTGAATCGCAGACAGTGAGGCGTTCGAGTGTTCCCTGTAAAAAATAGTTTGTCTGGAGCTGTTTGTTTGAGATGAAAGCGAGAGAGAGAGAGAGAGAGCAGGGGAGACATGAGCCAGTGGCACAAACACAAACTGCATTTAAGCATTTTTAGTAAGAAGTTATAATGTCTTTTGTGGTGAACTGTGAAGGATATAAATAATAGAAACCAAACACGGAGATGAAGTACGTATTAATTCTGAACCGAATAACAAAATTTGCACTAATAAAATCACAACAAGAAAGTCAAAGTCTCTGATATCTGATATTAAAATGGCCTATATTACACAACATTTATTCTTGTGAGCTTTATAATGTTTTAATGTTTTCTCCTCAAAAACATATTTGAACTGTGTTTTGTTTCATTCGCACATGTTTGAGTAAACCTTTTCCTAGTTTTTTGTGGTCTTGGTTTTGTCTCAGACTCGACCGCTTTTGGACTTGGTTTTGTCTCGGTCTTGAATGCACTTGTACACACTCTTGTTTCGGTCTTGAAGATGCTTTGGACTCGGTGTTATTTCGGACTTGAGCGCGTTTGGATTCGGTCTTGTCTCGGTCTTGAATGCACTTGGACTCGGTCTTGTTTCGGTCTTGAAGACGCTTGGACTCGGTCTTGTTTCGGTCTTGAAGGTGCTTGGACTCGGTCTTGAAGGTGCTTGGAGTCTGACACTTGACAAGTGATAAAATGGAGATAGATTTATTTAAAAAAAAAAAGATATAAACTGTACGTGCCAAAATAACAGTAAAATACAAATAAATGTTGAAAATTACAAAGATGATCTTGATTTGGTCTTGATGGGCTGTGGTCCTGGCCAGTGCCTTCGCTCAATTTAATTTCTCTCCAGCGACTAGGTCAAGAATCAGAATACACTAGACGGTTTGCAAGAACCCAGTAGAACCCCATTGTAGACCGCGCATCAGCCAATCAGAGAAGAGCTGTGAAGCCATGACGTCAAACTCAATCGTCTGTCTGGGTCCCTTTTGTGGAACAGCACAACAGTAAACAAAACCGTCGAGATGGATGTAGACGAAGACAGACATTCTGTTTTGACAACGATTCCCGAGATCGAGGATTTAAAGCCGGAACAAAGAGAGTGTTTGGTGAATTTTATCAAGGGGAAACACATTGCCCTTCTTCCTACGAGATTTGACGCATTACATACGTCACGACCAAATAGCAGCGACTGGTTAAATTAAAAAAGTACACAACCAGCGAAGCCATCCAGCGAGGTCAGACGGTTTCCACGAAATGAAACTGGATTATGAATCATGCTACCACGGTCCCAGTCTTGTCTCAGTCTCAGTCTTTAAAAGTCTCTGTCTCGTCTTGGTCTCGACCCTCAGAGGTCTTGGTCTTGTCCTGGTCTCGGGACCCAGTGGTGTCGGACTGGACGAGGTCTCGATGAGTGCAGTCTTGACTACAACACCAGTTGTAAGTAAGCAACCCGGTTCGTCCATTCCCCGCCTACATTGCTCATTGCCTTTGTGTCACTGGGCAAGACACCTCACCAGTCTTGCTTCTGTGAATGAGTTTGATTGAAAAGAGAATGTAAAGCACTGTGTTAATTATAAAAATGAATGGATTTTTTTGAACATCATTATTTTGATTTGAGATTCTAGACAATGATGATCATAATGACCAAACTTTCAAAGCCAGACTGGGCCTGGTTAGTTCTCAGAATGGAGACCGCTGGGAATATCAGGTGCCACAGTGGATTAACAGTGGCTCTAGTGGAAACTGTTGTTGTGTCCTTAGGCAAAACACTTCACCCACATGACCTAATTATCACTATTACAAAAATATGTAGCTGAAAGAGTGGTAGAACCAAAAGCAGGGAAAGAAATTGAAAATGTACCCGCACTAATACTCAACCAAACTCAATTTCAATATTAAGAAGTTCACTCAGTTCCACAGTGAAGATAGAAAATGCTACTTTTTCAATAATAAAATGCACTTTTCATTCACAGAATAATAGTACTTTGTTTTATGTTACCTTGAGATCTAATATTCATTCTGATAAAGCTCAAAATCTTGCTAAAACCTTCAGAAATTCAAAAACAGCAGACGCGCGTCATGTTTTTAATGTTTCCTAACCCTCTTGAAAATAAAAGCTTTTGAATATTTTCTAAGTGAGTGTCTGATCTTTTTCTTAATGGACAAGAGCACCTTTAGTTACCAGCAGCTCTCTGTCCATGCTGTTTTTGAATCATACTAAAACTGTTCAGAAAAGCTCCAATTTTGTCTTGTCAGTGTGAGTCTTTGCAGTATCGATATTTGATCAAGCAAATACCATTATCAAATCACTTCAGTATTAGTTTTAGTATTGATTAGTATCTGATTTTTGAGACTTTTGGCAACCCTAACTGAATATTATGATCCTTTTATGAGCCTACAGAGTTTAAAATCTCCTGTACACACACACACACACACACACACACACACAGAGACACACACACACACACACACACACCCTCCTCCTCCTGCTCTCCCCCTGACCCCACCCTGAGGCTCTGTAGCTCTGACACTGGGAGCGCGTCAGTCTGTCTGCTCCAAACATGTGTCACAGATAAGAGAAGCACCCACAGAGTCCCAGGACACAGGGAGAAGACAGCACCCACCCCCACAGCACCCGCCCGCACAGCACTAGAGATGTAACAGTAACTGAAATACCTGATATTTTATCGTCAAAATATAAACAATATTGAATTACCGTATATTTTGGGGTATAAGGCACATTATAATCCTTTAATTTTCTCAAAAACCGACAGCGCGCCTTATGTATTCATTCTAATTGTGCTTACTGACTTCAAACCAATTTCATGTGGTACACCGCACTCAAAAATCGATCAAAATGTTTTCGTACAAACCGAATAACAAAATTAGCACAACCCTTCATTCCCTTCATTTGTACCCATCTTTTACATGCAAAAAAATCGGTTTTGCATTTGTGTGTAAAGTGAGATAAAAACAAGTTTTAGGCACCAAAAGTGTGACCAATATTTACCTTTTGCTCTGATAATGATCATGGAAGCATTCAGAGCAGCAGTCGCCTTTCTGCTCGTGCAAACACTTTTAAACAATATTGAATTACCGTATTTTTTGGACTATAAGGTGCACTTAAAATCCTTACATTTTCTCAAAAATCTACAGTGCGCCTTATAATGCGATGCACCTTATGTATTATTAATTCTGGTTGTGCTTACTGATCTTGAACCGATTTTATTTGGTACACAGCACTCAAAAATCTGTCAAAATGTTTTACTACAACTTTGGTAAGCTTTGAAACTGCACCGCTTGATGGATTGTTGGAGCATTACGGCGACTGTAGTCAAGAGCCTCGCGGAGTAAGTCGTGTCCTTTAGTCTGACAGAATTTGACCGCATCAGCGCACAAGGAGCGAGCTGTTTTTTCAGAGCTTATAGTTTTTGTAAATGAGCCATGTGGTTTTAAGTTTCATTTCTGTAAAACATAGACAAATGTGCGCAAAGCTGAATTAAACACATGTATATTTGAGTCCTCCTCGTAGGAAATAAAAAACTAACTTAAATTATCCTCCCACATTCACATTCATAATACACATTCAACAAGACAGGGAGGCAACGCTGGGAGGATTACACCGCAATCTGCCAATGGATCGTGGATGCCTGGGCTAAAGGATCAGTCTCAAGTGTCTTCCGTTTGTTTCGCTTGATGCGCCTTATAATCCATTGCACCTTATGTGTTAAAATAGACGAGAGAATTCAACATTATTCATATTGCGCCTTATAATCCAGTGTGCCTTATAGTCCGAAAAATATGGTACAAGATTCTCTGATTAAATTAATTTATGTTATGGTACAACAATAGCTAAAAAAAAAAAAAAAAAAACTGAGGGAACTGCATAGACCATGATCCTTTGCTCCGTTTTAGTGCAGACTACATGAACAAATAACTGTTCTTAGCACTTAGTTCTTTGGATTAACTCTTTTTTTTTTTTTTTTGGATGTTGTTACATTCCCTACACAGCACCCGCCCCGACGCCCGCTCCCTCCATCTGATAAAGCGCGAGCCACACAAAGCACTATCTGCAACTGTCTTTAAACACACACACACACACACACACTTGTAACAACACCACAAGAAAAACCACTACAACTGCTATTACCACTGCTGCTGCTGGGAAAGCCTCGTAAACAAAAACCCGCTATTCTGCTTATAAAAGTTTTACTGTGTGTTTGTAATGACAAGTTTAAAGTGTGCACTGTGTAACCTTTCTGGTCGAGGGTCCGTCACCTTCTTGTTTCTGTGGTTATGTCATCGCTCTGCCTGAAATGTTCCACAGTGCGACATTAAACAGCTCTGCCTTACATGAGAATGCTCTACTTACAGCTCTTTTTAAGATCAAATGAAAAATTGGTTATGGTCAAAGTAAACATGTACTCATTTATAGCTGCGCTGTGATTTTAATTGATCTTCTGTGGACACATACTTGCATTGTATTGAATGTGTGGCCAGATTGACAGCAAAATAATGGGAATTGTGCAATGACTGGACCGTGCAATAATGGGAACTGTATAATGAATGGAATGTGCATTAACGGAAACTGTATAATGAGTGGAGTGTGCAATAATTTGAACTGTGGAATGAGTAGAGTAATAATGGGACTGTGGAATGTGCAATAATGGGAACTGTGTAATAAGTGGAGTGTGCAACAATGGGAACTGTAGAATGAGTGGATTGTGCAATAATGGAAACTGTGTAATGAGTGGTGTGTGCAATAATGGGAACTGGGGAATGAATGGAGTGTGTAATAATGGGAAGTGTGTAATGAATGGAGTGTGCAATAAGGGAAATTGTATAATGAGTGGCGTGTGCAATAACGGGATCTGTATAATGAGTGGAGTGTGGAATAATGGGAATTGTATAATGAATGGAGTGTGCAATAATGGGAACTGTGTAATGAATGGAGTGTGCAATAATGGGAACTGTGTAATGAATGGAGTGTGCAATAATGGGAACTGTGTAATGAATGGAGTGTGCAATAATGGGAACTGTGTAATGAATGGAGTGTGCAATACTGGGAACTGTGTAATGAATGGAGTGTGCAATACTGGGAACTGTGTAACAAGTAGAGTGTGCAATACTGGGAACTGTGTAACAAGTAGAGTGTGCAATACTGGGAACTGTGTAACGAGTAGAGTGTGCAATACTGGGAACTGTGTAACGAGTAGAGTGTGCAATACTGGGAACTGTGTAACGAGTAGAGTGTGCAATACTGGGAACTGTGTAACGAGTAGAGTGTGCAATACTGGGAACTGTGTAACGAGTAGAGTGTGCAATACTGGGAACTGTGTAACGAGTGGAATGTGCAATATTTTATTGTTTGGCCCCCTGTGACCCCAGCCCTTTGGGACAATGGATGGAAATTATCCTTAGGCTACAATTTGGTGTGTTTACATTCATTTTGTGTCATGTTTGTTTATTAACATGCTGTAACTTGGTCTGGTTTGGTCTCCTTGACGATATAAAGGTTTAATATCATACTGTGAAACATTCCAGACCAAGCAATCATCGGGCAACAAAGCATTTGATGGACTCCCCACCAGAAACGTTACACAGTGCAGCTTTTAAAGCTCTTGGACGTGTTTAAAATGAGATTTTTGAAACCATTTTGAGCCTGGATTTTAAAAAATGTCAAAGTTTTAGCTGAAAAAATCTAAATAAAACTGTCCCTATTTATTTACAACTTTTCCCAAGCGTATTTTCCCATCGGCTCCCCTCACGCTGCCTTGAGTCGCAGCCTTTAAAGTGTCACTCAGTCTGTGTTTATGGCTCAGGCCTGGACTCTGTACTTGAGTGTTTACAGTATTGCAGTGTGAAACGCAGTACACAGGTGGTGCATGAGAATAATGACAGAAGACCACAGTGACAGAGGAGAGACGAGAGAGACTGAGACTGTAAAGGGCCCATTAAACCCAGTCTGCAGTCTGTCAAATACTGTTTATGTGAAACGGACATACGGGATATTGACAGTGAGGGCGCTGTCTTGTGTTAAGCTAATGTTGTGTCCTCATTAAAAATATACATGTAGGAGTTATTTGTTTTTGGTTTTTCTGTTGTGCACATTCTGCAAATTACTAAAAGCCCAAAATCCAAGTGCAGCCATAGTAATCTAAAAGTGCTCGTCTGTGTTTATAAAGTTCATACCTTCAGAGCTGACTGAGTGATTAATATTTAATCGAGGTTAATCTCATGATTGTCATAGTTAACTCATGATTAATCACAAATTAATCACACACTTTTGTCCCTTGAATAAGCATTTTAATACTCTTATCAACATAGAAATGTGGATAGGCTTGCACTGTGGAAATGCTTTTTTTAAAAATTGCAATTATGTTTGCGATCGTGTTTGTCGCCCCAAAACCTGCTGTACTAAAGGCAATGACGTCACATGGAGCTGTTTGTTTACATGTCGCGCAGCAGAGCTTTCGCTTTTACCGGAGAAAATAAGTCCGGCGGCAGAAGTATCTATTAAATAGTGAGACCGATATGAGTCCTGCTGCGATACATGTACTTCCATGAGTTTATGGATATAATAACAGCTCGGAGGATAGCCGGAAGAGAGCCTGTAAAACTTCTGTCTCCTGCCACAGACCTTATTGAAGGTCAGCGTGGATTCGTTGTATGTTTTGGAGCCGAGTTTATTTTGTGTTTTCCTCGTATGAATAACATCAACACACCTGACAGGGCTTCTCAGTTTCATACAAATTGTTTTTCTTCCTGTTCACAGCCAGATCCTTTAGTTTTTCTAGCATTACTAGCAGTGGCCACAGCTTAGGAAAAAACTGGATTGCGATAAAAAAAAAAACACTATCACGCAAAATAATTTAACTAATTTTTTTCGACAGCACTATTTATTTTATTTGGATAAGCTTTTTATTGATGTTCAAAAAGGCTTCATGGGATTTGTACTTTTTTAGACAAATTTACACAATTTCTTTCATGTTTTATAACTCAGAATAATGTCCTTGAGTGGGTGGGTGTTGTGAAAAGATACATCTGCAGAATTATCAACATGACGCCAACAAATTTGCTTTGGAGTTCTTACAGATAGAGATGGAAATGTGTCTAAATTACAGGTTTTGAGTAAAACTATTGTACATTTCTCATTTGCAGTGGGGAAATACATATAGTATTTTCATTGCAGTTCTTGCTCTATGTGATTTTGTTAAAAATGCAAAAACAGTTTGCAGTGGTCCAAACTTATCCTAATTATTCACCGTGATGAGTTTATGAGTGCTTTTTACAACTTCTAGAGACCAGAGCTTTGATTTTTCCGTCCTGTCATCATTTCGGACATTATATTTAGATACAGAAAGCACGTAGTTGTATAATTTTTAGAGCTTTTTACAATATATCTACTTAATTACATGAAAAAATATTGGATACAGCCACTTTAAATGAACAAATGTCCTTTTCTGAACTATGCAAATCAACAACAGAAAATCCTATTGCAATGTTTTCAGTCCACTCCATTAGACTCTCTTATGCTCCACTGGCTCATTCAGAATTCACTGGTGCTTTTGGGTCATTTTTGGGGGATGGCAGTTTGCATTAAGGCTCTTGTAACCAGTAAATATTCATCTTTTATTTTTCATTTTTATTGTGGCCCGTGGAGCTGCATCCGTTTAAAATATTTATGTATTAAAATGTCCACTTAGACCAACTCTGACCCCCGTTTGTGGAGATGAAATTTCACAAAGTGCTGTTACGAGACAATAAAACTCCTCCTATACTCAGCCACTTTAGTTCAGTCTGAATTGTACTTTTTCTTGGGGTTCAGTTTGCATTGTATTTTTATAAAGTAACTATAAACTTGGGTAATTTACTACAGCTACTACAAAAATTCGAAGCAATATGCACTTTTCTAAGATGCAGTAGAAAGAAGAAAAGAGAAAGGGATCAGTAGCGTTTGTTGGAGGTTTGATTCCAGTTGCAGTGTCTTCTGTTGTTGTGTCTAGTAGTAGTAGTAGTAGTAGTAGTAGTGGCTGTAGTAGTAGTAGTAGTAGTAGTAGTAGTAGTAGTAGTAGTAGTAGTAGTAGTAGCAGGATTATCAGGAGTAATATAATAGTAATAGTAGTAGCAGCAGTACTATCAGTAGTGGTTGTAGTGATAGTAGTAGCAGTAGCAGTACTAGTTGTAGTAGTAATAGTAATAATAGTAATTTTAATAGTTGTAGTAATAATAGTAGCAATGGAAGTAAAAGTAGTTGTAGTAGTAGTGGTAGTAATAGCTGCAATAGTAGTAGAAACAGTAGTAGTAGTAGTAGTAGCAGCAACAGTTGTAGTAGTTGTACTTGTAGCAGTAGTAGCAGGAGTAATAGTAGTAGCAGCAGTATTGTAGTAGTCAGAAGTGGTGGTAGCAGTAGTAGTAGTTGTTGTTGTTGTTGTAGTAGTTGTAGTAGTTGTTGTAGTAGTGTAGTGTTGTAGTAGTTGTTGTAGTAGTTGTTGTAGTTGTAGCTGTTGTAGTGGTTGTTGTAGTAGTTGTTGTAGTTGTTAGTTGTAGTTGTTGTAGTCTGTTGTAGTAGTTGTTGTAGTTGTTGTAGTAGTTGTTGTGTAGTAGTTGTTGTAGTAGTTGTAGTAGTTGTTGTAGTTGTTGTAGTAGTTGTTGTAGTAGTAGTAGTAGTAGCAGGATTATCAGGAGTAATATAATAGTAATAGTAGTAGCAGCAGTACTATCAGTAGTGGTCGTAGTGATAGTAGTAGCAGTAGCAGTACTAGTTGTAGTAGTAATAGTAATAATAGTAATTTTAATAGTTGTAGTAATAATAGTAGCAATGGAAGTAAAAGTAGTTGTAGTAGTAGTGGTAGTAATAGCTGCAATAGTAGTTAGAAACAGTAGTAGTAGTAGTTGTAGTAGTAGTTGTAGTTGTAGCTGTAAAGTAGTAGGTTGTTAGTTGTAGTAGTTGTTGTAGTAGTTGTTGTTGTAGTTTGTTGTTAGTTGTAGTAGTTTGTTGTAGTAGTAGTTTTGTAGTGTAGTAGTTGTTGTCATTGTTGTTGTAGTAGTTATAGTTGTTGTAGTAGTAGTTGTTGTATTTGTTGTAGTTGTTGTAGTTGTTGTGGTTATAGTTGTAGTAGTAGTAGTAGTAAGAGTAGTAGTAGGAGTAGTAGTAGTAGTTGTTGTAGTTGTTGTTGTTGTTGTAGTTGTAGTTGTAGTTGTTGTTGTTGTAGTAGTAGTAGTAAGTTTGTAGTAGTAGTAGTAGTAGTAGTAGTAGTAGTAGTAGTAGTAGTTAGTAGTAGTAGTAGTAGTAGTAGTAGTAGTAGTAGTAGTAGTTGTTGTTGTAGTAGTTGTTGTAGTAGTAGTAGTAGTAGTAGTAGTAGTAGTAGTAATAGTAGTAGTAGTAGTAGTAGTAGTAGTAGTAGTAGTAGTAGTAGTAGTAGTTAGTAGTAGTAGTAGTAGTAGTTGTTGTTGTTGTTGTAGTAGTAGTCGCAGTCACAGTATTGACAGTAGTAGTAGTAGTAGTAGTAGTAGTAGTAGTAGTAGTAGTAGTAGTAGTAGTAGTATTCATGGGTCTCAGGCATAAATATTCCTTCCTGGTTTGAATGGTTTGGCGTGGCAACAGTACTCCGTTGTCATAGCGATAAAGCCATTCAAATCAAAATATTACATCTTCTGAACGGGAGGGGGGAGAAATTCCTCTCAAAATCCTTAAAACGGGCACGAATCATTTGCCTAAAACCCACGAATACAAGTAGTAAAGTCGAAGTTTATGTCTAGGCTATAAAACTAAAACTTCATCTGTTACAAGCAAAACCAAACCGTATTAATTCTGGACCTTTTAAAAGTATTATTATTGCGCATAAAATGACCTAATCCAATCTGAAACAGCAACTGGGTCGTTTCTGAGAGAAGAAAAAGCATCGGTGTTGATTTAAGCGGCGCCAGGGCCTATCTGAACTGTGACGAGTGAAATCACAGCACTATTAAACTTACCCGGGCTGATGTAATGTCAGACTGTGAAATATGGCGCCTCCTTTCCTCTAACGCTGGAATAACAAAATGAAAACGTACGCGGGTTTATTATTGCGTGATACAACATTACACGCTGCACTAATATAGACTTGTACGATTATATATTGCACTCAAATCAAAATTGTAATTAGATGGACGCAATTAGCAAATCACAAAGGCTGTAATTATTTAAGTCGTGTAATTTCCCACGTGATGAAGGTGCACTGCGTCACCTGTTTGTCTCCATGGAAATGTCACGGCGTTGTCTAGAATGTTCCACAATGATTAAACCTGTCACAAGGGAGATAAGCACTAAAGCAGCACATTATTATTACAATTACATTACAGTTCAGAAGGAATTACTGTATTTGTGAGTAATAAAAAACGTCCGCTAGATGAATATGTTTATATGTCATACCGTGGAATATTGACGGATGGAGACAAGCAGGCAGAAATGTTGCGCAGTGCATCTTTAAGCTCGCATAACCGTGTGTTTTAGACTTCTTGCAGACATGTTCTGAAATGCATGGGGTCCTTGTTTTCTCTTATAAGTTCATTTTTCAGTCTTTTCTCAAATGCTAAAGCTCTCGGACATGTTTAAAATGTGATTTTTGAACAGAATTCCTAAATTGGGTTTGCAAAAATTGTACTCTAATACAGTGGTCCCCAACCTTTTTTGCGCCACGGACCGGTTTTATGTGACAACAATATTTTCTTATTAGGGACAATCGTTATATCTTGTTTTGTCCTGCACCATCAGGTAGTAATTACACACAGGCGGGTCAGGACTAAATCAGGACTAAACTAGGACTAGACCAGGACTACACCAGGACTACACCAGGACTACACCAGGACTACACTAGGACTAAACCAGGACTAAACCAGGACTACACCAGGACTACACCAGGACTACCAGGACTACACCAGGATTAAACCAGGATTAAACCAGGACTACACCAGGACTACACCAGGATTAAACCAGGACTACACTAGGACTACACCAGGACTACACCAGGATTAAACCAGGATTAAACCAGGACTACACCAGGACTACACCAGGATTAAACCGGGATTAAACCAGGACTACACCAGGACTACACCAGGATTAAACCAGGACTACACTAGGACTACACTAGGACTACACCAGGACTACACCAGGATTACACCAGGATTAAACCAGGACTACACCAGGACTACACCAGGACTACACCAGGACTAAACCAGGATTACACCAGGACTACACCAGGACTAGGACCACACCAGGACTACACCAGGACTAAACCAGGACTACACCAGGACTACACTAGGACTACACCAGGATTACACCAGGATTAAACCAGGACTACACCAGGACTACACCAGGATTAAACCAGGACTACCCCAGGACTACACTAAGACTACACCAGGACTACACCAGGACTACACCAGGACTACACTAGGACTACACTAGGACTACACCAGGACTACACTAGGACTACATCAGGACTAATCTTAGAATTAAGAGAGAGAGAACCCCGAGTCCGCAGAGCAGGGTGTCCGCAAAGCGCGATCCGACGACTGCTGCACTTACCTTCATGGGGAGTGTTCGCCTGCGGTCACACGACAGTCTACACATGTGCACCTCCAAGCTCATCCAGACAGTGAGTCCTGGTTTAGTCCTGGTTCAGTCCTGGTTCAGTCCTGGTTCAGTCCTGGTTCAGTCCATGGAGTGTGCAGCGCAAAAGTGCGGCATCTCGATCGATGTTTCTTCTGCTCAGTAAATAATGCTTGTGAAGTGATGACAGTCGAGTCGCGTCTGTGAATTTGTATTTGTACTGAAGAAAGTGTAACTGTTTCATTTCATTTCGTGATAGTAATTCTTGAAGTCCTAACTTTTCAATTCGTATTCTGATGGCTGCTTCAGTTAGAAGGCTTTTAATTTGTGTGTGGTTTAACACGAGTCCGGGCGGGTTTAACTTTGATAAAATCAGGGGTTAATGGGCGGGTGCGGTGCTGTACTGCGGGCGGAAAAATGGACCCATGCAGGATTCTGGTGCTTGGTTCTTCCCGGGGAAAGCGCTTCTCAGGCCGAGACACCTAACATCACTCTACGCTCCAGCTCATCTGAACCCGAGCTAATATGAAAATTCTTGCACAAACTACAGAAATATAAGACTCATTTCAGAACATGTTTGACCAGATCTAAATTACAGGGTTTGCAGTTTTACGCAGGTTAAGACGGAATATTTTGTGGCTATAATGTTACTTCAAAAGTCCTTTATGATTTGCTATTTTCTTCCTTTTAAATTGTGATTTCTGATTTGACCGTGATTAATCTTGCAGCTCCGTCATGACAATAGATGGTCAAATGTTTATTGTTTTACAGCTGCTCATTCCCGTTATATTTCCTGTTTGCGTCTGTCCTTGGAAATGCTCTTGGCCAAGGACAGTGTACAGTTTCCTTTGAGTCAAGCGGGAATTGAACCGTCAACTTCATGGTTAATGGGCAAAGCGCTTCATCCCCTCTCGGCCAGTGTGACCAGAGCAGATCACAGAGTACAGGATCTATTTTAAAGCACTCGCAGTCTCTCTCTCTCTCGCTCTCTGATGTGAGGTTTGGTCCCTGTGTAGTTCGCCAATAATGGGATAAAATAGTGGTCACAGTTCAAGGGATTAAAACTGAAAAGAGAGAGAAGAGGGAGGAGAAAGTACAGAAAGAGAGAAGAGAGGGAGAGGAAAGAGAGAAAGTGAAAGAAGAGAGGAGAGAGAAAGAATGAGGAGACGAAGAGGACAAGTGTGTTTGTATAGAAATATATATAGAGAGAGAGGGGAAGGGGATGTGGAGAGAGAAAGAGATGGAGAGAGGAAATATGGAGAGAGGGGAAGTAGAGATAGAGAAAGAAGAGAGGAGAGAGAAAGGATGAGGAGACAGAGAGGAGAAGTGTGTATATATATAGAGAGAGAGAGGGAGAAAGGACACAAAGAGAGAGGAGAAGAGAGAAAGATATTTGAGAAAGAAGAAAAGATAGAGAGACCAACAGAGGAGAAAAGAGGAGAGGAGAGATATAGGGAGAGAAAGAAGAGAGAAAGGACAGAAAGAAAAGAGAGTGGGTGAGAAGATAAGGAGAGAGAGGAGAGAGACAGAGAGATAGGAGGAAGAAACGGGGGATGAGGGAGGGAAAGAGGAGAAGAGGAGTTGTTATTGTGGTGGGAAGAGAGAAAGAAGGGGGGAGAGAGATAAGAGAAGAGAGAGAGGGGGGAGATATGGAGAGAGAAAAAGGATAAAGGACAGAAAGAGAGGAATGAGAGAGAGAGAGACAGAGGGGGGAGAAAAGAGGAGAGAAAGGACAGAGAGGGTGAGGGAGGAGAGAGAGTAGTAAGGGAGGGAGAAGGGACTGAGAAAAGATGAAAAAGAGTGAGAGAGAAGATATGGAGAGAGAGAGGAGAAAGAGAGGAGAGATGAGGGAGGGAAAGAGGAGAGGAGTAGGTGGGACGAGAGAAAGAAAGAAGAGAGGAGCAAGAATGGACAGGAATAGAGGGGAAGAGAGATAAGAGAAGAGAGAGAGAGGGAGGAAATATGGAGAGAGAAAAGGGATCAAGGACAGAAAGAGGGGAGAGAGAAGGATAGAATAGATATAGAGAGGAACTAGAGGGAGAAAGAAGAGAAAATAGAAAGAAGAGAGAGGGAGAGAGGAGGGAGGAGGGAGAGATGAAAGATAGGGTCTGTGTGAGAGAGAGAGAAAGAGGGAGAAGGCAGAAGACAGTGAAAAAAGGAGAGAGGAAAGAGAAGGGGAAGAAAAATAGATGAGGAAACAGAGAGGAGATGTGTGAGAAAGGACAAAGAGAGAGGGAAAGAAGAAGAAAAGACAGGGAGACCAACCGAGCGGGAGGAGGCAGAAAGAGAAAGAGAGAAAGGAGGAGAGGAGACATAGGGAGAGAAGGAAGAGAGGAGAGAGAAAGGACAGAGAGGGTGAGGGTGAAGAGAGAGTCGACAGAGAAAAGAAGATAAAAAGTGAGAGAGAAGATGCGGAGAGAGAGGAGAGAGACAGAGAGATCGGAGGAAGAAACAGGGGCTGAAGGAGGGAAAGAGGAGAGAAGTAGTAGGTGGGAAGAGAGAGAGAGAGAAGAGAGGAGCAAGAATGGACAGGGACAGAGGAGGAGAGAGATAAGAGAAGAGAGAGAGGGAGGAGATATGGAGAGAGAAAAGGGGTAAAGGTCAGAAAGAGAGGAGAGAGAAGGATAGAATAGATTTGGAGAGAGGAAGTAGAGAGAGAAAGAAGAGAGGAGGAGAAAGGATAAGGAGAGAGAAACGCTGGAGACAACACTGGAGAGAGAGAAACAGATAGAGAGAGAGAGAAAGGACACAAAGAGAGGGAAAGAAGAAGGGAAGGGGCAAAAAGAGGAGAAAAGAGGAGAGATAGGGAAAGAAAGAAGAGAGGAGAGAGAAAGGACAGAGAGGGTGAGGGTGAAGAGAGAGTAGTTAGTAAGGGAGGAAGAAAGGACAGAGAAAAGAAGAAAAAAGAGAGAGAGCGAGACGATACGGAGAGAGAGGAGAGAGAGAGACAGGAAGAAGAGATGGAGGAGAGATGAAGTCGGAGAGAAGATAAGAGAAGAGAGAGAGGGAAGAGATATGGAGAGAGAAAAGGGATTCAGGACAGAAAGAGAGGAGAGAGAAGGATATGAATGGATATGGAGAGAAGAGAGAGAGAAAGAAGAGGGGAGGAGAAAGGAGAAAGAGAGAGAAAGGTTGGAGAGAACCAAAGGACGGAGAGATCAAAGATATGGTTTGTGAAAGAGAGAGAGACGGAGAGAAGGAAGAGAGATATGAGGAGAACAAGAGAGAGGAATAAGAAGGAGAAGGGAGGGAAGAGAGAGCGAGAGGAAGGATAAAGTGAAAGAGAAAGAGGGGGTGAACAGAAAAAGAGAGAGTAAATTTATGAATGAGAGCAAGAGGCATGGAGAGAGAGAGAGAGAGAAGGAAGAGGACGCTGAGAAAGGGAGAGAGAAAAGAGAAGGGGAAGAAAAATAGATGAGGAAACAGAGAGGAGATGTGTGAGAAAGGACAAAGAGAGAGGGAAAGAAGAAGAAAAGATAGGGAGACCGAACCGAGCGGGAGGAGGCAGAAAGAGAAAGAGAGAAAGTAGGAGAGGAGACATAGGGAGAGAAGGAAGAGAGGAGAGAGAAAGGACAGAGAGGGTGAGGGTGAAGAGAGAGTAGTAAGGGAGGGAGAGGAAGGACAGAAAGAAAAAGGAGTGAGAGAAAAGATAGAGAGAGAGAGGAGAGACAGAGAGGAGGAAGAGACAGGAGAGAGAAAGAAGTGGGAGAGAGATAAGAGATGAGAGAGGGAAGAGATATGGAGAGAGAAAAAGATTAAAGGACAGAAAGAGAGGAGCGAGAAGGATATGAATGGATATGGAGTGAAGAGAGAGAGAAAGAAGAGAGGAGGAGAAAGGAGAAAGAGAGAGAAAGGTTGGAGAGAACCGAAGGACGGAGAGATCAAAGATATGGTTTGTGAAAGAGAGACAGAGAGAAGGAAGAGGAGAGAGGAGGAGAACAGGAGAGAGGAAAAAGAAGGAGAAGGGAGGGAAGAGAGAGCGAGAGGAACGATAAAGTGAAAGAGAAAGAGGGGGTGAACAGAAAAAAGAGAGTAAAAATATGAATGAGAGGAAAGAGAAAGGGAAGAAAAATAGATGAGGAAAAACGGAGAGGAGATGTGTGAGAAAGGACAAAGAGAGAGGGAAAGAAGAAGAAAAGATAGGGAGACCGACCGAGCGGGAGGAGGCAGAAAGAGAAAGAGAGAAAGTAGGAGAGGAGGAGAAAGAGAGAGAAAGGTTAGAGAGAACTGAAGGACGGAGAGATCAAAGATACGGTTTGTGAAAGAGAGAGAGACGGAGAGAAGGAAGAGGAGAGAGGAAAGGGAAGGGCAAGGACACGAGAGAGACGAGAATACGAAAGAGAAGGGAGGGAAGAGAGAGCGAGAGGAACGATAAAGTGAGAGAGAAGGAGGAGGTGAACAGAAAAAAAGAGAGAAAAATATGAATGAGAGCGAGAGGTATGGAGAGCTCCTATCAGCCGCTCGCAGACGGCCGCTCCAAACTCACTGTGACAGGATTGGCTCCAGTTTCGTCACCGTCAACGAGGAAATGAATTCAATTAATGTATTGTCTGAGGATTAAACCATTTCTACAGAGTTTAATCCTTTCATTAAATTCACTCCTTTTGGCTTAGATAAAAATATACATTCAAAAATAGATCTGAATAATCCATTTTTATTTCACGTGAGACTGAATCTGCCTGTGTGTGACTGTAGTTTTGTGAATTACAGTAGCGATGTATGAATGAATGACTTCGGTTTTGAGTATGTCGTGAGTCTAAGGTTGATGGTTTAATCCCCGAATAACCTTGAGCAACGCGCCATAATTCTTGTCGTCTCTGTTTGTTATTTTCAGATATAAATATTATACCTGGAGTTTCGTTTCTGCGTGTTAGAGTACAGCCCCCAAACCGTTCGAAATCCATTAAAGAGATAATATCAATTCAATTCAAAATATATGAGCACATATGGAGAATAGAAATTGTTTTTCTCACTCCAAAGCTTATAAATTAATAATAATGATTGGAAATAATAACAAAAATAATTAAAAAAATAGCGTAATAATAGTATTAGGCTGTTGTTGTTTCGCAAGCAAACCTGGAGTTGTGTGTTTTGTTTCATTCACACATTTAACACACAAACCTGCATATTCAGGTTGAGTTCATCTCTCAAACAGACTCAAACTGTTCCTCCTTGTGATGTCGTGTTAATACAAGAATTGCTCCACTGTGTTTTTAAACTCCATACACCTCTAGGGGTGTGCAGAAATATCGTAATATCAATATATCGTACAGTTTCATTTGATCATACAGTATAGGCGAGTTTCAGCTGACGTCATTGTTATTAAAAGCCCGCGTTGCTGCTGGGAAATATTTTGGTCAGAGGCAAGAAACACGATAGCGTCAAACACAGTGCGTAACCTCGCATATTTATCCCAGATAATGGTAAATTCCTGCTGCATTATCGGATGCACAAATAGAAGCACGGAAGAAGGAAAATGTCTATTTCGTATTCTGAGTGAAAAGAACCACTAACGTGAATTAAACGGCTTTTAAACATTCGCAGAGCAAACGTAGAAGATCCTAGCAAACTGGAACTCCAACAAGTTCAACAACACATCGAGACTCTTGGAGGTTTTCATCTTTTCTGCTGTGAATGGCCCAGGAGTTTCCACCAAGTCATTGTGGATATCGCCGAAGTGAATATTTGTCCAGGTAGTTGGTGATTCTGACCAGAAATTTGGTTTGGTCCACCTTTTGTCGGGGTTGAAAAGGGTGATTTGGCGTCCATCGATGCTTATGACCAATTTCTGGTCAAATGGTCTTGGGTCCTCTGCCGTTAGAGTGGATAAATAACCGGGATCAATACCCTTTACGTCCTTTCTCGCTCCGTCCGTCATGTTGAATTTAGTGTTTCTTGCCGCCGACCAAAATAATTCCCAGCATGAAACGCGCGCTTTTGTCAACAATGAAACTCGCCTATAGAGGTCTGCAGGAGCGGGAATTTTCATTCATACTCCTGCCCGCAAATCCCACAAGATGAGGATGTTCGCTTTCTGAAGCTCAATCAAACACAGGGAAGCGGAAAGGAATTGTCTAAAATGTGCGTGAGATTAGATTAGAAAATGTTTTTATTAATGCCAGATAAAATATTCTGCATAAATTATTATGATAGGCAAACATGATTCATTTTTATATTTTAAATGACACTCATATTTAGTTTGTGGGACTGCAGTTTATCATCTCACCTGTCCACTCCCGCATTGTGCAGTCCCGCTCCTGCCCGCGCCCGCAGTGAGTTTTCAAAATGTGTCCCGCGCTGCACTGTTTTGCGTCGGGTCCCACAGGACTCCAATACAGTATTGATATCGTGGGCTGCTGTTTCGATATATCGCCAAGAGGATTTTTTGGTATATTTTACTCAATTATTTTGTTATAGCGCTAGAGTTTTGTTGTTTGTTCAGAGGAAGGAAACTAGTTTGTCCGACACATTTGGACATTTTCACTGTTTTGATGATTAAAATGTTTGTGTTTCATATGAACTTTGGACAAGAAGTGGTTTAACAAAGACTTTTAGCACCACACCCATGATATAGCCTTTATTTTTATTGAACCGTATTAAATCGGTTTGAAATATATCATATCGAATTGAAAGCTCACTGTATCAAAGTATGTATCGTATCGGCAACTTCTTAATGATACCCAGCCCTATTTAACAAAGACTTTTAGTATCAAATCCATAGCCATTTTATATCGAATCGATTTGAAAAATATAACATTGAATTCTATCAAATCAAAAACTCACTGTATCAAGATACGTATCATATCGTGGCCTGTGTATCGAGGTATGTATCGTATCAGCAACTTCTTAATCATCCCCAGCCCTGTACACCTTAGAACAATTTCAGGCCAGGACTTTCTAATCTACTGAACTGAAAGTAAAGATAGTTGTTAACATGAAAACAACGACTTTATGACAAGGTGCAAAAGAGCATTTTGAGTTTAGGAGCTGCAGACAGACTCGTAATAAAAATGTGCGAATGAAACAAAACACAACTCCAGGTATGTTTTTGATGCAGTAACAGAATTATAACATTTCTTAAAGCTCACAAAGGTCACAGTTACTATGTAATGTAGAACCTGTAAGCTCCTCTGTGTTTTTAAAGTCCATAACACTTTCGGATCGTAGTGGATGTAGACAGTGTTGGGGAGTAACAGATTACATGTACCAGAGTTACGTAATCAAGTACAAATTATGAGTAACTGTATTCAGTTACAGTTACTGTTTCAGTGAGTGATAATTAGATTACAGTTACTTGGTTGAAATAAATGGATTACACAGCGGTATTTTCCTGTTTTCACATTTTGGGCTATATCCCCCTTTTTTTTTTTTTTTTTTTGTAATTCCACTCATTGCCAGACACTAAACCAGGTCTAAACAAGGTCTAGACCCAGGTTTAAACTAGAACTAAACTAGGACTAAACCAGGACTAAACCAGGTCTAAAACCAGGTTTAAAACCAGGTTTAAACTAGGTCTAAACTAGGACTAAACTAGGACTAAACCAGGTAAACCAGGTCTAAAACCAGAAACTAGAACTAAACTAGGACTAAACCAGGACTAAACCAGGTCTAAAACCAGGTCTAAAACCAGGTTTAAAACCAGGTTTAAACTAGGTCTAAACTAGGACTAAACCAGGACTAAACCAGGTCTAAAACCAGGTCTAAAACCAGGTTTAAAACCAGGTTTAAACTAGGTCTAAACTAGGACTAACTAGGACTAAACCAGGACTAAACCAGGTCTAAAACCAGGTCTAAAACCAGGTTTAAACTAGGTCCAGGTTTAAGCTAGGACTAAACCAGGACTAAACCAGGTCTAAAACCAGGTCTAAAATCAGGTTTAAACTAGGACTAAACCAGGTCTAAACCAGGTCTAAAACCAGGTCTAAAACCAGGTTTAAAACCAGGTTTAAACTAGGTCTAAACTAGGACTAAACTAGGACTAAACCAGGACTAAATCAGGTCTAAAACCAGGTCTAAAATCAGGTTTAAACCAGATATAAACCAGGACTAAACTAAGACTAAACCAGGTCTAAACCAGATATAAAACTAAACCAGGACTAAAACCAGGTCTAAACTATGTCTCAAACAGGATTTAACAGGACTAAACCATGCCGCGTGGACTGTGTCTCCTCCTCTTCAATCAATAATATTTTTAATTTGGTTGAGTAAAGTCTGGGCTTTTTATTTTCTTTTAGCAAACAAAACTTCTTATGTGAAGATTTCCTCGTCTTTGTTTCTCTACAGCAAATCAAGTAATCCAAAGTATTCAGATTACGTTACTCACCTTAAGTAATTTAATGGTTTACGTTACACAATACATTTTGGTGTATGTAATCTGTAATCTGTAGGGGAATACATTTTAAAAGTCACCTTCCCAACAGTGGATGTAGACATGGGGCAGGCAAAAAGAGATATTTTCTGAGCACTCAAGCCTCAAATGTAAGATTACTCAAACCATCCATGAATCAGTCAGAATAAACAGTGAGGACAAACATTTTAAAAGCTCATCAAAGTCGATTTTACATAACTTGTCCCCTTTTCTGATGTAACTTTTCTGGTTGAGGCTCTGTCACTTGTTTGTTTTTATAGAGATGTGATTGTTCTGCCTGGAATGTTCCACAGTATGACATTAAACAGCTCTATCTTACATTTATTCAATTACAGTTGTTTTCTGTAACTCATTCTGACTGCAACTCGGTCAGGTTTGATCTTTGTGAAGATGGAAAGGTTTAATACGAGAGTTTAAGAGTTGCGTAATAGACCTTTAAAGTGTCAGAATCATTTAAAAGCCTGTGATGTGCATCTTAAAGAACATTTTCTGACACGTGTTTTTCTCCTAAATCTTTCGAGATCTTAATTTCTCATCAGGTTGAACATCTGTTGCTCCTCGGGCGATAATGACACCAAGTTATTTTCACAACCTCAAATGAATCTGAGGTGTCTTCGATGACAAACAGCTCTCCGGTCCACCATCTGGTCCCATTCACCGCCGCCTGTCTCCGTAATGAGTGCTGCCCCCTGGTGGTCCGCGCTCACACCCACGGGACAGGTGTTTCAATGTGTTCGCGCTAATCAACTCCTAGTATCACTTTTAATAGTCTTCAGCCGGGAGAGTGACAAAAGAGGTGGGAGGAGCTCAGCTGGTAGATGTTGGCACAGTCCTTGGGAGGCTGGCGGTTCTATTCTCGTCACCGGAGTCGTGCTCGTGTTTGTTGTAAGACAGTGCAGTTAATTGAATTTTGATCGTGATTTCGATTGGTGTGTCAAACGATCTCCAAACTCGTATAATCGAGTTGAAATAATTTCTCTTTAGTGGTCTTTAGAACCATGTTTGAGCATAGATCACCCCTAAAGCACGGTACGTTTGTCCAGTGTGAGCACAACTGAAATGCTGGGACTTTAGACTTTAGACCAGGGGTGTCAAACTCATTTTGGTCCGGGGGCCGTATCCAATCGACTTTGATCCCAAAGGGGCCGGATCAGAAAACTCATGGCATATAAACCCCAAAAATAACAATAAGTTCAATATTTGTGCAGAGAAACGCAAATCTATTACAGAAATCTTTTTTAATTGATGAAATCTTTCTTATTATAATATTATGAACAACCTGAAACTTGAAGAAAAATTCAATTTCAACACAATGTTTTAACAATAACTTGTTTGCAAACAGGAATAAGTAAATTTTTCTTGGAAAATCCTGCACTCAGCTCCACTTTTCTCATTTTGGACATTTTTGTGATGAGGTTGTCAAGGTCAACAGTCAAAACGATCGTCCTTTAAGAGCGTTTGGAAAGAGACAAGTCTTCATTTGTGCTGCTCTGGTGGGAGGGGCCACGTACAGAGACGCTGGAGACGCTGCTGTGATAAACACCACAGAAAATTGCCAATATTTTAATAGAAAATATAATTAAAATATTTTAGTAGAAAATCATCCAAGGGCCACATTAAAGGTCTTGGAGGGCCGGATCTGGCCCCCGGGCCTTATGTTTGACACCTGTGCTTTAGACCAAAGCACGGCATGGTTGCTCATTAGGGTTGTAACGATATCCAAGTCTCATGATACGATATTGTCACGGTATGAACCTCACAGTACAATATTTATTGCGATATCGTAGGAAAGCTCACAATAAGGTGGGGAGAGTCACGATCAGGGATGTAACAATATCTAAATCTCTCAGGTACGATATTTTCATGATACACATCTCAAGGTACGATATTTATTGCGATATTTTGTGGAGGCTATTATGCTACTTTTTCCTCTTAAAATGCCTTGACAAGACTTAATCCAAAGAACTAAGACTTAAAAGTGCTTAAAACTGTTATTTCTTGTAGTCTGCAGTGAAATGGAGCGAAGGATCATGGTCTACGCAGTTCCCTTTGTCTCTTTTGTTGCACCATAACTCTTAATTTAAGCAAAGAGACTTGTAGCTTCGATATATTATTATGGTCTATGATATTATTGTGAGAACTTTGATGATATGATATTACGATATTTCTGTTATTGTTACAGCCCTATTGCTCATGTAAAGTCCACTCTAAGGCTACGTTCAGACTGCAGGGTTTAATGCTCAATTCTGATTTTTTGGTGAAATCCAATTTTTTGGCGAGGTCGTTCACATTTCCAATTAAATATGACTTGTATGTGATCTCCAGTGTGAACTTTAAACTCTTCAGAAGTGTCTTGCGGGCAGGGAGTGTGCTCAGTGTTTATGGAAGTAGCCTAAATACTGGGCTCGTCTTCCAAAATAGGGTCCAGTTCGTTGTAAAATGGACAGGTTACACGTTCTTCATTTGTTTGAGTCTTTAGCCTCCTTGTATTCGGCTCACAGGAGGGTGCGCCATGCAACTTTCCTGGAAGTTATTGGATGGATCGACAAAGCCTGGACTTCAGTGACAACCAAAATCATGCTGTTGGGATTCAGAAAGGCCGGAATAATTCTGAATTGGAACTGGAACTGAGTCTGACAGCTACGCAGAAGAGGAAGTGGCGCTCCGTTTACCTCCGAAGGTCACGGAGTTGCTCAGAAGTGACACCGAGGATGAAGAATTGAATGGATTTAGTGATTTGGAGTGAGAACTGTTCATATGTGACGTTAACAGTCTGTTGTTCTCTGTTCTGTTGTTATTTCTATAACTTGCCTTTCGAGATGAAATGTCGGTTCCTGTTCTCTGATTTTATAAAATCAATTTCCCCCAAAAAGTGTGACTTATAGTCTGGAGCGTCTTATAGTCTGAAAAATGCGGTAGATAATAAATCTGAAAACAAGATGAAAAAGATAAATTTGCAGTGTAACACCTCCTGGGAAAGTAGAGAGTGAACTTCAATCAGAAAAGTTACACAGTGCATCTTTATTGTCAATGGAGAAAATGTTATACCCAAAACTTTTATGCACTGGCGATTTGCTCTGAGGTTATGGGAGCAGATATTATACAAAATTTGTTGCGTTTAAATGTTCCCTAGTATGGCCTGGTCTATGGAGTAAGAAAGCTGTCAAAAATATTCGTGTGCGTAAAATAGAAATCCGTGCATATTTGGCTGTAGTTGCGCATAAAATAAATATTTGTAAACTCTCAAATGAGTCCAGTCGTACATAAAATATACTGTGTGTATTTTATCCATCAGAATACGAATTGAAAAATTACGACGTCATGAATTACAATCACGAAATGAAAATTTACGATTACGCTTTCATCAGTACGAATACGAATTCACAGACGGAACTTTACTGTCAAAAATACGTCATCACTTCACAGACATTATTCATCGAGCAGAAGAAACATCGATCAAGATCAAGACTGCGCAGCTCAAGTACTGATGAAAGCGTAATCGTAAATTTTCATTTCGTGATTGTAATTCATGACGTCGTAATTTTTCAATTCGTATTCTGATGGATAAAATACACACAATATATTTTATGTACGACTGGAGTCATTTGAGAGTTTACAAATATTTATTTTATGCGCAATTACAGCCAAATATGCACGGATTTCCTAAATACGCACGGATTTCTATTTTACGCGCACGAATATTTTTGACAGCTTTCTTACTCCATACTGGTCATTACTCTATACAAGCGAGTATTAGTGACTGTGCGTGGACTCGCCTCTCCACAGATTTAACTTGTGACTTTGCCTGGCAGCGTCATATGTTTGTCTCCATTTAGACAGATGCGTTAATACCATACTGTGAAACATTCTGGACATAATAGCATTAATATCTCCACTGGGGCAGATGATGAACCCTGGAAAAGTTACACAGCGCAGCTTTTAAAACCTTGAACCTCCACATAGAGCCCAAACGCAGCACTGACAGGCTCGTATTGATGGAGCTGCTGGACTGGGACGGCCTTAAATAGACAGTTCGATTTGAGGATCTGTGTTTGTGTTGGACTCTGCGGGCGTCTGTGTCAACTGTTGTTCTAAATCTGAGCCCACGATCAATGCCAGAGCGTGAATCTGATTTACACGGGGTAATTAATCAAACATGGACCTACGCTGTGGACGGACAGGGCTCCCAAAATAACCTTCACAGCCTTTTATTTCATTATTTGGCATTGTTATATGAACATGTCGTATGTATAGGTCAAGTTATTCTTGTTGAAGGTGCACTGTTTAACTTTTCTGGTACTAAACTTATCTATTGTGCACTTATTTTATGGCGTATTTACTGATCTAAAATACAATGAAAGAAAAAGTTCATTCTTTTTTTGAAGCAATCATATGTTACAAACAGTTTTAAATGCACAATGGAGGCTAGACGAACTTAATATAATCATTGCACAATTATATAAAATCAATGAAAATATTGAAAATGCAAAAATACCGTAGACCACAGCTTTTCAAATTGGGTGAATATGAGTAGGTAAAGACAGCTGACACCCTAAACCAAGACTAAACCAGGTCTAAACCAGGACTAATCTTGGACTTGAGAGTGAAATCGAGAACCCTGAGCCGGAGCAAGGTGTCCACAAAGCGAGATCGGGTGACGGCTGCGCTCAACCCCGTGGGGCACTGAGCTTTTCGCCTGCAGTCACACGATGGTCTATGCGGGCGCACTTCCAGGCCCGTCCCGACACTCAGTCCTGGTTCAGTCCTGGGATCAGTCCTGATTTAGTCCTGGTTCAGTCCTGGGATCAGTCCTGTTTTAGCCCTAATTCAGTCCTGGGATCAGTCCTGGTTTAGTCCTGGTTCAGTCCTGAGATCAGTCCTGGTTTAGTCCTGTTTTAGCCCTAGTTTAGTCCTGGTTTAGTCCTGGTTCAGTCCTGAAATCATACCTGGTTTAGTCCTGGTTCAGTCCTGGTTTAGTCCTGGTTCAGTCCTGAGATCAGTCCTGGTTTAGTCCTGGTTTAGTCCTGATTCAGTCCTGGGATCAGTCCTGGTTCAGTCCTGAGATCAGTCCTGGTTTAGTCCTGGTTCAGTCCTGGTTTAGTCCTGGTTCAGTCCTGAGATCAGTCCTGGTCCTGGTTTAGTCCTGGTTTAGCCCTGATTCAGTCCTGGGATCAGTCCTGGTTCAGTCCTGGGATCAGTCCTGGTTTAGTCCTGGTTCAGTCATGAGATCAGTCCTGGTTTAGTCCTGGTTTAGCCCTGATTCAGTCCTGGATCAGTCCTGGTTCAGTCCTGGATCAGTCCTGGTTTAGTCCTGGTTCAGTCATGAGATCAGTCCTGGTTTAGTCCTGGTTTAGTCCTGGTTTAGCCCTGATTCAGTCCTGGGATCAGTCCTGGTTCAGTCCTGGGATCAGTCCTGGTTTAGTCCTGGTTCAGTCATGAGATCAGTCCTGGTTTAGTCCTGGTTTAGCCCTGATTCAGTCCTGGGATCAGTCCTGGTTCAGTCCTGGGATCAGTCCTGGTTTAGTCCTGGTTTAGCCCTGATTCAGTCCTGGGATCAGTCCTGGTTCAGTCCTGGGATCAGTCCTGGTTTAGTCCTGGTTCAGTCATGAGATCAGTCCTGGTTTAGTCCTGGTTTAGTCCTGGTTTAGCCCTGATTCAGTCCTGGGATCAGTCCTGGTTCAGTCCTGGGATCAGTCCTGGTTTAGTCCTGGTTCAGTCATGAGATCAGTCCTGGTTTAGTCCTGGTTTAGCCCTGATTCAGTCCTGGGATCAGTCCTGGTTCAGTCCTGGGATCAGTCCTGGTTCAGTCCTGGTTCAGTCCTGGTTCAGTCCTGGTTCAGTCCTGGGATCAGTCCTGGTTTAGTCCTGGTTCAGTCATGAGATCAGTCCTGGTTTAGTCCTGGTTTAGTCCTGGTTTAGCCCTGATTCAGTCCTGGGATCAGTCCTGGTTCAGTCCTGGGATCAGTCCTGGTTTAGGCCGCGTCCAGACATTACTATTGTTGCGTCCTTGGGCAAGACACTCACACTACCTGTAATATGTCTGCACTATTGGACAGAAAATGCAGATTGTATTCGCTGTATTGACTTGAGAGAAATCATTTGTACACTTCAAGTTTTTCAAATTATCCACGCGGCGTTTCTTCCATAAATCTATTCCGACGCATGTTTCTTCATCATAATTTCCCATGATTCCTTGCGTGCGTGCGGAGGTATTGAGAGGTTTTGGGGTTTGTAGTGTTGTATTGATCCACTGTCATCTGCACAAACCGCAGATCGAACACATTTACAGCTGAATCAATGGGGCCTTTTGTAATCTGTCACACCTGCATCTGACACTGTGTCCCTCTATGTGTTTGTCCCGTAATACACTGTGTAACTTTTTGGTTGTGGGGTCCGTCACCTGCTTGTTTCTATGGATACGTCATTGCTCAGCCTGGAATGTCCCACAGTGTGACATGAAACAGCTCTGCCTTGCATTTATTGAACTACAGGTGGTTTTATAGCTCAAAAATATCCTAGAAAAACAGGAATTCTGACTGTGAGCGGGGTCGCCTCTACACAGATCTGACTTGTAACTTGGTCTGGTTTGGTCTCCATGAAGATAGAAAGGTTCAATGCCAGACAAAGCAATAACATTTCCATGGAGAAAAGCGTTTGACTGACCCTCCACCAGAAAAGTTACACAATGTCAGTTTAAACAAATCCATGTGTCATTCGTTCACTTGTTTTTCATTATAAAACCAAAAATAAGAAAACGAAAAAACAACAGTTTTCTTCATTGTTTGTCTCCAAAACCAAAATGAAAAAACAAATAATGATTTGTTTTTTTGGTTTTCAATTTTGTGTTTAAATGAAGAATGGAAACTGGAAATGGACTTCTGTGACTGCGATGCCGGACTGAACCAGGACTAAACCAGGACTGAATCAGGACTGAATCAGAACTGAACCAGGACTGAACCAGGACTGAACCAGGACTGAACCAGGACTGAACCAGGACTGAACCAGGACTGAACCAGGACTGAATCAGGACTGAACCAGGACTGAACCAGGACTGAACAAGGACTGAACCAGGACTGAACCAGGACTGAATCAGAACTGAACCAAGACTGAACCAGGACTGAACCAGGACTGAACCAGGACTGAACAAGGACTGAACCAGGACTGAACAAGGACTGAACCAGGACTGAATAAGAACTGAACCAGGACTGAACCAGGACTGAACCAGGACTGAACCAGGACTGAACCAGGACTGAACAAGGACTGAACCAGGTTCTCGACCAGACTGGGACTGAGACCAGGACTTAGACTGGGGCCAAGGATTGAGACCGGGGACTGAGACCAGAATTGAGACCAGGATTGAGAACGGGAACAGATTGGGACAGGGACCAAGACAGGGACTGAGACCCGGACCAGATCAGGACTGGGACCAGACTAGGACTGAAAACGGTTTAGTCCTGGTTCAGTCCGGCATTGCAGTTTAAGTCACGTAAATGGGAAACTTGTCGTTATCATATATATATTTTTTCATTTTTCATTTAAACACAAAATCAAAAACTGAAAAAATGAATCGTTATCTGTTTTTTCATTTTGGTTTTGGAGACAAATAATGAAGAAAACAGTTGTTTTTTCGTTTCTTATTTTTGGTTTTATTTTTAAAAACAACGAACGAATGATACACGTATTTAAACAGACTCAAAGTCCACAGCTTTACCCAGTGACAGGCAGTGGACATTGATTTACAGAAGGGAATTTATATGTAGTGGTGTAACAATAACCAAAATATCATGATATTGTATCATCTAAAGTCTCTCAATAATATCATGGACCATCACAATATATCAAATCACAAGTTTCTCTGCTTAAATTCATAGTTATGGTGCAGCAATAACTAAAAAACAGAGGGAACTGCATAGACCATGATCCTTTGCTCCATTTCAATCAGAAAAGTTACACACTGCTTCTTTATTGTCCATGGGGGAAAATGTTTTACCCAAAACTTTTATGCATTGGAAGTTTGCTCTGAGGTTATAGGAGCAGATATAAAAAAAATAATAATAATAAAAAATGTTTTGCTTTTGAATGGCCTGGTCATTATTCAATACAAGTGAGTATTGGTGACTGTGAGTGGGCTCTTCTCTCCACAGATTGAATTTGTAACTTGGCCTGGCAGCATCATATGTTTGTCTCCGTGATATTGTATCATCAAAAGTCTCTCAATAATATCGTGGGCCATCACAATATATCGAATTACAAGTTCCTCTGTTTAAATGAAGAGTTATGGCGCAGGAAATGCTAAAAAATCTGATGGAACTACATACAGTAGACCATGATCCTTTGCTCCATTTTAATGTAGATTACATGGAGAAATAACAGTTCTAAGCACTTTTAAAACTTATTTCTTCAGATTAAGTCTTGTCAAGAGGAAAAAGTAGCACATTCAAAGTTTTATTTACCTCTGCAAAATATCAAAATAATATCGTACAGAGAGATTTGGATATCGTTGCACCCTTATTTGTACGTAAAAATAAATAGATTTTAGCTCCACTGTTTAACTTTTAAACACCATACACGTCACTAGAATCATTTGGATGATTTCAGACATGGAAATGCAGATCTTTACTGAAATAAATGTAAAAGAAAGTAGCTGTTAACTTGAAAACTACCACTACATGACATCACAAAGTGGAACAAGGAACTCATTGGTCGCTTCGCATTTCCAACAAAATCAAACTAACTCTGAAATTTTTGAGCTTTGTTCATTGATTGTGCAGAAATCTGTGGTGTTTCTCAGTCCCTTGCTGCATTTCTTCTTTCATCCTTTGACGTGGATGAACTGAGTCTCTGATTGGCTAATCCACCTGTCAATCACGGCCCTCTGGGAGATTCGCCAGGGACCGGACTCACGTCTTTGAAAAGTATAGGAGAAGAAAATCTATAATGTGGTGTAGATGTAAATTATTCAACATGCTGTCATATAGGCCTTCTACCTTAAAGAAAAAAAAAAGAAAAGGTAGACAACGTAAATATTTAATCCAAAAAAGGGGGTATTTTTACATCTATGGGGTATTACTAGATCACCATGTTACCTTTTATTGTTTTGTTATTTCTGCCCCAAAACAGAATATTAACATGTTTTATAAGTTTCAGTTTTTTGTTTTTGTTTATTCCTCCCTACTCTCAGCGCTTAGTCACTCCCCATTCAGAGCGCTATCACATTTACATTTCAAACAGACCAGTGTCTCTGTCGCCGCTACAAAGAGGGATCAGGTTTCACTGTTTCAAGTCTAATGTGTCCTATAGCAGTGATCAGGTTTGTCCTGGTTTAGTCCTGGTTCAGTCCTAATTTAGTTCTGGTTTGGTCCTGATTTGGTCTTGGTTTAGTCCTGATTTGAGCTTGGTTTGGACTTGGTTTAGTCCTGGTTTGGTCATTGTTTGGTCTTGGTTTGGTCCTGGCTTGGCCCTGGTGTGTTCCTGGTTCAGTCCTGGTTTGGTCCTGGTTCAGTCCTGGTTTGGTCTTGGTTTAGTCCCGGTTTGGTCTTGGTTTAGTCCTGATTTGAGCTTGGTTTGGACTTGGTTTAGTCCTGGTTTGGTCATTGTTTGGTCCTGGCTTGGCCCTGGTGTGTTCCTGGTTCAGTCCTGGTGTGTTCCTGGTTCAGTCCTGGTTTGGTCCTGGTTCAGTCCTGGTTTGGTCTTGGTTTAGTCCCGGTTTGGTCTTGGTTTAATCCTGGATTAATCCTGGCTTGGACCTGGTTTGGTCCTGGTTTAGTCCTGGTTTGGTCCTAGTTTAGTATTGGTTTAGGTCTGGTTTGGTCCTGGTTTGGTCTTGGTTTAGTCCTGTTTTAGTCCTAGTTTAGTATTGGTTTAGGTCTGGTTTGGTCCTGGTTTGGTCCTTGGTTTGGTCCCAGCTTAGTCTTGGTTTAGTCCTGGTTTGGTCATGGTTTGGTCTTGTTTAGTCCTGGTTTGGCCCTGCTTTAATCCTGTTCTCTAATGCACATTTATCTCTTGAGTTTAGCCTCAGTAAAAGCCACACTATGGAACTTTTCCGGTAGAAGATCTGCCATTTACTTGTCCGCAGAGACAGAGGGTTCAAATAGAGTCCAGAAGAGATCTCTAAATTACCGAAACATGCATGAATGACTTCTAAAACCTCTTCAGGCATGTTTTTGATAAAGGAACATGAAATTATAAAAGTTAAATTTTCCTTTACACCCCCGTCTTTAATCATATTTTGAATGATTTTGTTGCTGCTTGTGTCCGAGGTTGTTCAGGTCGGCTGGTGTGATGGCGTCGCTTTATGCTGATGTCAGAGCCGCCCATTGGATCCGCCTCAGTGTGTTTAACTGCACATAAACAGGGTCAGGTTATGACAACAGTAAAAGGTAACACCGAGGACATGGAAACTCCAGAAGATTCATAAGGAAATAGAACTAAGAGGACCCGTGCTTGAGTTTAACGTGTTGGCAGTTAATACCCCATAGAAGTGTAGTAGCCCGTCTTTAAAGCGACAATATTACGGTATTTTATATGAGTTATAATGCTGTTTCCTTATCAAAAACAGACCTGGCGTTGGGTTTTGTTTCATTCACACGTTTAACTCACAAAACCTGCATATTTAGGCTGGGTTCTTCTCTCAAACTCTCTGTTCCACCTTGTGATGTCATGTAGTAATACAAAGTGCTGTACTGTGTTTTTAAACTCCTTACACCTTCACTAGAATCACTTGGATAATCTCAGCTCTGGAATTGCCTATTAGACTTAGACAAACTTTATTGATCCACAAGGGAAATTATTTGACCAAATAATTAGACTTGTCTGAGTCTAAGTTTCTAACACAGGGTTGTCCAAACTTTTTTCACGATGACTTGAAAAGGTTAAGGTTATGGTCATGAGCTCTGGGTAATGACCGAAAGGATGAGATTGCAGATACAAGCGCTCGAAATTAGTTTCCTTCGCAGGGTGGCTGAGCGCTTCGTTAGAGATATGGTGAGGAGCTTGGTCACCCTGGAGGAGCTCGGAGTAGAGCCGCTGCTCCTCCATGGTTGAGAGGGGCCAGCAGAGGTGGCTCGGGCATCTGTTCTGGATGCCTCCTGGACGCCTCTCTTGGGAGGTGTTCCGGGCATGTCCCACGGGGAGATGACTCAAAGGAAGACTCAGGACACGCTGGAGGGACTATGTCTCTCAGCTGGCCTGGGAACACCTTGGGGTCCCTTCCAGAGGAGCTAAAAGACGTGTCGGGGTGAAGGAAGTCTGGGAGTCCCTGCTTAGACTGCTGATCCCACAACCCGGCCCCGGATAAGAGGAAGAAAATGGATGGCCACATATTGAAACTTAGGCCCACAGACAGTAGTGAATTTTTCAAAATGTTGCATTTGATGTAGGTTTTTCTGAGCCACCACACCTTTAATAAGGCTTGAGTTAAGTTAAGTCTGTACCACGTCAAAATAAGTTAAGTTAGCCGACCTAATTTAGTAGTAAAAATAACTACTTTTGGTCATTTCAGCCAATTCCACATGAAGCCTGAGAGTCAACAAAAATTGGTCTGAGGGCCGCACTTGGCCCCCGGGCCATAGTTTGGACATGCCTGGTCTAAAAGCATTCTAACATGGCTTAAAGCTTACATTTGTCAATTTTGCATTTTATAGGATCTTTAAAATGTGTTGGCCATCTGTTTGAAAGTATTATTTATTTGCCTCCATCAAAGTAGCTATAAAAAAACTGAATACTGACTTAAAAATATGCAAACTACATTGGCAAATGTGGACACAATATTATATTGTGATGATAAATAGACAGTCAAACATGTTGCCTGTTGTCTACTGTGAAAGTAAAGGTGGGTCTTGTCTTGTCTTGCCTAAGGACACAACAACAGAAATTGGTCTGAGTGGGTATGAATACTTTTGGTCAATTATTGCAAAAGATTATAACTACTTTGATGGAGTTTGTACCTTTTCTTCGCGCCAGTGTGAATTTTATAGTAGGCCAGTATGACAGCATGTTGAATAATTAACATCTGCAGTATACCACATTACAGATTTGCCTGGGATTTGCCTAAAAAGTCGTTATAAAATTCTAGAAAATGAGTAGTTATATATTTTTTGCAATAATTGACCAATTTCTGTTGTTGTCTCCTTAGGCAAGACACTTCACTCACTTTTACGTTCACGGTATTCAATAGTCCACATTTTTGACTGTCTATTTATCATCATTATTCATAATTTCACTTTGATATTTTTAGTATTTTCTAGTGTATTTTGTGTAATTTTAAGTCAGTATTCTGTTCAATTTTATTTTGTTTAATTTAATTTTATCCACGTAGTCCCCTCTTTTTCAACTCATGTTTTAATCAACCAGTGAAATTAAACTTTAATTTCCCCGTGTGCTGCTGTTGCCGGGCAGATTCCCCCAGAGTCTTTTGGGACCTCTCTGCCCCACTGCCCTACAACTACTACTACTACTACTACTACTACTACTACTACTACTACTACTACTGTACCACACAACTCAAAACGCAGGCACAGAATATGGGCATGCAAATGAGTTGTATATCAGTTTTATTATCTCATTATACTTGACTACGGCTGTTCCCTCTTGTTTTATGTGCATTGTCTTACTGCTTATAGCCTTTGTTCGTCTTGCAGGCCTGTGGTTTGAATTGCTACTCTGACAGTAATTTGCTATTGGTGGAGAATAACAAGCTGTGATCCATATATTTAGACAGTTCTAACTTTCTAGCTGTGCTCCTTTTCCATTTTTCTTATATAAGTTTCCTAAAATATCTTCTAATCCTCCTGCTAATCCACAAAATCGATTTAAAATTCTGGAGATGGGTCCCCAGGTTTTGCCCCCTGACAGGACTGAAGGACGGGTCAAAAAATGCAAAAAGCAAATTCCCGATCTGATTTCTCTTGTGTGTACTTGTACAGAGCCTGTTTACTACGGAAGCCGAGAGGGGTCACAACAAACACAAACGCCGCAACAAATACAAATGCGATGTGACAAAGAGGGCCTTTGTCCCCATTTTTCACCTTAGTTCAGTTACATCTATCTATATCAACTAAACAGCTAAATAATAACTATCCCGGGTTTGTTTTATTTAGTCTTTGTTTAATTGATCACATTCACACAGTTACTTTAAATTCATTTTATTTGGTTATATCCCTTCATTTTTGTTTAAACTTACCACCTTTACCTGTGACTCCACATGGTCTGGGAACAAAAGGGGGGGCGTGTCCTTTGGCAGCCATATTTATAGGCTCAGGGGGAGGTGTTGGCCCAGACCATGTGGAGGGAAGCCTCGGAAATGGTTCTTTGTTTTATCAAATGGGTTATTAGAATTTTGGTTTCAGTGTTATCTAGTTAAGTTGGAGCACTGTTCAGTTTAAAAGGGGGATTAGGCTTCAGAAAATAATTTAAGGCAGCACACCAGTAAGGAAAGGAAATTGCTACAGTTTTCCCCGTAAGTTGGTGTGAACCCAGGGGGAGGGACTTCCTCTCTGGGGGGTATATAAGTAGAGGCAGTTTAATCAGTAGGGAGGTCACCATCAGTGCAGCCAGGTGCCTGTGGGTATTTTCTTTTGTTGCATTATTTTCTGTTGCTTTTATTTAGTTAAGCACAGTTCCTTTTTTTTGTAAATATGTATATAATTTTGCCCACGACTTGGAAGGATCCAATAAAGAATTTGGTTTGGTGAAGGACAACTTTGCACTGGACTCTCATTTTGACCACTTGGGCCAGCTTCCCCACATGCGACAACACAACAAAAAGCCACAATACACCAAAAAAAGCCACAACGGAAAGAGTACCACAGGACTCTATTTTAATGCAAACGCTGCAACAAATACAAATGCGACAACACAACAAAAAGCCACAACGGAAAGAGGACCACGGGACTCTAATTTAATGCAAACGCCGCAACAAATACAAACGCCACAACACAAACGCAAATGCTGCAACACATTAAAAAGCCACAACACATCAAAAAGCCACAACGGAAGTGACCGCGGGACTCTATTTTCCGACAGACCGATGAAGCGGCAAGTGAAGAAGAAGAACTACAACGTGAAACGAATAATGATAAAACAATAAATTACTTTTACTTACGTTTCCAACTTCTCCGTTCCTTTACTTTTCACGTTGTAGTTCTTCTTCTTCACTTGCCGCTTGATCGGTCTGTCGGAAAATACAGTAGAGTCCCGCGGTCACTTCCGTTGTGGCTTTTTTTGGTGTGTTGTGGCTTTTTGTTGTGTTGTCGCATTTGTGTTTGTTGCGGTGTTTGCGTTTGTTGTGACCCCTCTCGGCTTCCGTAGTTTACACATACATGGGTATTTTTAAAAACAGAGACATTTTCCTTCTTTTACTTTTCTTTTAACTTTGAATCTTTCAAAAAACTCTGGCTAGAGTTGAGATTCTGGAAAACTACAGTGTGGCGTTTGCGTGTAAAAGTGAGATATATGGAGTTTTTGGAGCTGATGTGCCGAAAGTCCTGCACCGGGTCAGGTACCGGCGGGTAGTTGCTGAAACAGGCGGGTTTTAATGTTTTGGAATTTTATAGGTGGGTAGTGATTACACACGGGTGGGTCAGGACGATACCAAGACTAAACCAGGACTAAACCAGGACCACAACAAGACTAAACCAGGACTAAACCAGGTCTAAAGCAGGACTATACCAGGACTAAACCAGGGGTAAACCAGGTCTAAACCAGGACTAAACCAGGGGTAAACCAGGTCTAAACAAGGACTAAACTGGGACTACAGCAGGACTAAATCAGGTCTAAACAAGGACTAAACCAGGACTATACCAGGACTAACCCAAAACCAAACCAGGACCAAACAGGACTAAACCAGGACTAAACCAAGACCAAACCAAACCAAGACAAAACCATGACCCCACCAGGACCAAACCAGGACCAAACTAGGACCAAGCAAGGACCAAACCATGACCAAACCAGGACCAATCCAGACCAGGCCATGACCAAACCAGGACCAAACCAGGACCAATCCAGACTAAACCCGTACCACACCACACCAGGGGCAAACCAGGACTAAACCAGGACTAAACCAGGACAAACCATGACCAAACCAAACCCAAACCAGGACAAAACCATGACCCCACCAGGGCCAAATCAGGACCAAACTAGGACCAAAACAGGACTAAACCAGGACCAAGCCTAAGCCAGACCAGGACGAACCTGATCACATTGGACACATTAGACTTGAAACAGTGAAACCTGGTCCCGCCTTGTAGCTTTCACAGAGACACTGGTCTGTTTGAAATGTAAATGTGACGTGAGAGGAGCCGGTCCCGACCTCGGGCTCGGGGCACGAATGACGCAAACCAAATGAAACGGTCTCTGCATTTACGGACACCCCTTTTGTATTTGATCATCTGTGAAATCAGGAAGACAAAGAATTTACTTCATGATCCAAAATCTTAATACTCAGCTGGAGAACAGGACCAGGAAATATGGGAAAAAGAATTAATCCTTGAATATTTTTTCCTCATGTTGAACCAGGACTATATCATGACTATATCAGGACTAAACCAGGGTTAAACTAACAAAAAGGTTTAACCAAGCTATTTAAAAAACAGGAACCAAACTAGGATTATATCAGGCCTGTTCTAGGACTATACCAGGACTAAACCAGGCCTCTTCCAGAACTATACCGGGACTAAACTAGGTCTAAACTAGGATTATATCAGGACTGTTCCAGGACTATACCAGGATTAAACTAGGACTATACCAGGACTAAAAAAGGACAATACTAGGACTATACCAGGACTGAGCCAGGATCAAACCAATAAAAAGGTTTAACCAAACTATTTAAAAAAAACAGGAACTAAACTAGGATTATATCTGGACTGTTGCAGGACTATAGGACTACACTAGCACTATACCAGGACTAAACCAGAACTATACCAGGACTATACCAGAACTATATCAGGACTATACCAGAACTATATCAGGACTATACCAGAACTATACCAGGACTATACCAGAACTATATCAGGACTAAACCAGAACTATACCAGGACTAAACCAGAACTATACCAGGACTAAACCAGAACTCTACCAGGACTAAACCAGAACTATACCAGGACTATACCAGAACTCTACCAGGACTAAACCAGAACTCTACCAGGACTATACCAGAACTATATCAGGACTAAACCAGAACTATACCAGGACTATACCAGAACTATATCCAGGACTAAACCAGAACTATACCAGGACTAAACCAGAACTCTACCAGGACTAAACCAGAACTCTACCAGGACTAAACCAGAACTATACCAGGACTAAACCAGAACTATACCAGGACTAAACCAGAACTATACCAGGACTAAACCAGAACTCTACCAGGACTAAACCAGAACTCTACCAGGACTAAACCAGAACTATACCAGGACTAAACCAGAACTATACCAGAACCAGAACTATACCACCAGGACTAAACCAGAACTATACCAGGACTAAACCAGAACTATACCAGGACTAAACCAGAACTATACCAGGACTAAACCAGAACTATACCAGGACTAAACCAGAACTCTACCAGGACTAAACCAGAACTATACCAGGACTAAAACAGGACTATACCAGAACTATACCAGGACTAAACCAGAACTATACCAGAACTATACCAGGACTAAACCAGAACTATACCAGAACTATACCAGGACTAAACCAGAACTATACCAGGACTAAACCAGAACTCTACCAGGACTAAACCAGAACTATACCAGGACTAAACTAGGACTATACCAGGACTATACCAGGACTAAACTAGGACTATACCAGGACTAATGTAAAACTAATCTAGGACTATACCAGGACTAAACCAGGACTGAAAGTATTCCTATATGTATATTTTTCGGTTGAAACTACATAATAATACAAATTTTAACTCCAAATTTAAAGCCTGTCCAAAAAATGTACTCTGACCGAGCCTTTGAGCCGGTGCAGGTCGCGTTGGACTTCTCTTTGCGAACGTGTGCCAGTCTGCATGAATAATACAGGATAATGTTGTGCTCCTGACTCTGCTATGAATTATATATACATATGTCCAATGCACCGCACTCTCAGTCTCTTTGTCTGTTTCTTAGAGATGCCAAGACTGAAGACATCTGCCCCCGACACTGACACCGACTGAACCCCGTCCACAAATCGACACAAAAGGAGCTTCAAACCACGAATCTGAGCGGGAATTTAAGACTAAAACCATGATATGAAGGAGGAAATTCACAAAAAGGAAGGTTTCGAAAAGGAAAATCTATAAGACGTGACCCGTAGAAGATCTGGATGGTCTCCACGGTGACGGTGAGCAGGTTGCCCTCCGCAGAACATGGCTTCCAACTTCAACGACATCGTAAAGCAAGGATACGTCCGCATGCGCAGTCGCAAACTCGGGGTGAGTCTGGATTTCATAATATTGGTGCTGTTTGGGAGGGTGGTCATGCTGAGAGGAGGGTTAAACCAGGACTAAGCAAGGACTAGAGCAGGGCTAGACCAGGACTAAACCAGGACTAAATCAAGATTAAATTAACCAAACTATTCAGGAGCAGGAACTAATCTAGGACTATACCAGGACTAAACTAGGACTAGACCAGGACTAAACCAAGATTAAGTTAACCAAACTATTCAAGAGCAGGAGCTAATCAAGGACTATACCAGGACTAAACTAGGACTAGACCAGAACTAAAGCAGTACTATAGCAGGACTAAACCAGGACTAAACCAAGATTAAATTAACCAAACTATTCAAGAGCAGCAACTAATCTAGGACTAAACCAGAACTATCCCAGGTCTATACCTGGACTAAACCAGGACTATACCAGGACTAAACCGGGACTATACCAGTACAAAACCTGGACTATACCAGGACTAAACTGAGCCTATACCAGGACTAAACCAGGATTGAACCTACAAAAAAGTTTAACCAATCTATTTAGGAATAGGAAATAAACTAGGACTATATCAGGACTGTTCCAGGATTATACCAGGACTGAACCAGGACTATAGCAGTACTATACCAGGACTAAACTAGGACTATACCAGGACTACACCAGGACTCAACCAGGATTAAACCTACAAAAAGGTTTAACCAAACTATTTAGGAATAGGGACTAAATTAGGACTATATCAGGACTAAACCAGGACTTTACCAGGACCATACCAGGACTAAACTGGGACTTTACCAGGACTAAACCAGGACTATACCAGGACTAAACTGGGACTATACGAGGTCTAAACCAGGATTATATCAGGACTAACCTAGGATGAAACCAAGAATAAAAAAGGGACTATACCAGGACTATACAAGGAGTAAACCAGGACTAAACCAGGACTAAAATTGCAAAAAGGTTTAACCAAACACTTACTACATTGGAATACGAACTAAACTAGGACTATATCAGGATTGTTCCAGGACTAAAACAGGAATAAAAAATACAGGACTGACTTAACTAAAGTTTATTTTTCAGCTGTCTCTTATATAAAGTAGGAGGATGGTTTTGTTGTAAGGTCCACTGCTTCTTTCCCCGGAGAATCTGCTTGGCCCTGCAGACACAGACCCAGAGACGGAGTTGTGAATTCATTAGACTCTTTACTCTCTGCATTTAAATCCCAAGTGGTATCCAGAGCTCGATATAACTAATATAATATCATCTATGTGCGATATATGTGCATGTTTTAGGTCTAAAACTATGATATTATAATGTTTTATCTGATATTTCATTTAGTTATAGAAGGTAATGACTCGGCTTTAAAGGGACAGTCCGGAATTTTGGACATAGGACCTCATTTCCTAGTGAGTCAGAGTGTTGGAGACGTGTGGAGACACTTTTTTAAATAGTCCATCCAGTCCTTGTATTTGCAGAGGTCGCTGGTGCTAGGCTAGTGCATGTCAATGGCCATAGTTATCCTGCCACTAAAAACAGTCTTACCCACTCCACAAAACACCCGAAGCAAATCTGTTATTACATCAGACTGTCGGTGTGAATGTCTGTGTTGATAGAATAATTTTAGAAGTAAAACCAACCTTGCATTTGAAGGATTTATGTCTGAGCAGCATCAGCGTGTTGTAAAATGATTCATCAGCCGGTTTCACTTCGTAGAAACCGTCTGACCTTGCAGCATTAGGATTCGTTCGCTCAACAATAGGCGGGCACTTTTTTTACATTTAACTAATCGCGGCTGTTTGATTGTGACGTATGTAATGCATATGATGTATGTAATAACTGGTATATTAAGCTTTTCTCAAATTCCGTAGGAAGAAGGGCAATAACGTCTTTCCCCCTGATAAAATTCACCAAACATTCTCTTTGTTCCGGCTTTAAATCCTCGATCTCAGGAATCGTTGTCAACAGAGAATGTATGACTCTTCACTGATTGGCTGGTGCCAGGACTCGCACTTTCGGGGTTCTTGCAAACCGTCGAGTGTATTCTAATTAGTGACCTAGTCGCTGAAGAGAAATGAAATTGAGCGGAGGCACTAGGTGGCGCCAGCCTGTCTAGCAGCGAGTTGTACTTCCTGATAGAAAGCTCGGCAGCGGCGAACTGATATCACCTAGCACCTGTCTTACTGGCAAAGTAAGATTCCGCTGCTGCTGAGAAAATAGTCCCTCAACATGCGACGATTCATGTGATGCAAGGTTAGTTTTATTTCAAACATTATTCTATAAACACAGACATTTACATGGACAGTCTGGTGTAATAATAGATTTGTTTCGGGTGTTTTGTGGAGTGGGTAAGACTGTTTTTAGTGGCAGGATAACTATGGCCATTGACATGCACTAGCCTAGCACCAGCGACCTCTGCAAATACAAGGACTGGATGTAATATTTAAAAAAGTGTCTCCACACGTCTCCAACACTCTGGATCACTAGGAAATGAGGCCCTATGTCCAAAATTCCAGACTGTCCCTTTAAATTATCTATTAAAATAAACTGTGAAAACAACTAAATGTATAAGAATAAAGTTGAGTAGCCCAGCTTTAAGTACAGAGGACAGTGGTGCAGCCGAGCAGAGACTTCACTAGAGTAGGTGTCTCCAACCTGTAGCTCGAGAGAAATTTGATTAATTAAATGCCTTTAGCTTTTGTACGTGAGTCATTTTGATGCCTAACTTTGTACACTAAAAATAGATAATGGTTTATGTTTAATAGGCATCTAACTGTACCTCATCTAAGGCTCGCCGTGGCACCTACATATGCTCAATTTCTTGTGACCCCTAAAACTCATAGCTCTCTGGCATTTTTGTTTTGTAAAAGTAGCTCACCGGAGGAAACAGACTGGAGACCCCTGCTCTAGAGAAATAAAAATTCATGACTGAAAAACAGCTGACATGTGCAATCACACTACATATTTTATTTATGCAATATCTCAGTTGAAGAAAACACGCTGTCCATACTATATTTTTTTCAGTACAGTCCACAATATTGGTCTAAAACTCATTTGAGCTGGTATCAGTACTAAAAAAGTCACATTCACAGGACAGAAATGAACCTTTCCTGAATAGATTTAGAGTGAATTTGAGCTGTATTTGAACAAGTATAAGAGCACAAAGACGAGTATATGCCCATGAACCACTGAGGGATTACACAGAGATAAAACCACATGGGAATAGAAAAGAAAATACTACGATTTAATGTTGAAAATAACATTCAGAAAGAATTTTTTCATGGTCTTGTGTATTGAGTCTATTCATTAATATCAAATTTGAGTTTGAAATTTTTGTGAAAAATCCCTCAGTCGTCCAGGCAGAATCCATTGGCAAAGGAGAAAAATCAGAAAATTCAAACTGATTTTTCTCCTTTGCCACGTATCATGATAAGACTAGAAGAAACACGTCCCTTGACTTCAAAACTGCAGAAGCCCCAACTTCTTCAGAATGAAATTTCACATTAGAAAAGAGAAATCAAATATTCTTGTTTATGTTTTCGTTGTTGACAAATGGTTAGGTGACAGTGTTGAACGCTTCAGTAATTCCATGTAAATACAGAGCAATAGGCGGAGATAAGTGGTAGATGCAGGGTTTCAATGGTCATGGTAATCCTTGAAAAGTCATGGAAATTGGAAAATGGAATTTAAAGTCAATGAAAGTTTTAGAAAAGTCATGGAATTTTAGCATCTCTTTCACACAACTACAGCGTTCTGTTTAGTTCTCATTAGGCTATTATGATTATTTCTGAACGTCTGCACCTTTTGTTTAAAAGAGACGACAATAAATGCACTGACAGTATTTTGAATTTTAAAAAACTATAATCCCAAACCAAAAGGTGAGTGGAAAGGGTTGACATTTCATATTTAGCCCTAAAAGTCTTATCAATTCTGCACATGTAGGAGCCGTAAAGTCATGGAAAATTCACTTTTGGTCATGAAAAAGTCATGGAAATGTTATGAAATTTACTACTACTACTTAGTAACGCGTTACTGGAGTCCAGCTTCTTTTTCAGTAACGAGTGGTCTAACGCAGTGCTATTTCCAAACCAGTAGTCAGATTTAAGTTGCTTATCTAATACACGGTGCGTTTATTTTTGCGTTCCAGGGCAACATAGGTTGTTTTTTTTGGGGGGTTTTTTTGGCGACGTGGGTTATGTGACCCCAAAGATTGTATAAATTGTACATTTCTTATCATGTTACGTCATCTCCGCTCCACCACGAGTCAGATGTAAACAGTGGAGGGAGAGAGGTACGCCTTTTGCAGCTGGAAATACAAATATTATTTTGATTTCATTTCAGCTAAGGATGGCGATATAAAGATTTGTTGTACACTCTGTGCTGGCGACAAAGTGTTGTCTGTCTTCAAGAATACAACATCAAACCTAAAGAAACACTAGAGACACAGCATGGCACAACAACATTAACAGAGCAGGTCCCACCCGGTGCGAAGAAAGAAAGACTCTCTTTATTTTTTTTTATAAAAACATGTAGGCCTGTTTTCTTTCAGGAAATAGTTTTCAAATGTCAGTGTCATTTTTGATGTTCCAGTTAAAATCCATGTCAATAAAGTGAGTATTGGCAAAACTGGTAGTATATTTTTATGTTATGGGGGTGGAGGATTAGCCGCTGCTGAAAGTAACTAACAAAGTAACTTGTAATCTAACTTAGTTACTTTTAAAAGCAAGTAGTCAGTAACTTAACTAAGTCACTTTTTAAAGAAATAATCAGTAGTCAGTAGTCAGATTACTATTTCAAAGTAACTATGGCAACACTGGTGGGAACACTGTAGATGAAAACAGAAATTTCCATAGCACTCAAACCTGGAATGCCGGACAATAAAGATTATTCAAACATACATGAATCAGTCAAAATACAGCTATGAACTAATGATGAGAAAACACTACAACACAATAAAAAAAACTGATAACATACATAACATTTTCTCTTTTAAACAGAAATAGCAGCTTCATTCAAACAATTATTTCAAATTGTACCAGCTCCTTAGCTTTGAGTCGTTTATTCCCACTACAAACATGCTAAAGAGGTAAACACTTCAGCATATTGTTTAGCTGGATCACGTGGATGTTTTAGGGGCATCTCAGAGACTCCGCAGCCCAGTGGAGTTGCCTGTTAGTGGGGACAGACGGAGCCGTGCGTCCCTCCTCTGTGTCTCAGCCTGGAGCTCACAGGAATGCTAATGTCCAACTCTCATTCACATTCTGGAGCAGTGGAGGAGGACCAGGATTATGTTACAATATGGAAAACCAGCCCCATTGATTTGAAGCAGGCTATCGAGAAGAAATTCTTAAAGGGAGATGATGTAACCCACCGCAAAACAATTTCTAACAGAGTCTGGCCAAATCAATCAGCGGGTAATATATGGTGATAGCTATAGATGAGGAGAATATGAAATGTGGTGTATGGAGGAGCTCAGCAGTGTCGACCCACCTCCTGGTTTCTGAAGTAAATTTTGCATTCATTTTTCCCGTAGACTTTCCGAAAGTAATTAATATTAAAAGTTTGCAAGCTCATGCTCAGGGCTAATCAGCGACATGGTAACTAATGAGCACAAGAACTATCATTTTATCTCATTTTCATTTTTTATTTTCTGTTGCTCAGACTTATAAAGCACAAAGTTATTAAAACATTTTGCAGAATCTTGTTTTTAAATGTACTTTTTGGACTTAGGACATCTACATAATGGATATTAGTTCGCACCTAGCCTCTGCATTATCTTTGAACCCTTTCCAAATTTAAAAAATTAATGGAAAATTTACTGTGGAAACCAGAGCAGGCGGTCACTTTTGTTCATTATATTGCTATAGAGGTCTAGCCAGGCTGGTGCCACCTAGTGCCTCCACTCAATTTAATTTCTCTCCAGCGACTAGGTCAGGAATCAGAATACACTAGACGGTTTGCAAGAACCTTAGAAGTTGTAGACCGCACACTGGCCAATCAGCGAAGAGCTGTGAAGTCATGACATTGAACTCAAGTGTCTGTCTGGGTCCATTTTGTGGAACAGCACAACAGTAAACAAAGCAGTCGAGATGGATGTAGACGAAGACATACATTCTGTGTTGGCAACGATTCCTGAGATCGGGGATTTAAAGCCAGAACAAAGAGAATGTTTGGTGAATTTTATCAAGGGGAAGGTGAATTTGGTGAATTTTATCCAAATTTGGTGGATTTTGGTTTGGTGAATTTTATCCTACAGGATTTGGCATATTACTTACGTCACGACCAAATAGCAGCGATTGGTTAAATAAAAAAATTACCCGCCTACCGTTGAGTGAATGAATCCTAATGCTGCGAGGCCAGACGGTTTCCACAAAGTGAAACCAGATGATGAATCAGGCTATTAGAGGTCAGCATGGAACATCAAAAACAGCCGTTACCTTGGAACTCCACCATGTTTGTGGCAGTAGTGTAAAACTCTCAGAGAGCTGCATAGCCAAAACAAAGTTAAGTTGTTTTTATATCATTGGTAAAAGGAGAAATTCAGTTTGTCAATTGAACAAAAGTTTATTTTGGTTGAATATGTTTCGCAGTTCATCAAGCTGCTTCTTCAGTTTTGGTAAATATTCTGGTGGACATTGACTTATATCTGCCTGAAGGGAGGAGCTAACTACACTGAAGCTACTCTGAAACTAACACACGTACTAGTTTACAGATTCTGTTAGTTAGTTAGGCCTATTGAACTTGCAGTGAGTGTGGGGACTCATATTAGCAGAATCATTCAGAGCCATAATGGAGCTTTCACACCTCTGGTCCTGACCTGACTGTCACTATTGTTTTCTTAGTTTGTTTTGATTTAGGGTTGAGGATGGAGTTGTAAATAGGACATGAATGATGTCTGAGGCCTCCATTTGTGTTCAAGGAAGGATTCTCTTTCCTAATATTGTGATACAAACTTAAAACCATAGCATACATACATCAGAAATGAAATGTGTAATTTAAAGATGCACTGTGTAACATTTCTGGAGGAGGGTCAGCCATCAGTTTGTCTCCATGGAGATGTTATTGCAGTATTACGTTAAATGTACCCCGGTATTGCATTAAGCATATATCCAGTGTTTTTATCACTCAAAAATAGAAACATGTATTACGAGGGATGTAATGATATAAAATTCTCACGGTACGGTATTTATTGGGGCTAACAAACCTGTGAATATGCTAGTTTTTCCTCTTAAAATGCCTTAACAAGACTTAATCCAAAGAACTAAAATTTAAAAGTGCTTAGAACTGCCATTTCTTCATGTACTTTGCACCAAAACGGAGCAAAGGATCATGGTCAATGTAGTTCGCTTAGTTTTTTTAACTATTGCTGCACCATAACAATGAATTTAAGCAAAGAAACGATATATTGTGATGGTCCACGATATTATTGAGAGACTTTTGACAATACGATATACCGATATTTTGGTTATTCGTACACCCTTATGATTTACTACTTTGAGCGTGGTCGGTTCTCCGCAGATGTGACCTGTAACTTTTCTCGGTTGCTCCACCTGCTTGTCTCCATGGTGATAGATAAGGCTGGTACCAGTATAACAATCTTGGACAAAAAATGCACAATTTTAATCAAAAATTTTTCAGAAATGTACTGAAAAAAACAAACAAAAAGTGTGTCCATCTCTGTGACTGGATCCACAAACGGCCTGGGCAGATGGTGAATGAGCAGAGTCTGTTTGCTCCAGGTGCCGGCTCAGATTTATGGACCATTGAATTGAAGGATATGGTGAAATGTATTGATTTATTCATGCTTTTCTGCCACATGACTCCCAAGGGCTAGTATTACGCTTGTATAATATGCATTAATCAATACTAAATAGAGCTGGGAATAACTTTTACTGTGTTTGTTAATTAACAGATGTCAGCTCATATCGTATTCTCAGGGAGCGTTTGGTTATGGTTGAGAAATGAGTCCCTTGTTGTTCCATATTTATGTAATAGATTTGACACTGTCAGTTGGTGCTGGAAGTTTCTTTATTCACTACAGCGCAATGTTTCGGCCCCGAGGCGTCCTGCAGGCAAGGTTTGGCCTGAAGAGCGCTCAGACTCCTTCTTACTCAAAATTACATTAAGTGAAATAAGCACAAGTTTGCACCCTACATGTGTCACAGTGTGTCTTTAAAGCTGCACTGTGTAACTTTTCAGGTTGGTTTGGTCCGTCACCTGCTTGTTTCTGTGGATATGTCATTGCTCTGCCTTGGAATGTCCCACAGTATGGCATTAAACAGCACTATCTTACATTTGTTTAATTATAGGTGTTTTTATAGAAATCCTGGAAAAGTCATGGAAATTGAAAATGTCATTTTCCAGACCTGGAAAAGTCAAGGAATTATAGAAATGTAATGAAAGTTTTGGAAAAGTCATGGAATTTTAATCTCTTTCACACAACTAGTTATCATTAGGCTATTATGATTATTTCTGAACGTTTGTGCCTTTTGTTTAAAGGAGACGACAATAAATGCACTGGCAGTATTTTGAATGTTAAAAAACTATAATACCAAACCATAAAGTGAGTGGAAAGGGTTCACATTTCATATTTAGCCCTAAAACTATGATCCATTCTACAGTGTAAGTGCTGTAAAGTCATGGAAAATTCACTTTAGGTCAGGGGGGTCAAACTCAAATTCACAGAGGGACAAAATTAAAAACTGGGACTAAGTCGTGGCCCAAACTAAATATTTATTGAAAAATTTCAACAACATCTGCATGTTTTCTCTTCTTTCGATATCTGTAATGTTAAACCTTTTCTTATTAAAATAAATGTTTAATAATAGTTTTGCTTAAACATTGAATCCAGAACAAGCAGACTATAAAATAGTAACAAAATTTTAAATAAATAATGTCTCTATAGTTTATCTATAGCCGGCGGGCAGCTGTAATACATATTTGATCGCGTGGGCAAATATAATTATATCATGGGCCAGATTTGGCCCCCAGGCATGAGTCTGACATGTCTGCTTTAGGTCATGAAAAAGTCATGGAAAAGTTTTGAAATTTTGTTAAAGAAAAAGAGTGGGAAACCTATATAGCTAAAATCTGACCTGTAACTTGGTCTGGTTTGGTCTCCATAAAGAAAAAGCAGTTTAATACCACACTGTGGAACATTTCAGACAAAGCAATAACATCTCCATGAAGAAAAGCATTTGATGAACCTTCCACCAGAAAAGTTACACAATGCACCTTTAAAGCTACATTTTCTGTTCAATTTGATTTGTTGCCAAAAAAAAAAATTATATATATATATTTATGTGTGTGGTCGCCTCTCCACAGATCTGAACTGGCATTAACTGCTTGTCTCCATGGACATAGATTAGTTAAATACGAAGCGGTTGATGCCTGATCACAGTAAAAATGCATGTTCATGTTTATTATTTGTATAAAGTATTTGTATATATTTTAAAGCCACACTTTGGAACATTCCAGGCAAAGCTATAACATTTCCATGGAGATAAACAAACAAAAAAATACACCTTTAAAATTAGTCCACCTTTAATGATGGGTTTGCTTTAATTGTTCACCATGCACTTTACATTACATAAGTTATATTATATTACATTATATTTTAAACATTGCCCTTGGTCCTCAAAATGGCGCCCATAATAAAGAGTGTAGCTGAAATGTATAGCTAAAAATCTTCTTTACTCTTTATACTTTATAGCACTGTTTTATATTTTTGTCTGTGTTATAAAATGTGGCAAACCGTCGCGTTATTTCCCTGGTAATTCACTTTTCATTGGAGAGTTTAAATCTTGCCCGAGGACAGTTACTTTGAGCCTGGGGCAAACTTCCACTGATCCAACCAGATTCACAGCAGAAAATTGCTATTGATTTTGGCCCAAAGCTACAGAGTTTTATGTGCTTTTAAATATCTCCATTCAATTACCACCTACTCATTAAACAACAGTTATTTAACCATAAAATGACATTAGAAAAGGTAATAGAGCAGATAATTAACATCGCGCAAGGTAAGGATTGGCCCACAGTCTATTAATTGAGACAAGAGTGGAAATTATACGTTAAATAGTTGGTGAAAATTAGCAACAACAGCCTATGAGTGTTTTATTTAAAGGTGCATTATGTAACTTTTCTAGTGGAGTGTGACCACGTGTGACCTCTGGGAATTTTTTATAATTTTTTTCCATACTAGAATAAAGTGTAATTGCACATCCACTGCAGTAGTTGGCAGTATAGTGTCGGGTTTTTTGCACCGAGCAGGAGATATGAAGTGCAGAGAACAAAAACTCAAGCGACACTATGGAAAAATATTTACCAGGGATGAAAAGAAAGGCAGAGAAAGACGGACATAATGAAACAAATGACAGTCTCCCAAAAGCTAAGACGAGGAAATATGACGAAGTGAATGTAGCGCTCGGCTTCACTGTGACTACGGTGGGAAACGAGGAAAGACCAAAGTGTTTACTGTGTCTAAAAATGTTGACAGTGGACAGCATGAAGCCAAATAAATTACGGCACTACACCTCAATCACGCTGATATGCCACATGAGTTTTTTTTCAGTGAAAACCTGCCGAATATTGCCAACAAACATCCCACTTTGTGAATACAAATGATACAGTCTGAACGACACATCTCTGATTTTTCAAATGTGACTCAGGACACTTGGATATGTGCTCCTAAAACCGATACATATCCCATCTTCTGACATTCGACTTCAGTCTGAACGGCCAGATCACATTCATCCCACCTACACGTCAGGCTCAGAGTTTAGTCAAAGGAGGGAAAGCGAGGTTAGCGAGTTAATTAATATTTTGGGGGGATTGTTGTATTCAGGCCAAATTGGAGGAGTCTTAATGGAACCAGGCAGTTTTTTTAAATGTCCAAGCGCAGCTACAGACGGTTCTGACTCCAATGTCAACAAAAAATAAAGAGCCTGTGAGCCAAATACAAGGAGACTAAAGACTCAAACAAATGAAGTGGCCGTGGACGTGTAACCTGTCCATTTTACGACGAACTGGACCGTATTTTGGAAAACTCCTTTTTGCGACATATTTGCCATTTTCACTGTTGCACAAAAAGTAGTTTAAAATTTTTCTGAGTATCACAGCCATGATTTAGCCATTATTTTTCATTGAACCATATTGAATCAATTTGAAATATATTGTACCGAACTAAAAGTGCAGTGTATCGAGATATGTATCGTATCGACAACTTCTTAATCATACCCAGCCCTAGACGTTTGTTAATGTTTACAGATTAACTGTCTTATATAATACTTCATTGAGCACTGTAATTTTCCAACCCTAAAGTCTGCAGATTTGTTTCTTTTATGAAGTCATTTTAGATTAATATTGCCTCTCAAAATGTCCAAAATATAACATAATGATCCACCGCTGTTTATGAACTTTGAACTATTAACATTAGGGCTGGGTATCATTAAGAAGTTGCCGATACGATACATACCTCGATACACAGGCCATGATACGATACATATCTCGATACAGTGCACTTCCGATTCGATATGATATATTTCAAATCGATTCGATACGGTTCAATAAAAAATAAAGGCTAAATCATGGCTGTGATACTAAAAGTCTTTGTTAAACCACTTCTTGTCCAAAGTTCATATGAAACACAAACATTTTAATCATCAAAACAGTAAAAATGTCAAATGTGTTGCATAAATGAGTTTCCTTTCACTAAACAAGCAACAAAACTGTAGCGCTGTAACAAAATAATTTAGTAAAACACACCTAAAAATACTCTTGGTGATATATCGATACAGCAGATGAAGTAACAGCATTATAACATGGCTTAAAGCTCACAAGAGTCGATTTTCTGTAATCTAGGACCTTACAAGCGCTGGATAATATGTGTAAAATGAGCAGTAGTTGCAGTAGCTCCGTGTGGATTCACAAAGGGAGCGCTCAGTCGGTGTTTTTACAGTGTTGGTGGTCCTGGACTGTAAACTTAATGTGCTTGTTATCCTTTTATTGAGCGTGGTGACACTGGCAGTAATTACTTTGTGCCAAGAGGGAGACGCAGAGCTGGGACAAAACAAAGTCAAACCAACTTCTATGAAATTACACTGCTATAATCCAAAGTTTATACTGTTATTTGAGTCCGGGCCAAAATGGATATGTTTAGGGACTAAGGGGGAGTAAAGTCCACGGAGAGAAATACTGTAGGTAATGTTGGCTGGTTTGAACGGGCTAAAAATAGATACGCTGATAGTTTTGTTGTTCGTTTTGACTTTTCTTGTTACAGTTACCGCAGCGAATTTGTTTTTTAGTGCACTGTAAACTCAAATTGTATTCCTTACAAGAAAAAAGGTTAATATGTTTACTGAAAGTTAATTAAAACAGGTTGTCTACTGGAAATTGCCGTGTTATATGGTGTTTTTTGAATTAAAAGTTGCTTTACGAGACTTAACGCAACGATGTTACTCACAAAGTTTGAGCAAAACTTTTCTAGCCTATACAGTCCCTGACAAAAGTTTTGTCGCTTATCCATTTTGTAGAAACAAAAGCTTATAACCTGACTTTAAATTAATCGATTGGTTTTAGAAATGTCTCATATGAAAGCTAAAACCCTCCCAAATTATGCTCAATATACTAAAATAAATTTGCTTCACTGAAGAAAGATTGATCATTTAATGAACACAGAAAGGTCAGATTTTGGCAAGACAAAAGTCTTGTCGCCTTGTCATATGATGCACCCAATCCTAGATTAGAGCCTCACCTGTGATCAGTTACTGATCAATCAATTAGTGGGTGTGTATAAAAAGAACCCAGCACACCAGACCTTCACATCAACTGCAACTTGACCTCTGACAACATGCCTAAGATCCACCCTGAGACCAAAGCGTTAATTATCAAGAGGCTGAAGACCAGATCCACTGCTGAGGTGGTGACACCTTCAATGTGTCTCAGCGTCAAGTACAAAGAATAAGAAAAAGATCTGAAATGACTGGAGATGTTTTTGACAAGCCCAGGTCCGGCAGACCCCGCAAGACAACTGCTCGGGAGGACCGTTTGTTGATTCGAAATTCCAAAGCCAGCCCCTTTTCCACTGCAGCAGACTCCACCAGGCCTGGTCACCTCAAGTCCCTGTGTCAACCACAACAGTTTGTAGAATTCTGTCTCGAAATGGCCTCCATGGTCGAATCAGTGCACAGAAACCAACACTAAACAAAAGGCAATTTAAAAACTGTGTGGCATTTGCCAAGGCCCACAGCCTGCTAAAAGGATGGACACTGGAAAAGTGGCAGAAGGTGGATTTCTCAGATGAATCCTCGGTTGAATTACATCACAGCCGCCGCAAATATTGCAGGAGACCTACTGGAGCCTACATGGATCCAAGATTCACCCAGAAAACAGTTAAGTTTGGTGGCGGAAAAAATCATGGTCTGGGGTTCCATCCAGTATGGGGGTGTGCGAGACATTTGCAGGGTGGAAGGCAATATCAATAACCTAAAATATCAAGAAGTATTAGCTACCTCTTACATTCCCAACTATAAAAGGGGTCAAATTTTGCAGCAGGATGGTGCTCCATCGCATACTTCTATCTCTACATCAAAGTTTCTCAAGGCGAAGAAGATCAAGGTGCTCCAGGACTGGCCAGCCCAGTCACCAGACATGAACATCATTGAGCATGTCTGGGGTAGAATGAAAGAGGAAGCATGGAAGGCAAAACCAAAGAATCTTGATGAACTCTGGGAGGCATGTAAGACGCTTTCTTTGCTATTCCTGATGACTTCATCAACAAATTGTATGAATCATTGTCGAACCGCATGGATGCGTCCTTCAAGCTCATGGAGTCATACAAGATATTAAATCTGGATCTCACAGCACCACTACTTAATTCACTGATGTTATGCAACATATTTTTTGTATTTGAAGTAAATTATTTGTTCAATTTTCTGTAGGCGACAAAACTTTTGTCTTGCCAAAATCTGACCTTTCTGTGTTCATTAAATGATCAATCTTTCTTCAGTGAAGCAAATTTATTTTAGTATATTGAGCATAATTTGCGAGGGTTTTAGCTTCATATGAGACATTTCTAAAACCAATCGATTAATTTAAAGTCAGGTTATAAGCTTTTGTTTCTACAAAATGGATAAGCGACAAGACTTTTGTCAGGGACTGTACTGTGTAAAGCAGGGATATCCAAACTTTTTCATCAAGGGCCACATATCTAAACACAGATGAAGCAGAGGGCCGATCGAGGGTCATAGACTGATGCAAAATACAGTGAATAAATGAAATATGTGCAGGTTTAACACGTTAGAATGAGCCATCAGTCCTTTACTCATGCTAAAATCCTAAAAAACCACACACTAAATATTAAATACTGGCTTTTTCAAGGTAGATTTTCAAACTTGCAATAAAAGGTTAATTTTTTACTGATGCAAGGTAATTTGGGCCAATTCACCTGAAAGCCTGAGGGCCAAGAAGAATTTGTCTGAGGTCCACATTTGGCCCACAGATCATAGTTTGGACATGCCTGGTGTAAGTTTACTTATAAAGCTCATGTAAGCATCTACCAGATTAAACAAGGAATAAACCACCAGGACTAAACCTGGACTGAACCAAGGCAAGTTTATTTTGTATAGCATAATTCATACACAAAGTAATTCAGAGTGCTTCACAGAATAAGAAATGCTTTAAAATCACAATATAAACAAACCAAAACATAAATAATTATCATAAAATTAAAAAGAGAGCGAAAAGAGGAGCTACCCAAGACTAAACCAGGACTAAACCCAGACTGACCGAACTAAACCATTATCTGGGCCTTGCTTTTGGATCTTCGGAAACAGTATTTCCCAAACTTTTTTTTCTGGGGACCCATATTTTAAAAGTCACAAACCTTCACAACCCAAGTCAATAGACATTATTCGTAAATCACAAAATAAAGGTGGATTTGATCATTATTGAACATTAATGAGGATGTTTTATTGTTGACTGAGTGATCATGTCTCTGAACAATTTGTTTTACTCAAGTTTAAAAAAATGAAAAAGAGTCATTGAAGCAGCAATTAAAGGAATCATATGTCTCCTATTTGGACATTAAATTTAGCCCATTTCTTTTTCTTTTCAACATTCAACTTAACCAGCAATATTGGAACAAAATAGTCAATACAATCATCACAAAAAGATTACAAATTATACAAAACATGTCGTAACATTTCAAAAGATCTACATGCAGATCGTGACAAGGCAAGGCAAGTTTATTTGTATAGCACAATTCGTACACAAAGTAATTCAAAGTGCTTTACAGAATAAGAAATACATTAAAATCATAATAAAAACAAATCAAAACATAAATAATCATGAAGATTAAAATTTTAAAAAAGAGAGACATAAATTGGAGAGAAGAGTGCGGAATGAAAACCTTTCAGTTATATGCACAGTTAAACAGAAATGTTTTGAGTCTGGATTTAAACAGCGTCACAGAAGAGTCTGTCTCACATGTTCAGGAAGATTGTTCCAGGTTTTAGCTGCATGAACCTGAAACTCTGACTCCCCTTGTTTAGTCCTGACTCTGGGCACCAGCAGGAGGCCGGTCCCTGAGCTCCTCAGAGTGTGAGATGGTTCATATGACACTAACATGTCACAGATGGACTTTGGTGCTCGGCCATGGAGAGACTTGTACACAAGTAGAGCTGCTTTAAAGTCTATTCTCTGAGGCACAGGAAGCCAGTGCAGAGACCTGAGCACAGGACTTATGTGCTCGTACTTCCTAGTTCGAGTCAGGACCCGAGCTGCAGCAGTCTTTGGGAAACGATGTTCTAAAACCTTCTACTTTCTCCTACTTACATGAGTGAGTGAGTACACGCCTAATAATGGACAAACAGAATCTTGTTTTGGTGTTTTGAGCTGGCTTTGTTTTTGGTCTGAACTTTGATATTATTACACTGTTTACAATACTCAAAGTGCTGTTGTAACATGAATTTTTAATCATGCATTTCCTGTTAGAAAGATGAGCATAACTGGAAGCTCTCTACTTTGCGTGTACGTGTGTGTGTGTGCCCGTCCTCTGAAAATGTGCCCTTACTCTGTTTGATCCTTGTGAGGTTTAAGCCGCTCTAATGTTGTGTCCTCCTCAAAAACAGACCTGGAGTTGTGTTTTGTTTCATTCACACCATAGACTGTATGTATAAATGGACATAACTAATCAGTGTAGCCGCCACATTTCCAAATTGGAAGTTCACATGCGGCTCTTCCTGCTCCTACTAACTCTGGCTCCCGTTGACTTACATTGGAATATCGTGGCCCCTCTCTCTGTAACTGCTGCTGTGAGCCTCATCATTTTGGTCTTAAAATGTTCACATTAAAGGGACAGTCTGGAATTTTGGACATCCTTGGATCCTTGTATTTGCAGAGGTCGCTGGTGCTAGGCTAGTGCATGTCAATGGCCATAGTTATCCTGCCACTAAAAACAGTCTTACTCACTCCACAAAATGCCTGAAGAAAATCTATTGTTACACCAGACTGTCGATGTAAATGTCTGTGTTGATAGAATAATGTTTGAACTAAAACTAACCTTGCATCGCATCAATCTTCGCATGTTGAGGGACTAGTTTTTCATATATCAGTCTGCCGCTGCCAAACTTTCTATCAGGAAGTACAACAGTTTTAGTTTTAGACGTTTTACTTCTAAAATTATTCTATCAACACAGACATTCACATCGACAGTCTTGTGTAATAATAGTTTTGTGGAGTGGGTAAGACTGTTTTTAGTGGTAGGCTAACTATGGCCATTGACATGCACTAGCCTAGCACCAGTGACCTCTGCAAATACAAGGACTGGATGGAATATTTTAAAAAGTGTCTCCACACGTCTCCAACACTCTGGCTCACTAGGAAATGAGGTCCTATGCCCAAAATTCCCGCTCTACATGATCCTGCTGCTTTTATTTTTCGCTGTTTTGTCTGTCAAATAAATCCTCACACTCGCTTAGTCCTCTTTTTATACAGTCTATGATTCACACATGATTGAGTAATGCTGCATAGGCAAAGTTTTCAAGTGAAAAGCTACTTTTTACCTTTAGTTCAGTAGAGATTGGCAATTCCGGAGCAGACGTGATCCAAGTGATTCTAGTGAAGGTATATGGAGTTTAAAAACACAGTGGAGCGCTTCCTGTATTACCACATGACATCACAAGGTGGAAGAGACTGTTTTTAATTTGAAAGAAGAACTAAATATGCAGAGTTTGTGGGTTAAACATGTGTGAATGAAACAAAACACAACTCCAGAAAACAGGAAATAACATCACAAAATAGTTTAATGTTGGCCCTTTAAAAATACAGTATTAATCAGTGTCTCCTCTTCTTCTTCTGTGGTCGTCCCCGGTCTTTCGTGCTAAGTGCAGATGGTATTAGTATGCAGTGTCTGTCTCCTGCTCTGGTTTATAGACTCCCTCTGATCTTAAATGAGCCCAAATGAACTTAACTGCAGTGTCTTTGAACTGGTCTGAGCAGTCTAATGTTATAATGTCCCAAAGTCAGCACAGGGCGTCCTGCCTGATCACACAGAGGATGCACTGAGTTCAGCTCAAATGTGAAGGGACCTCTGCTGTGTCTGTAATGGTTTATTTAATTTAAACGTTAGCTCAGCAATTACACGCATGTGCTAGCTCCCCCTGGTGTTAATATGGTTTAATTTTAAAGTTTAATAAGGTTTTATTTTCTGAAAACTACATTGTTAAAAAGAAGGAAAAACAATACAGTTGCAGAGTACCTCCTGAATAGAGCTCACCAGTTTTGGAAAACTGCAATATGTCTTTTGAATAATTAAATGTTTAAAATAGTTTTAATACACTTTTCAGGAACCATATATATGAACTGTTGAATTAATACAATGTGGATTTCAGAACATGTTTATGGTAACTACAGGATTGGCAGTATGGGTGTAACGGTACATGTATTCGTGCTGAACCGTTTCGGTACAGGACGTTCGGTTTGGTGCAGGGCTGTGCACGAGTGAGTTTGCACAATCAGTGTGTGTTTACATTCTGCCACTACATGTGCAGCTACATGGAGGCTCAGCTCTTTAATATTCATGAGGGAACTCGTCCGTGGTTGGAGTGGTAGTGTTTCCTGCAGCGCTTTATAGTTAGGGCGGCTGCCTTGACAACACTTGCCCTCCTCTTTGACCACGTCCCTCCGAAGCACATGAATCCTCACAAAACTACGGTCATCGCCCCGCTTCTCTTTGTCGTCGGCACGGAATCCCCCCCCTCCCATTTGTATCTGCCAGCAGATCTGCACTTACTGCAGACATTGTGGTCAAGTTGTTTTTTCTAGCCAAAAATATGAAGATTCAGTAAAACGTCATGCTGAAACTGTTAGTGCTGCACTTTACTTTTTGAAAAGTATTGTTTATTGTACAAGGAATTAATTTTTTACAATATTTTATACATTTGTTGCTTATTTGAGAATATTATATTTAACTTACTTGTATTACCAAGCAGCTGTTTGCATAATGTATAATGTTAAAACAAATTGTTGGTTTAATAAACACACAAATGGTTTTGCATTTTGTTCTCATACTGTACTGAAAATGACTCGAACCGTGACCTCAAAACCGATTTACGTACCGTGATATTTGTGTACTGTTACACCCTTAGTTTGCAGGTTTTGAGGCCCAGTGCATGCGTATGGAGATTCAGTCGCGTACCGTAGTTGCGCAAGACCCCGGTGCAAGTCTGGCACTGGGCCCCTACCTACGCCAGCCGACGCCATCTCGACCCATCCCTGTGCAACTAAAATATATTCACTTTCCATAGGATCTAACTGTACAGCTTAAGGCTTAACCTGTACAGTTAGTTTCTCTATACAATACAAAAATAGCAACCAGTTAGTGCACTTAATAATAATGTGCAGTTTTTTAAGCTTCGTGTATTTTGACGGTGATCTGTATGGAGTTTGGGGAGATGGGCCAGTCCTAGATCGCGATGGGCCCTCGAAGTTCCTTTATTTTGATAGCCAATGTGATCATAGTGTTGTTGTGTCCTTGGGCAAGACGCTTCACACCAAAGACAGAAGATACACATGGACATATGCAGAAGCACAGATCAGCGCTCTGTGGTACATTTAAAGCTACAGTGTGTAACTTTACGAACGTGGTGTGTAATAAAAAGCTAAAACCACAATTGGGATCGAGGTTTAATGCCATACTGTGGAATATTACAGCCAAAGGAACAGCATTTCCATGGAAACAAGCAGGGAGAGACCTAAAAGAGTCAGGTTTGTGGAGATGCAAGCCCCCTCACATTAAGGACCTTTGTTTTTGTGTGTTTTTGAGTGTAAGAAACACAACCATAATGAGAAAAACACGCTTTTATTTTAGTCTGTTTCTTGGCTAAAAAGTTCCACACTGTGACATTAAAGTTGTGAGTAAGTTTTAAAGGAGGCTGCTTTGGAAAGTGGTAATAGAATGGCCAAAATTGCATCAGTTTGCGTCTCCTCCGGTTTCCATTTTAATTCAGTCTTTAAATCCTGTGTCTTGGTTTGACCCTCAAGGAGAGTGAACCCAGTGGTACAGAGGAACGAGAGGAGGAAGAGGAGGGAGGGAAAGAGGGAGGGAGAGATGAAGAGAGCGAGGAGGAGGAGAGAGGGAGAGACATGAAGAGGGAGAGGAGAAGAGTGAAAGGAGGAGGAGAAAGGGAGAGGAGAAGAGTGAACAGAGGAGAACAGGCAGGAGGGAGAGGAGCGATGAAGAGGGAGAGGAGAAGAAAAGGAGGGAGAGGAGGAGGAGAGAGGGAGAGTGGAGAGATGAAGAGGGAGAGGAGAAGAGTGAATGGAAGAGAAGAGGAGAGAGGGAGAGGGAGGAGAGAAATGAAGAAGGAGGAGAGTGAAAGGAGGACAAGGGGAGGGAGGGAGGGGAGGAGAGATGAAGAAGGAGAGGAGAAGAGGAGGAAGGAGAGGAGGAGAGAGGGAGAGTGGAGATGAAGAGGGAGAAGAGAAAATGAACGGAGGAAAAGAGGAGCGAGGGAGGAAGGAAGGGAGGGAAGAGAGGAATGAAGCGGGAGAGGAGAAGAGCAAAAAGAGGACAAGAGGAGAGAGGGAAGAGAGAAATGAAGGAGAGGAGAAGAGTGAATGGAGGACAAGAGGAGGGAGGCTAGGAGGAGAGAGGGAGAGAGGAGATGAGACTCGGAGAAGAGTGAACGGGGGAGAAGAGGAGAGAGGGAGGAGAGAAATGAAGAAGGAGAAGAGTGAAAGGAGGACAAGAGGATGGAGGGAGGAGAGAAATGAAGAGGGAGAGGAGAAGAGTGAACCGGAGGACAAAAGGAGGGAGGGCGAGAAGAGATGAAGAGGGAAAGGAGGAGAAGAGGAGAAAGGGACGAGAGAAATTAAGAGGGAGAAGAGAAGAGTGAAAGGAGGAGAAGAGGAGGGAGGGAGAGGAGAGAGGAAGAGGGAGAGGAGAAGAGTGAAAGGAGGAGGAAGGGGAGGAGAGGGAAAAGAGGAATGAAGAGAAGAGAGAATGAAAGAGAAGAGGAGAGAGGGAGGAGGAAAATGGAGAGGGAGAGGAGAAGAGTGAATGGAGGACAAGGGGAGGGAGGAGAGAAATGAAGAAGGAGAAGAGAAGAGTGAAAGGAGGAATAGAGGAGGGAGAGGAGTTGGTAAGGGATGAAGGAGCTGAAGAGGAGAGAGAAAGAGAGAAGAGAGTGAATTGAGTTAAAGGAGGAGAAGGACATATAAGGATTCAGAGGGGGGAGAGGAAGAAGAGAGGAGGAGAGCGAGAGCAAGAAGAAGGAGAGAGAAGAGAGACTGGGAGAGAGAGAAGAGGGAGAAAGAGGAGAAGAGATACAGAAAGTGAGAGAGAGACAGAGAGGAAACAATGGACAAGGAGCGGAGGAGAGGAAGAAGGACGAAGGAGAATAGGGGCTAGAGGAGAGGCAAGGAGAGCCAGAGATAAAGAGAAAAGGTTGAGAGAAAATGAGGAAAGGAGGCGAGAGAGGGGGGGGGGAGAGAAGGATGGAGAGGAAGAGGAGGAGGGAGCTGGTTCTGATCCTGGGGCAGAGACGACGACTGGCACAGCTGAGCTTCTCCTTCAGGGTCAAAGGAAGAAAGAGTCCAACTGAGTCAAGCTTCAGTAATCTCCAGCAGAAGCACAGAGATAAACCAAGAGCACTGGATTGTAATTAGTTCTTTTTTTTTTTTTTTTTTTTTTTTAACCAGTTTAAGACGCTGTACCTGATTTTTTTTTTTTTTTCTGTCTTTAAAACGTGAAAAAACAGCACTGACTTATTCGCTTTGTTAACGCTTTCCTCTCTGAATCTCCGAATGCCCCGCCCAACAATCGCAAATTTGACTGAAAAAATTCTAGGAGGTTCACACACTTTCAAATAAGAAAAGTCTCAAATTGTAGCTCCCAACTCCTTATAGTTTTGTCATTAAAAAATATTTCACCAACTCCGCCCTGATCTGTTTTGAGCAGAGTTCACCAAGGAGCCACTTTCAGTTTGCTGTATCTAAAAAAAACGACTTAAGTTCGGTCCTTCAGACTTTTGAACAGTGCACACTGACTTCCTGCTTTGGTTGCCTCTTTCTCTATCTTGCCACGTTTACTACTTGTTCATTGGAACTGCTAAATGTTGTTGTTTTAAATGTATTTATTTTTTAACATTGCTTATTATTATTATTATTGTTTTTTATCTCTTTCTGTATCACTGGGCCTCGGGGAGCACATTTCGTTCTGTCATGTGTTTCTCTCACATGTTTGAATGACAAAATAAAGAACCTTGAAATTTTCAAGGGTTAAAATTTTGCAAATGTACTTGTAGAATCTGGACTTTTACCCATGTGGTTTTGGTTTATCACAGATTTCTGGCGGCTTGAATTTGCTCAAAAATTCTCCTCTTCAAATATGAGGGCGTATTTGAAGGACTGTGGGAAGTGCAATTTCAAAGGGTGTAACAATAACTGAAATATCGTAATATCGTATCGTCAGGGTTCTCAAAGTAATATCGTGGACCATCACAATATATCGAATTACAAGTCTCTTTGCTTAAATTAAGAGTTAATAGCTAAAAAAAGAAAGAGGGAACTACATAGACCATGATCCTTTGCTTCATTTCAGTGCAGACTACAAGAAGAAATAACAGTTCTAAGCACTTTTAAATCTTAGTTTTTTGGATTAAGTCTTGTCAAGGAATTTTAAGAGGAAAAAGTAGCATATTAGCCTCCAAAAAATATCGCAATAAATATCGTGCCGTGAGATGTACATTGTGAAAATATTGTACAGTGAAATTTGGATATTGTCACATCCCTAATCGTGAGCCTCCCCACCATATCTTGAGACTTCTTACGATATCACAATAAATATCGTACCGTGAGGTTCATACTGTGACGATATCGTATCGTAAGACTTGGATATCACATTACACCCCTACTATGCCTGTATGCGGACACCACATTTTCAAAAATCATTTTGCGAAAATAAGGCAGAGCATCATCACAGTTAAAAACAGACATCTAGTCTTTCTAAAACAGTTTATTTTATTTCCATTTTGTTTATGTTGGTGGGTGCTGTGGTGTTTTCAGTGTTGGGGAGTAACAGATTACATGTACCGGAGTTATGTAATCAGAGTACAAATTATGAGTAACTGTATTTAGTTACAGTTACTGTTCCAGTGTGTGGTAATTGGATTACAGTTACTTTGTGCAATATTTTCCTGTTTTCACATTTTGGGCATTTTTTCTTTTTTTTTTTTCTTTTTTTCGGTAATTCCACTCATTGCTGGAAACTAAACCAGGTCTAAACTAGATCTAAACCAGATCTAAAACAGGTCTAAAACCAGGTCTAAACCAGGACTAAACCAGGTCTAAACCAGGTGTAAAACAGGTCTAAAATCAGGTCTAAACTAGATCTAAACTAGATCTAAACCAGGTCTAAATCAGGACTAAACCAGGACTAAAAGAGGACTAAAACAGGACGAAAACCAGGTCTAAACTAGTTCTAAACTAGATCTAAAACAGGTCTAAAACCAGGTCTAAACCAGGACTAAACCTCCTCTTCTTCTATCAACAATATTTTTAATACAGTTCGGTAAAGTCTGGGCTTTTTATTTTCTTTTAGGAGACAAAACATCTTATGTTACCATATCAAGTAATCCAGAGTATTCAGATTAAGTTACTCACTTTAAGTAATGTAATGGATTCCATTACAAACTACATTCTGGGGTGTGTAATCTGTAATCTGTAGAGGAATACATTTTAAAAGTAACCTTCCCAACACTGGGTGTTTTTGGTATAACGTGGTAAAGATTATCCAGGCTGGCGCCACCTAGTGCCTCCGCTCAATTTCATTTCTCTCCAGCGACTAGGTCAGGAATCAGAATACACTAGACGGTTTGCAAGAACCCCGGAAGTGTGAGTTCGGGCATCAGCCAATCAGCAAAGAGACATGCATTCTGTGTTGGCAACGATTCCCGAGATCGAGGATTTAAAGCTGGAACAAAGAGAATGTTTGGTGAATTTTATCAAGGGGAAAGACGTTATTGTTCTTCTTCCTATGGGATTTGGGAAAAGCTTAATGTACCAGTTTGCCCTGTTAGCGGCGCATTACATACGTCATGACCAAATAGCAGCGATTGGTTAAATGAAAAAAGTAGCCGCCTACAGTCGAACGAAATCTAAGACAGATTTCTAAGACAGAAAAGTCCAGATTCTACATTTACCAAATTTTAACCCTTGTAAATTTGAAGGACCGACCTTAAATCGTTTTTTTAGATACAGCAATCTGAAGTGGCTCCTTGGAAAACTCATGCTCAAAACAGGTCAGGGGGGAGCTGACAAAATATTTTAATGACAAAAGGAGATATAAGGAGTTGGGAGCTAAAGTTTGGGAGTTTGTGAACCTTCTAGAATTTTTTCAGTCAAATCTGAGATGGTCGGGCGGGACATTCAGAAATTTAGGCGTGGAAGTTTTTCACAATTTTTAGAGACACAGAGCGAAGTTTTGCTTCATCTGTAACAAAATTGAAACTATTAAATTGTTTCTTTTCACTGTTTCTGTTCAAAAAAAGCTGCAATTCCTGATCTCCTCCTAAAACTGTTCATTTAAAATAGAGATAAAAGTTATAAAACATGTGACGGACTCATCAAAAGTTGTTGAGAAAGGTTTGAAAATGCACAATACTCGTCTTTTAACCGTTTTTTTCCCCCACGGTTTTACATTTAGTTTCCAGTCTGTGTTTTTTGATTTTGGTCCTGCTCAGAATCAGATGAAACTTTGTATTAAAACAGATATTGATCTGACTGAAGGCGCTGGAAAGAAGTGAAACCAGGCCACTCTGATTAAACATGAGGTCAGACTGCACCAGGAAGACAAAGGGAGAAAGAAAGAGAGAAAGAAAGAGAAGAGAGAAAGAGAAGAGAGAAGAGAGGGTTTGAGGGAGATAGAGGAAGAAAGAGAAATGGAAAGAGAGAGAGAAAGAGAGGGGAGGAAGGGGTGGGAAGAGGAGGAGGAGGAGAGAAAGAAATACAAGGGGGAGTGAGAGAACGAAAGAGAGAAGGAGAGTGAAAGAGGAGGAAGGGGAGCAGAAGGAGAGAGAAAGAGGAGGAGGAGAGAAAGAAAGAGAGAGGAGAGGAGGGGGAGGGAGAGAAAGAAAGAGCAGAAGTGAGAGAGAGAGAGAGAGAGAAAGAAAGAGAGGAGACAAGAGGGAGTGAAAAAAGAAAAGAGGGGAGAGAAAGAAAGAGAGAAGGAGAGAGAAAGGAGGAAGGGGGGCAGAAGGAGAAAGGGGGAGAGAGAAAGAGGAGGAGGAGAGAGAAAGAAAGAGGAGAAGTGAGAGAGAGAGAGAGAGAGAGAGAAAGAAAGAAAGAAAGAAAGAAAGAGAGGAGACAAGAGGGAGTGATAAAAGAAAAGAGGGGAGAGAAAGAAAGAGAGAAAGAGGAGAAGTGAGAGAGAGAGAGAGAGAGAGAAAGAAAGAAAGAAAGAAAGAAGAGAGGAGACAAGGAGGTGATAAAAGAAAAGAGGGAGAGAAAGAAGAGAGGAAAGAGAAAGAGAGAAGAGAGAGAAGAGAAAGAAAGAAAGAAGAAAGAAAGAGGGAAGAGAGGGAGTGAAAAAGAAAAGAGGGGAGAGAAGAAAGAGAGAAAGAGGAGAGAGGAGGAGAGAGAGAGAGAGAAGAGAGAGAAGAAAGAAAGAAAGAAAGAGAGGAGACAAGAGGGAGTGATAAAAGAAAAGAGGGGAGAGAAAGAAAGAAAGAGAAGGAGAGAGAAAGGAGGAAGGGGTGGAAGGAGAAAGAAA
>NW_026571140.1:35599016-35961516 GCF_026225935.1 Boleophthalmus pectinirostris
CAAAAGTGTCCCGCATGAGCATTGGAGGACACGACGACGTCAAATGCAGAGTCTGTGCTCAGTGTTTACGGAAGTCGCCTAAACGCTGGGCTTGTCTCCCAAAATACAGTCCAGTTTGTCGTAAAATGGACAGATTACACGTCCACGGCCACTTCGTTTGTATGAATCTTTACCCTCCTTGTATTTGACTCGCAGGCTCTTTATTTTTTGTTTACATTAGAGCAGGATCACCTAGTGCCTCTGCTCAATTTCATTTCTCTCCTGCGAGGTCAGGAATTGGAATACACTAGACCAGGCATGTCCAAACTATGGCCCGGGGCCAAATGCGGCCCTCAGACAAATTTTTCTTGGCCCTCAGGCTTCCAGGTGAATTGGCCCAAATTACCTTGCATCAATTAAAAAATATTTTTTTACTGCAAGTTTTTTGAAAATGTACCTTGATAAAGCTAATATTTAATATTTCGTTTGTGATTTTAAGGATCTTAGCATGAATAAAAACTGGTGGCTCATTCTAACGTATTAAACATGCACACATTTCAATTATTAACTGTATTGAGCACCAGTCTACGGCCCTTGATCGGCCCTCTGCTTTGTCTGTGTTTAGATATGTGGCCCTTGATGAAAAAAGTTTGGACACCCCTGCACTAGACGGTTTACAAAAACCCCGGAAGTGCGAGTTCGGGCACCAGCCAATCAGCGAAGAGCCATACATTCTGTGTTGGCAACGATTCCCAAGATCGAGGATTTAAAGCCAAAACAAAGAGAATGTTTGGTAAATTTTATCAAGGGGAAAGATGTTTTTGCTCTTCTTCCTACGGGATTTGGGAAAAGCTTCATATACCAGTTACCCCGTTAGCGGCGCACCAAATAACACTGATTGGTTAAATGAAAAAAAGTACCCGCCTACTGGCAAGCGAACGAATTCTAACGCTGTGAGGTCAGACGGTTTCTACGAAGTGAAACCGGCTGATGAATCAGGCTGGTCAGGACCGCCTGTAGCTGCGCAATCATTTCAAAAACCTCCCAATTCCGATAAGACCTCTCCAATTTGGCCTGATAACAGCGATCCCCATAAATATTAATAAACTCACTAACCTCGCTTTCCCTCCATTGACCGACGTGTAGGTGGGATGAATGCGACCTGACCGTTCAGACTGAAGTCGCATGTCAAACGATCGGATATGTATCGGTTTTAGGAGCACATATCCAAGTGGCCTGGGTGGAATTTAAAAAAAAATTGGATCTGCGTCGTTCAGACTGTCATTGAAACATCAGATACAGGAGCATAGGGGAAAAAACATCAGATTTGGATCACTTCAGGCTGCAGTCTGAACATAGCCTAATTTATACAAGAGTACAGAATAGTAAATTTAGTAAAATATACAAAAAAATATGGTGATATGTCAATACAACAGTCCATGATATCGATACTGTCACATCACATTAAACGATACGATGTATTGGTACAGTCATCTTTCATTATATCATGGTTCACCTTTCGCGGTCTCGCTGTTTCGCAGATTTTTTGTGTGCAATTTTGCATGTTTTTTTTTTTTTTTTACAGTGTATGAGCATGTATTGTGTTCCTCCTCCTGCGTCCTGATTGGCTAAGGGATTGTAGACCATTGTCAGTCAGTCTCCTCTATGCTGTTTCTCCTGTTCAGTACAGAATGTGTTCAGCTGCCAAATTTACATAAATGTTCGATCTCTAGCAGTGTGATTCTGAAGTGCTGTGCGACTGGGCAATTGCTGCGTTACCCGTGAGGTGCAGAGTTCTCCGTCGGTCTTTTCTCCTGCAGTCACCTCTGAGCCTGTCCCGATCGTGAGTCCTGGTTCAGTTCTGGTTTAGTCCTGATTTACTCCTGTTTTAGTCCTAGTTCAGTCCTGGTTGAGTCCTCCTCTTCAGTCCTGGAATTAGTCCTAGGTTAGTCCTGGGTTAGTCCTGGTTAAGTCTTGGTTCAGTCTGTGGCATATGCAGCACAAAAGTTTGATATAATTTCAGGTTAACGGGCAGGTGCGGTGTTGTACTGCGCGGGTGCAGGTCTCGAAAAATGGACCCGTGCAGGACTCTGCGCTGTCGGGCTCCATTACGGAATAAATTAATCTTCGGTTTGTTACATAAAGAAGGAGGAAAATAACAAACGGACGACAGCAGCAATAATTTTTAAGAAGGATGTAAAAAGGGTTGTAACTGTTTTATCTGAGAAAAGTGTATAAAGTGTGTGGTGAGGGGTTTTGCAGCCTTAAAGGTTGTATGGAGGATTTTTTTTTTACTTTCAAATTGTCAAGGAAAGTTTAAAATACCCTCACAGAGATGCAGCAGCCTTGTAATTATGTTGATTAAAGAAAAAATAATGAAAATTTGTCATCTGTGGACATAGTGAGGGCAGATAAACATCAGCCAATAGAAAACAAGGCTCCCTCATTTTCTATTGGCTGTTAGGTTGTCAATCAAACTCCCTATGTTTCTAGGGTAACTGACTCATCGGCGCGCTGGGATTATTTGGTTTATGCAGCGGTTCTTAGAGGCTTTTTAAAACTGTCGCTTCCTCGCAGTTCGCACAAAGTTTGTCGCGATGTCGGACAAGAATCCACGACCAGTTCGCCGCGAAAGAAAGTCCGTTTTTGAGGTCGCTGAAAGAAGAAGAGAAGAAGGAGAAAAGGAGTAAAGCCAAACACATGATTCTTGGAGATTCCTTCCAGTGATTGCGTGAATGAAGCAGATGAAGGGTCTAAAAACTGACGTGTCGGTCGCTAAATAATTTCTAGACAGGTCACTTCAGTAGTGATTCTGAACACGCACTGGATGTAAACAAACGTGATTTCTAGAGTAAAGAGGTGGGAGGAGGAGATGTTTCTACCGAGGGAGCTGTGGATGAGGAAGGTGGTGTCATGCATGCACAACATTTGAAAAAAGAACTGTTGCTGTATTTCTTTTCCCTTTAAAAAATCCTCTATACAACCTTTAAAACAGATATAATAATTGTAAAATATAAAGTGGATTTCACCTATCACGGGTCATTTTTAGAGTGTAACCCCCGCGATAAACGAGGGACCACTGTATTTCGATATAGACGCTGAGCTATTCGACTGAGCTATTGTCGCCCCATGCATGTTTTTCGGTTTTTCAGCGCAATAAAAACATCTGTAATGAAAAAGCTGCATACTGTGGCTTTACGGATGACTGATCAGCTTCCTCTTAATCGCCCCAAACTCAGCCATCACAGCTGAATTTTCCCGCTGCTATTTCGGGCCTGACTTTGGTCTTTGGTAGAAAACCCAAGGTCGACGCTGAGGGCTGTGTCAGATAATGATGTTGAGTGATCATTTGTGCGTTTGGGCTGCAGCTCTGAGTGAGTTTAGTACCTCTCCATCTCCCCTCTATCCGTCTGACTCAAATGTGCTCTGACTAATGGACCATCAGCCTCCGCACGCCGCTGAATGGGACCGCAAAGCATCATGGGAAACGCCCCAGTGCTCCGGAGGCAGGCAGGCCATCTGGCACCATCACATCGTCACCGAGGGCAAATGTGTTGGGCAAATATTGGTGAGGATTTAAATCGTAAACAGTTTCATTATAGTGGCGAATGTGCGGTGATCGTTCAAATGGGTCTCGAAGTTTTCACGTATTTGTGGTGAGTTATGGAAACAATATTGCGTTGATAATGACGACCGCGGCTTCTACCTTAATGGCTTTTAAATGGGCTCAAAAACAAAATCCTAAAGTCCGAATTTTAGATCGGAAGGCATTGAGAAACAGTAAATGTTCTATATATGAGAGGAAATACATATCTACATTTTGAACACAAACTAACCAGGCTATAATCTGAAATTCGCGACCCTCAGGTGGATCGCAAGAGATTTTTTTTGGGGTCGTCTTGTCACGATCTGCATGTAGGTCTGCAATATACAGTTCTGACACGTGAGGGCGCTAGTGAGTCAGCGAATCCTATCTGCCTGTCCTGATTGAGTGTTCCTGCAGCTAAAGTTGAGAAATGTTTGCTTGGTTGTCCAAAAAGAAAGGGGGATTAATCAGCAAAGGTCAGTGCACTTCAGGATACTTATGGATCTCTTTTGTTGCTGGTTCAGTTTCTGTTTTTCATGTTTTAAAACTTGACTAATACTAATTGTTCAGAGAGACACGATCACTCAGTCAACGATAAAATATCCTCATTAATGTTCAATAATGGTCACCTTTATTTTATAATTTACGAGTTTAATGACTTGGGTCTTGAAGGTTTGTGATTTTTAAATGATGGGTCCCCAGAAAAAAACATTTGGGAAACACTGGTTTAAAGGATTTGTCATTGCCTGGAATGTCCCTAAGTATGACATTAAACAGCTCTACATTACGTTTATTCAATTACAGGTGGTTTTGGAGCTCAAATACCTAGAAAAACAAGCATTCTGACTATGTTTGGGTTCGCCTCTTCACAGATCTGACCTGTAACTTGGTTTGTTTGCTCTCCATGAAGATAGAAAGGTTTAATCTTTCCAAGTAGCTCACCAAGGGATTTTTAAATTATTCATATTGTGCTGAATAAGTCAAATTTGATTGATTAAATGTCTATTACCATTGTACATGTGTCATTTTGATGCCTAACTTTGTACTCTAATAAATGGATAAAGGTTTATGTTTTATTGGCATCTAACATAGATTTTCAAAACTGGGACACTCCTGGTTTGAGGTGGTTGGTAAGAATAAAATTGTGAAACAAGTGCGTAATTAAGGAAAACTTTTCTGCACTCGCCCCAAGTGCAGTCACATTTTCTTTGTGTTTTGGTCATTTTTAAGCAGCTTTTCTGTATTTTACCTAAACCAATGACAGTTTATGCCTCTCTTTACTGTTGACAGGAATCAAATTGGTCAAAAATAGGAACATTTCTTGTATAAAACTGGGACAAATCACTGGTTTTGAATAAATCTGCAGGGACAGGGGAAACAGGGCTCAAAACTGGGACTGTCTCGGGTAAACAGGGACGTCTGGTCACTCTAATCTAACTCTACGTCATCTAAGGCTTGCTGTGACTCTGTGATATACAAAATTTCTTGTGACTGCTAAAACTAGTAGCTCTCTGGCATTTTTGTTTTGTAAAGGTAGCTCACCAGAGGAAAAAGGTTGGAGACCCCTGGTTTAATCCCATAGTGTGAAACATTCCAGACAAAGCAATAACTCATCTCATTGGAGACAAGCATTTGACAGACCTGCTGCTAGAAAAGTTACACAATGCACCTTTAAAGAGGAGGTATTATGCAAAAACAACCTTGTTATAACTTTGTTCCGTCATTAAAACATGCCTTATAAGGTTTTAGAAGTCATCCATGCATGTTTCAATAATTTAGTGATCTCTCCCGTGACAATTCTCGACAATTCTCCATAAATATACAAAAGCTGGATACAAAACTGTACGCAACAACTTGACAAACCTGATGCGATGTGCAGTGGTTTCATTTGTGTGTGCGATAGTGCTCTGAAGGGGGAGTGACTTAGTGCATTGAGCAGAGAGACGGGGGACTCAGAGCGCCAAAAACCAAGTTATAAAACATATATGTTGTTTTTGGCAAATGCAGCATTTTTCAAAACAATAAAAGGAAACACGGTGACCTCAATAAGACATGTGTGAGTTGTGTGGTCCTCTGTTGCATTTATTTATTTTATTTTAATTATTTTACTTATTTATTGCTGTTTTATGATTTTTTTATGTTTTTTGCTTTTATTTTGCTTTTATTGGTTTTATTATTTTAGGACTAGTATGATTTGTTGTCTTTATTTTATGATCTCAGTGCAGCACTTTGGAAACTGCTTTGTTTGTAAAATGTGCTATAGAAATAAAGTGGATTTGGATAGAAATAAAATACCCCCTCTTTAACCCTGAAGGCCTTTGCTGTTAAACTCGTAATGTTTACTCGTAACTCGTAATGCAGTGTTTTGACCTGGTTTGTGGTTAATATCTCTGTAATTTCGGGAACAACTTGGAACAACTGGAACAAAATCTGGCAAGAAGTTCCATCTCTTCTTTACCAGCACGATTTAAATATCCTTAAAAGTCATCAATCCAAAAGAGTCATAGTCTGTTAAAATATAAAATATATCTTTAAAAATAACACACCAAAAACCAAAAACTGTGAATCACCCGTATCGTTAATTAGACAGGCCCCTGTTCTCCATCTAAAATTCATTATTATTCACATTTCATGGCCCCTCATTTTTGATATTAAACTCTCATTTTGTCAAATTTCTGGGAAAACCTAATATTTTCTGAAATCTTTTTTTCTTTTCTTTTTTTTTTATAGAGCACTTTACAACAACACAATAATAAAATATAACACTGACACAGAAGGTCCAATCCACTTTATTTGTTGCACATTTCATAAACAGGAGCTGCACCGAGACAGATAAAAACAAAATACTAAGCCTAGTAGTAAAAAGACAAAAATGAATAAATTCTCAGTTGAGTAAGTAGTTCTAAAAGAGTAAAACCAGTCAAAAAATAAGAGCAGAATAAATAAATAAATAAATAAATAAAAGTATTCAAAATTAAATAAAAACACAGAAGATCACGCAACATTAAAAAACATGTTATAATCTTGTTATCTGCTCAGAAACAGACCTGGAGTTGTGTTTTGTTTCATTCACGCATGTTTGAGTAACTGAGTTTATTAGTCTGTCTACATCTCCAAAGCTCAAAATGCTCTGTTCTACTTTGTGATGTCATGAAGTGGTAGTTTTCAAGTCAACAGCTCCTTTTACCTTTTGTTTAATAGCGGAGGGAAATTACAGGGCTGAACTTATCCAAATTATTCCAGTGCATAGATATAGAACGGTAGATCTCGCATTGATTACTGCTCTTTATTGGAACTTCAACGAAGCCGCCATCTTGGTACAGGGTAATGCTGCTTCAGATGAATGAACTCAAACGGGGACAAGGCGATATCAGTGTTTACCACAGTTTCTTTATAAAAACCAGTAGATATCATTGTTTTGACAAGCTGGTAAGACTTTTAAGAATTTATGTTATGACTAAGCAATGGAAATAACTGAGGTTGCCTTACAAAAAAGGGTTGGGCAGTATCAAAATTTTGATACTGTTAAACCTTCTCAGGATTTTATCAGGGTATACGATATTACCGTATTACCAAAATGCTTTAGTATGACTTTAGTAAACTAAGAAGCCACAACACTATACGATCTGTGCGTGTAAGTGACATATAATCTCTGAAAAGTTTCACATGAACCATCTCCAACGCGATACATGCAGAACAGGCTCACCATCAGCAGAACACCCCTCTGTCACAGAAAGAACACTCATATTCCACTGAGTCGTGTCCTTTAGTCCGACAGATTCTAAAAAAAAAAAAAGGAAAGAGCTGTTTTTATCAGCACTTTATAGTTTATGCAAATGAGCCATGTGGTTTTAAGTTTTGTTCCTGTAAACAAATCTGCACCTGAAGCCAAAATGCTGCCAAATTTTTATTTTTTTTTGGGACCAACTCACTTGCAGCTGGACTTGCCATCTTGTCTTGGTCTCCCTTATGAGCATCACTTAACAACGGAACGAAACTAACTGAACGTCATCTCCCCACGCAGTTAAAAGAAACATTATAGACACTATTAGTTTTAAATCATGACAGCATTAAACTGAAAATACAACCACACATTCATTTATGCTGAGCAAACAAATTTAGGTATCAGTAAATTATAATATTGTATTAAGTCCTTACACGCTGCAGATTTTTTTAATGATGGTGATGAAACTGATACTGTTTCTACTTTCTAATACCGCGGGATACTGTAATACCGTATTACCGCCCAACCCTAACCTCTAAAATAAAAGCAATGCGGCTTTACTCCATGCATGAGGTAAAATTATAAAATATGTTTATTTTGTAATTCCAAAAGAGCTTAAAGGGCCGGTCAGAGTCAACCAAAGGGTCGTATGTGGCACAGGAGCCGGACAATGCCCAGGTCTATCTAAGCCCATGGAACCTCTGTACCAAGATGGCAGCTGTATTAACACATGCCAAGAGGCTGAACATGAGATCTACCGTTCTATATCTATGATTCCAGTGAAGGTGTATGGAGTTTAAAACACAATAAAGCACTTCCTGTATTACCACATGACATCACAAGGGGGAATAGAGTGTTTTTCAGTTTGAGAGGAGAACTCCTACACCTAAATATGCAGGGTTTGTGTGTTGAACATGTGTGAGTGAAACAAAGCACAGCTCCAGGTCTATTTTTTTATGAAGTAATATTATAAAATAGCTCAGAAAATGGCGTAATATGAGCCTTTTAAAACCCAAAAGACCAAAGTGCTTTACAGATTGTAGGGACATCACCCTAGATGATCAAATATAAAAAATTACCGTAGATAGATACATATAAATCCAGGTATTGAGCATTGAGTCGTCCAGCTGACCTATAATTGTCATTTAACACAGAACCCATTTGCATTATCGTATTGTAATCCGTCAGACGGAGACGACAGGTTGGTCAGATTTCAGATTAGCATTTTAATGGGCTGCCCCTGTCGTAATGAGCGGTAGACCCTGTACACGAGAGACAGGGTCAAACGCCGGGGGCCACCTGTCTCTGTGTGAGGTGACTGCAGAGCCTAATTCAATTGCACTGCCTCATAGTCAAATCCACATCCTCCTGATATAATGATGCCTTTAGGGTCTGTAAAACACATGCACACTGAGACAAAAGCACAACCGAAGTTTCACCACCACACTGTATTCGTTTTAATTAAACCCACAGTATGTTTTAACATTTTAGCTCCAAAATAACAGTTTATTATTCTTCTTCTTATTTTAATTCTGTTTATTGCACTGAAAAGGCTAGAAAAACACACAGTATGTAAGTATTGTAGCCTGCGGACAGTTGGGTAGCCTGTCGGAGTTGGATCTTGTCGGAGTTGGATCTTGAGCAAGTTTTGGACAGGACTATCTTACCTGGAGGATTTTACCGACTGTGCAGAGTTTGGGCTGATGGAGGAAACCAAAGTGCCCGCAGGAAACCCACATAGACACACGGAGAAACTTGCGAACTCTGCACAGAAAGACCCAAGAGGCAAACCTGGAAACCTCTTGCTGTGAGGCGAGAACACTGTGCCACCACACCATTAACTCTCCTCTGTATTGTTTCGTGCTCCTTCTCGCTCTCTCTCCTCTCAGATTTTCTCACTCTCCCTCCCCCCCTCTCTGCTCTGTTTTGATGGTTGTTGTGGCGCTATTGTGACTCCATGATATTGCCGTGGGCTGAGATTACACAGGTCTGAAGCAGGAGGCATGTTCAGGAGATAAAGCTCTCACCTCCTGTGCTCCTCTGGCCTCAGGCAAAGTCACATCCACAAACACCCACTCCTCCACCAGGGATCGGAGAATCTGCGAATCCTAATCATACTAGGATTTCGGTGGAGGTGTAGTAATTACTGTTATCGACATTTCAAAATTTTGCCGTTTTGGTTCTGAAGATTTCCCATCAGAAAGCCGAATGAGCCTCATTTGAGTCTCTCGGTTGGGTTTCAAAGTTGAAATCCAGTTGGTTTAAACCTCAAAAGGACACTCTCTGATCTGAAATGGTCACTACCTAAACCCCAGCACTTATATTCAATCATGAGTCAGTGCTAGTGCAGCCTCCGCAGCTCAGTGAGTGTGTTATAACCATAGACTCTATAAAAAAAATGGTCTAAGCAAGTGTGATGTCAGTGAGGCTCACAATTCTCACGGTTACAGGAGTGAATTTGGAGTAAGACTCTGTGTTATGAATAGGATTTTTTTGACGGACAAAATAGCGGAAAAAAATAAATAAATCAGGATCATGATGTAGAGCGGGTTAATACGAACATTTTAAGACCAAAATGATGAGGCTCACTGCTGCAGTTACAGAGAGAGGGGCGACAAGATCCAAATGTAAGTCAACTGGAGCCAGAGTCAAAAGGACCTCCTGGCGAACTTCCTGTTTGGCACTCGGCGGGTAGTGCGTTAGCTATGTCCACTCATATCTAAAGTCCATGGTTACAACCTGTTCCCGGAGGTGGAACGAAGTAACATAGACAATAAATAGTAAATAATAGGTGACTCTTTAATTAACGAGCAGAAAGTAAAGTATACAATAAACTCAAAAGTAGGCTAAATCAAAATCAATTTACAAATACCAATCACAGCAAGCATAGGCCACTAGTGACCTCTTACAAAACGGCAAGTCCAAAGAGACCATAGACCAAATAGGAGGTTTTCCAGGAGGCTCTTCCGTCTCCTCCAATTCACTTACATTTGGATCTTGTCGGCCGTCTCTCTGTAGCTACAGCAGTGAGCCTCGTCATTTTGGTCTTAAAATGTTTGTATTAACCCGCTCTACATGATCCTGTTTTGTTTTGTTTTTTTGCGATTTTGTCTGTCAAAAAAAATCCTATTCATAACATAGAAATGAGCCTCATTTGAGCGGCGCTGAACACTATGGGTGACGTCATATTCGCTTAGTCGACTTATTTTATACAGTCTATGAAAGAGACACAACCCAGACTGTTCGCAGTGATCCAGCCACCCAGACTGGCAGGTACTCGGCACTTTTATGAAGGGCGGCACTGGCAGGTGGAAGCCACGGGGACTGGTGGTGCAGTAGTCCAATACGTTAATCACCAGACGTGGTACCAAAGCCAACCCAAGCGAGGCGAGGAAAAGGGGTCCACCAATCTGGAGTTGGGTTCACCGCTCGCAGATTTGCATTTGAGGAATAGAAGGCATGAGTGGACACCAGAGGGAGTGCAAGGCAGGCAGATCTAGGCCAAGCACCTTAACAAGTGAATCATGGAGGTTCTGAGCTTTCACATGAGGCCTGTCCATATACTGAGAATAAGAAAAGTCGTACGTGTCCTCAGTCTGCGGGATTAGGCTCTGGCAACCCAAGTTCAGTTGTGATTGTTTGTAAATGTTAAAATCATAAGAGCACAGGCTACACACTGTTCCTTTAAAGGTCCTACATTACACAAAATCGACTCTTGTGAGCTTTAAGACATGTTATATTGTGTTATCTTCTCAAAAACATACTCGGAGTTGTGTTTTGCTTTTATTATGAGTCTGTCTACATGTCCAGAGCTCAAAATGCTCTGTTGAAGTTTTAGTTTTCAAGTTAACAACTACCTTTTACATTTAGTTTAGCGGAAATGGTCAATTCCAGGTCTGAAATCATCCAAATGATTCTAGTGACGGTGCATGAAGTTTAAAAACACAGTGGTGCACTTCATGTATTACCACATGACGTCACAAGGTGGAACTGAGTGTTTTGAGTTTAACTTAATATGGAGGGTTTATGTTATGCATTTATATTAACTAGAAATGTAACAATATCAAAACACCTCAATACAACATTTTCACGATATGCATCTCACAGTTCGATATTTATTGCGATATTTTCAAGCTACTTTTTCCTTTTAAAAGCTTTGGAAAAGCCTTGAGAAGCCTTTATTACTGTTATAATTAGAATTAAGATTTAAAAGTGCTTAATAACAGTTATTTCTTCATGTAGTCTGCACTGACAACACTAAAGGATCATGGTAAATGTAGTTCCCACTGTTTTTTTGTTTTTGTTTTTTTAGCAATTGCTGCACCACGGCAAGACAAGGCAAGTTAATTTGTACAACATAATTCATACATGATGTAATTCAAAGTGCTTTAGAATAAGAAACACATTACAATCACAAAGATCCACATTAAAATCACCATAACTATGAATTTAAGCAAAGCAACCTGACCCACAACATGATTGTGAGACTTTAGACGATACAATATCACGATATTTCGGTTATTGTTACATTTCTAGTATTAAACATGTGTGAATGAAACAAAACAAAACACAACTTCAGGTCTGTTGTTGATGAGAAAACATTATATTGGCCTTTTAAGATTGTATCCATGGAGAAGTGTCCAGTTATTTCCAGTCCCCGTAAAAGCTGAAACCTGAAGGACACATGGTCACGGCCAGAGCTCTGTTGTGTTTTATTTTTAATGTTAAATCCAATCTCCAGTGAGCGTTTCCCAGAAGGCTGCACTGAAATGAGCTGAACCAAGTGAACCTCTCAGAAAAGGTTTAGAAAGAAACAAGTGAATAAGAGTCCTATTGAAAACTCCAGCAGATTTTGATTGGTTACATGAACATACTGTAGTGTTGCTATTGGCCTTGACATTAGCAACTTAGAGTCTTTTTAATACAATACAGTAAGAGATGTGTTTACATTGATATTACGCTCATCACAAACTGACCTGGAGTTGTGTTTCGTTTCATTCACACAAATTTAACACACAAATCCTGCATATTTAGGCCGAGTCTAAACCAGGACTGATCTCAGGACAAAAACAGGACTAAACCAGGTCTAAACCAGGACTAAACCAGGACTGAACCAAGGACTAAAACAGGACTAAAACACGTCTAAACCAGAACTGAACCAGGTCTAAACCAGGACTAAACCGGTTTCAGTCCTGTTCTCAGTTCCGGTCTCAGTCCCGGTATGGTCCCTGTCCCAGTCCCAGTCTCTGTCCGGGTCTGGTCCTGGTTTCAGTCCCGGTCTGGTCTCTGTCTCGGTCCCGGTCTCCGTCCTGGTCTGGTTCCGGTCTGGTCCCGGTCTCAGTCCCGATCACCCAACAGTCTACGCGGGCGCACCTCCAGTTCTGTCCCAGCACTTAGTCCTGGCTCAGTCCTGGTATAGACCTGGTTTAGAGCCTGGTTTAGACCTGGTTTAGTCCAGTTTTAGACCTGGTTCAGTCCTGGTTTAGACATGATTTAGACATGATTTAGTCCTGGTTTAGTACTGTTTTAGTTCTGTTTTAGGTCTGATTTAGTCCCGGTTTAGACCTGGTTTAGACCTGGTTTAGTCCTGTTTTAATCCTGTTTTAGTCCTGGTTCAGTCCTGGTTTAGACCTGGTTTAGTCCTGTTTTAATCCTGTTTTGTTCCTGGTTCAGTCCTGGTTTAGACCTGGTTTAGTCCTGTTTTAGTCCTGTTTTCATCCTGGTTCAGTCCGAATTGTTATCCGTTTTTTCATTTGGTTTTGGAGACAAATAACGTAGACAATTTTTTTTTTACTTTTTTTTTTTTTTTAACATTTTCTTATTTTTGGTTTAAATTTGAGAAAAACAAATAAACGAATGATACACGGATTCTTCACACTTTTCTAACGGAGCATTTGTCATCTGTCTGTTATTTCTTGCCCCACAACATGTTATTAAATTTATCTGTCTCCATGGAGATCAAGTAACAGGTTAGATCTGTGGAGAGGCAACACCTAAACTTGAATAAATCCACGACAGATAAGTTTATTGCAATACTGTGGACCATCCCAGGCAAATCGATTGGCAGTCTTCACGGAGACAAGCGGGTGGCCGACCCCCAGCAGAAAAGTTACACAGTGCACCTTTAAATCTTTGTACGCTTTGAAGACAGCGCACCGTTTAGTTTTTTCTGCTCTGTCCCTTTAAACTGCACTTATCTCCTCTGAGTGCTCTGTCTGTGGAGCCCTGATTATTTGACATCGTGGTGAACGGAGGAAACATTGGGCTGATAGGAGAGAAGGAGGAGGAGGACGGGGAGGAAGACAAGGAGGAGCCGAGGAGGAAGAGGAGAGATAGTGCAGATGAAAGCACTGGTGATATGAAGGATTTGCTAAACTGGAGAGAAGAGTTTATAATGGAAAGTTAGTGGCTTAAGAGAATTCAATGGAAAAACATGGGGAGAATATGAAATGTCACAGATTAACAGTTAGTTTGGTTTCTAATGACTTGTTTTGGGCAAATCTCCTCTTGGATCTAGTTTTATATTTTAGATTTTATATTATTTGTACTAATTATTTTGTGTTGCACATTCTTGGTTTGTGAATTTTCTGGCAATAAACTTGTTTTTCTGATTCTGATTATGTTTGCATTCACACAAGTCCTAATGTAGATTTGGTTTAATTCGGTTTTATTCCTGGTTTAGTCTTTAGTGAACATGTGCTCTAACCACTGAGCCGCTGTATAAAGCAAATATACAAAACAAAACTGACACAGACTGATCATTGCTGTGGGGTTCTTTCCCAGTGATGTGGTGGGGATTTGTTACATGTGGGTACACAACAAAAAAACAAAACAAAACAAAAAACAAAAAAAACTCACTTTTCAGTACAAACATCAAGCACCAGGCAATTTTTCCTCAAAATGTTGCAGAATCATTTTATTGTTATTAACGTTGTTCATAATCACCTACAGAACATAAATCAACACGTGCCCAGGACTGAACCAGGTTTGAACCAGGACTAAACCAGGACTAAATCAGGACTACACCAGGACTACACCAGGACACCAGGACTGAACCAGGACTGAACCAGGACTAAACCAGGACTACACCAGAACTAAACCAGAACCAGAACTAAACCAGGACTACACCAGGACTACACCAGGACTACACCAGGACTGAACCAGGACTGAACCAGGACTAAACCAGGACTACACCAGAACTACACCAGGACTACACCAGGACTAAATCAGAACTAAACCAGGACTAAACCAGGACTACACCAGGACTACACCATAACTGAACCAGAACTAAACCAGGACTACACCAGGGCTACACCAGGACTAAATCAGAACTAAACCAGGACTGAACCAGGACTAAACCAGGACTACACCAGGACTGAACCAGGACTAAACCACGACTAAACAAGGACTAAACCTGGACTAAACCAGGACTCTGCGGAGCTCTGTGCCGGTCCTTTCTCCTGCGGTCACCCAAAGGTCCAAGCGGGCGCATCTGCATCAGTCCGGGCCCGTCCCGACACTCCTGGTTCAGTCCTGGTTCAGTCCTGGTTCAGTCCTGGTTCAGTCCTGGTTTAGTCCTGGTTCCTCATGTCTCAGGTCACTATAGGACAGTAGTGCAAATATCATGAGCCTGTGCAGTTTTTTTCACCATTACCAAAGCTCCGGTTTGACATTTAAGTTATAGCTATTTTATATTTGTTATTTTTTTATATCTCACGTCGGGAGAAGTGGGTGAACGCTGCGCCCCCACGTACCCCGCCCACTACACCCCTGTCCTTTCCACTTTTTTCCGCAGAATCAGTCCGGCACAGTTGCATAACAGATTTTAAATACGTTCCTTCTTTGCGTTTCAGATCTATCGCCGCTGTTGGCTGGTGTTTAAGAAGTCTTCGAGTAAAGGCCCTCGTCGTCTGGAGAAATATCCTGATGAGAAATCGGCCTACATCAGAGCCTGTCCCAAGGTCTGCCCCCCCACACACACACACTCTCTCCCACACAAACACACACATACACACACACAAACACATACCCTTCGGCCAAAACTCTGTCGCTACAAAACACTTTCCTTTCAAAAGTTCACTGTGTGTGACCTTGATGTCTTAGTCCTTGACATTTTTTTACTTTTCTGTTTCTCTGGGAGCTGCTGAGAAAAAAACAACACATTTCAAAACAAGAAAGAAACTACAGAGCAATATAGTGACAAGCCCGTGTACCCTTTGTGCTTTGGTAATAAGACTGAAGAATAAATGTAGAGAGGTGCAGCAGGTAGGGCATCTGATGTAAAACTGGTGCTAATATTACTATGAAAAATGAAGTGCTTGGTTCAGCCCTGAAGAGAAAAGCAGAAAGAAACAATCACTATTAGGCTAAATTAAAAGGAAATATGGACTTAGTGACATTGTTGCATAGAGGTTAATTAGGGCAGAGTCCTGGACACGGGCAAACAGTTGCTGAAACAGGCGGGTTTTAACGTTCTGGAATTTTACGGGCGGGTAGTGATTACACACGGGCGGGTAAGGACTTAAATCGGGACTAAACCAGGACTACACCAGAACTAATCTTAGACTTAAGAGAGAGAGAGAACCCCGAGTCCGTGGAGCAGGGTGTCCGCAAAGTGCGATCGGGTGACGGCTGCGCTGCTTTCACCTGCGGTCACCTGATCAGCGACATGGATGCACCTCCGAGCTCGTCCTGACACTGAGTCCCAGTTTAGTCCTGTTTTAGTCCTGTTGTAGTCCTAGTTTAGTCCTGGTTTAGTTCTGGAATCAGTCCTAGATTTGTCCTGGGTTAGTCCTGGTTTAGTTCTGATTTAGTCCTGTTTTAGTCGTGTTGTAGTCCTAGTTTAGTCCTGGTTTAGTTCTGGAATCGGTCCTAGATTTGTCCTGGGTTACTCCTGGTTTAGTCCTGGTTTAGTCCTGTTTTAGTCCTGTTTTAGTACTAGTTTAGTCATGGTTTAGTTCTGGAATCAGTCCTAGATTAGTCCTGGTTTAGTCCTGTTGTAGTCCTGTTGTAGTCCTAATTTAGTCCTGGAATCAGTCCTAGATTAGTCCTGGTTTAGTCCTGTTTTAGTCCTAGTTTAGTCCTGGTTTAGTTTTGGAATCAGTCCTAGATTAGTCCTAGATTAGTCCTGGGTTAGTCCTGGTTCAGTTCTGTTTTAGTCCTGTTGTAGTCCTAGTTTAGTCCTGGTTTAGTTCTGGAATCAGTCCTAGATTAGTCCTGGGTTAGTCCTGGTTTAGTCCTGGTTCAGTCGTGGCATGTGCAGTGGAAAAGTCCGGCATCTCGATCTATGTTTCTTCTGCTCAGTAAATAAAGTCTGTGAAGTGATAACAGCCGAGTCGCGTCTGTGAATTCATGTTCGTACTGAAAAAAGTGTAACCATTTCATTTAATTTCGTGATTGTAATTCTTGAAGTCGTAACTTTTCAATCCATATTCTGATGGATGCTTCAGTTAGAATTCTTGTAATGTGTGTGTGATTTATCACGAGCACAGGCGGGTAACGGGTGGAATGTTAACGGGTCCAGGCGGGTGCAGGTTTACCTTTGATAAAATGACAGGTTAACGGGCGGGTGTGGTCCCGTGCAGGACTCTGCGCTAGAGATGTAACAATAACCGAAATATGGTGATATTGTATCGTCAAAAGTTTCACAATATATTGAATTACAAGTTTCTTTGCTTAAATGCATGGTTTTATAGAAGCAACATCTTAGGTTATGTTTACCCGCAAACAAATCACCGTATCGGAAACTATTTGTGTCCAGACATGTCGTTTCTGTGTCCGCAAGCCTTCCCTATTCACACAGCTTTACGCATATTTGTTTACGTTTTACAGAAATTAAACTTAAAACCACATGGCTAATTTATATAAACTGAGCGCTCAAAAAACAGCTCGCTATTGTGCGCTGATGCGGTTCAGCTTCTGTTGGACTAAAAAAGGACACAGCTCAGTGGAATATATGTGTGTTCTTTCTGTGACAGAGGGGTGTTCTGCTGATGGTGAGTCTGTTCAGTGTAAATAGTTCTAGCTCCACTGTTTCCCATTTGCCGATGGTTTCTTTTAACATGTGTTCATCATCACATGACATCTCATTTTCCAAGGTTCACAGTGTAAATTAAATGCACTGAACCTGCACTGGAAATTAGCACTGGTGCTCATGGTACAATAAATAAATAATAAATAAATAAATAAAATAAATAAGGATGCAACTAGAGCTCCTACGTCAGTGTATCAGCGTTTTCAAGCGTCTACGCAGTGTCAGATCAGATCTGTTCTCAGGTGTATTCATGGAAGCTGGCGGCACCAGATCGTTCCGTCTCTGGAGCCCTTTTCCCTCGGATTAGTGCAGACGAACACTGCATCCACGACGAAAACGACTCGAATATGTACTAGTGTGGACGGGGCCTTATAAACATAGGAAACTACATATCCCATGATTCATTTCAGTGCAAACAACACGAAGAAATATGTTTTTGACTTGAATTCTTGCGATTATGACGGAAATAATTCACACCAAAATCTTGTCAAGGTATTTTAAAAGCAAAAAAGTGTCCTAGAGTGTCCAAAATGTCCAAAATATAGCAATAAATATCGAACCGTGAGATGTATATTGTGATAATATCGTACCGAGAGATTAAAATATTGTTACATCCCTAAGGTTAGCACTTCTTACTCATAGGGAGAGTTCCTTGCTATCTTTTTTTCTAGAATTTATTATGACCTTTTATATTTTTTATTCGTTATTATTACATTATATTGTGATGTGTGAGCTCCTGTGTGCAAATAATTTCCCTCGTGGATCAATAAAGGTTGTCTAAGTCTAAGTCTAATTCCCAGATGAGCAGTTTGCAGGAAAACAAAGAAGCACATTTCCTACAGAGAGGCATTAAAGTGTCCCTCACTTCAGCCATGCATCTATCTCTCCATTTTCTTTTTATTCTAGCCGATAGAAGTTGGCGATGCTGAATGTTTATGTTTAAGATAAGGATGTACTGATACGGCTTTTTAGGCTCTTCCAATATCAATACTTTGGCTTTATGTAGCTGCTGATTTCCAATATTCATCCATCCGTTCATCCATTTTCTTCCGCTTTATCCAGGGCTGGGTCGTAGGGGGCAGCAGTTTAAGCAGGGACTCCCAGGCTTCCTTCACCCCGGACACTTCCTCCAGCCATATCCAATGCCAGTGTAGTGACGTAAAGTGGTTCTTATTTCCTTAAAACACAGTTAACTTATTACATTGTGTTATGAAACTGTTATTGTTTCTTCAGATCACCACTGAACAGCTTCGTATGAAGGTGACACCGATACTCAGCCCAGCAAATATTTCAGTCGATATTCGATACCAGTATCAGTATCGGTGCATCCCTAATTTAAGACATGTCAGGATCGTAATGCGCAATGTATAAATGTAGCCATATTGTAATTCTGAGTTAATTAAATTTAATGTTGTGTCAAAATAGAGCCATAGTTCTTAGTTTCCTCTCTTTCTTTCTCTCTTTCTTTTTCTCTTTCTTTTTCTCTCTTTCGCTCTCTGTTTCTCTCACTCTCTTTCTTCCTGTCTTTCTCTCTCTTTCTCTCTCTCTCTCACTGTCTCTCTCTCTCTTTCTTTTTCTTTCTTTCTCTTTCTTTTTTCTCTCTTTTCTCTCTCTCTCTGACTCTTTCTCCCTCTCTCTCATTCTCACTCTCTCTCCTTCTCTCTCTCTCTCTCTTTCTCACTCTTTCTCTTTCTTTCCTCTCTGTCTCTGTCTCTTCCTTTCTCTCTCTCTCCCTCTCTCTCTCTCTCTCTCTCTCTCTCTGTCTCTTTCTCTCTCATTCTTTCTCTCTGTTCCTCCTCTCTCTCCCTCTCTCTTCTCTCTCTTCTCTCTCTCTCTCTCTCTCTCATTCTTTCTCTGTCTCTCTCTCTCTCTTCCTCCTCTCTCTCCCTCTGTCTCTTTCTCTCTCATTCTTTCTCTCTCTGTCTCTCTCTCTCTCTCTCTCTCCTCTCTCTTTCTTCTCTCTCTCTCTCTTTCTCTCTCATTCTTTCTCTTCTCTCTCTCTTCCTCCTCTCTCTCCCTCTGTCTCTGTCTTTCCTCTCTCTCTCTCATTCTTTCTCTCTCTCTCTCCCTCCTGGGACACAGGAGCTGGTGTTTGTGACTGTCATCTGTATCTGTAACTTGTTGTTTCTGTCTAGATTTACATTTCTGTTTCTGTCCAGCAGCAACAGCAGCTTGTGTAAAATAGTTATTGTGTTTTTAAAAAGAGACACATGGAACTATACCTGTATACATCTATACATCGAGAAACATTTGTCCCAGCATTGTTCCACCGTCTCACTCTGATTACACTAAAAGGCAGAGGGAGCTGACTCATGTTTCTCCCGTGTGTGTTTTCCAGGTGACAGAAATCAGTAATGTCAAAAATGTGACGCGGTTGCCGAGGGATACCAAGAGACAGGCCGTAGCCATCGTTTTCACAGACGACACCTCGAGGACCTTCACCTGTGAATCTGGTAAGAGCCTGGGTTTCATAGCAACAAGAACTATATTTTAGCCTTTAGACGTCCTATATTACACAAAAATGACTCTTGTGAGCTTTAAGACATGTTATAATGTTGTTACCTCCTCATAAACAAACCTGGAGTGTGTTTGTTTTATTCACAAATGTTTGAGTAAACCTTTATTACCACTCTGTCTGCATCTCCAAAGCTCAAAATGCTCTGTTCCACCGTGTGATGTCATGTGTTGGTAGTTTTCATGTTAACAGCTACCTTTTACTTTTTGTTTAGTTGAAATTGGCAAATCCAGGGCTGAAATTATCCAAATGATTCTAGTGAAGGTGCATTTAGTTTACAAACACACTGGAAGACTTCCTGTATTACCGTGTGACAACAAAGTGGAACAGAGTGTTTTCAGTTTGAGAAAAAAAAACACAGTCTAAATCTGCAGGGTTCATGTGTTAAATGTGTGTGAATGAAACAAAACACAACTCCAGGCATGTTTGTGATGAGTAAACAATATTATAACATAGATCAGAGAATAGCATAACATGGACCCTTAAATTTAAAACATTTAAAGGAACATTATGTAACTTTCTGAAAGTGGCACGTCACAATTCCATGGAAAGAGAAATGTTTAGAATCTTTATTACCGTATTTTTCAGACTATAAGTCCATCCAGAGTATAAGTCGCACCAGCCAAAAAATGCATAATGAAGAAAAAAAACTTATATAAGTTACACTTCCTGTGGGAAATTTATTTTATGAAATCAGAGACCAGGAACCGACATTTCATCTGGAAAGTCAAGAGCAGAGAACAACAGACTGTTAATGTCACATATGAACAGTTCTTCAGATAAACTATAACATAAAAAGTTTACCAAACTCTCCATCTCACTCCAAATCACTTAATCCATTCAATTCTTCATCCTCGGTGTCACTTCTGAGTAACTCCGCGACCTCTGGAGGTAAAGCATAGATCAAAGCTGTAAACGGAGCGTCACTTCTTCTGTGTAGCTGTCGTCAGACTCAGCATCAGTTCTAGTTAAAATTATTCTGGCCTTTCTGAATCCCGACAGGATGGTTTTGGTGTCACTGAAGTCCAGGTTTTGTCGATCCATCCAATGACTTCAGGAAATTCGCATGGTGCACCCTCCCGATTCCCATAAAGCTGTGTTCTTCATCCCCGCTTTCTGCCGGTCCCTCACAAGTTTCTCGCTCACTCCAAACTTTCTTTCTGCTGCTCGATTACTGTTTTCGGCTGAATATTTCACTACTTGCAGCAGCTCTTTCTGCAGGAGACATGCGCAGTAGAGTGACGTGACAGTGGTGCAGGAGTAACAGGAGCAGCAGATACTGACACACAAGCCTAGAGCCTCTCACGACTGTCAGTGTGAAAATTTTAATATACAAGTCGCTCCAGAGTACGAGTCACAGGAAACACCCAAACCATGAAAAAAGTGTGACTTATAATCCGAAAAATATGGTAGTTTGTTATAAAAAATAAACATGACATGCTAAAAACATTCTATATTAGTGTATTTTTTGTCTAGAGTCGCAGTATGTAACTTTTTAATCTCACTAGTCACTTTATACACTGTAATATTGCTTGTGTATTTGTGTAATTTATCATGATCAGAAGCAAAATTGTAACAATAGTAATGCACAGTGATATAATTAACTTCTGACTGGCTTGAAAATTGTAACAACAAAAGACAGTGCCGCTTGATTCTAAACATATTTATATTGTAAATTATAAGACATAATGAAATTCTTGGAGCAGCTTGAGTGCAAAAACTGTTATTAATCACAGTGTTGTATTGATGTAAATGTCCTGTGAGCTAATACATTCCTAAGAGTATTGACGAACGGTAGAATACACACGAACTGCACCTGCTCCATGTGTCACAGGATACATGCTCTAATATAACACTGTGCTTCTCAAACTGGGGACCTCAAAGATACTGCAAAGGTTGCCTGGACAACAAGCATATAAAAGAAATTCAGTTTAACATAAATGTTGCATGTACTTGTAGTACTTTATAGGTACATTGTGTAACTTTTCTGGTGGAGGGTCCGTGAATTCAAATTTTTCATGGAGGTTATCGATGTTATTGCTTTGTCTAGAATGTTGCACAGTACAGTATTAAACCTTTTTATCAGAGGTTGGGACTCGAGTCAGACTTGAGTCACTGTTTATCAGGACTTGAGACTTGACTTGATAAAATAGACCAAGACTTGGGACTCGACTTGGACTTGAGCCCTGTGCCTTGAGAAGATTTTCTATTCTGAATGTAATGAGTCGCACTAAGATCTTGACTAGTCATGACTTGGACTCGAGTCAGACTTGAGTCACTATTTTTAGGACCTGAGAATTGACTTGATAAAATAGACAAAGACTTGGGACCTGACTTGGACTTGAGAGGACTTGACGCTTAGTCTAGTTGACAACTGTTATTAAGCATTAAATCTTAACTCTTTCTTTTCTGACGGAAATAATTTGCCCTCTTGTCAAGACATTTAAAAAGGAAAAACATTGCATTTCTACAACTCTTATATAAATACTCATATATAAAAATACCATGACTTTTTAAAGTTCAGTTTAGCTTAAAAATCTAACCTATATTTGGTGCTTTGATTTAAAGACTTGAAATGACTTGAAGCTCAAAGCAGACGACTTGGACTTGACTTGGACTTGTGGACCAGTGACTCGAGATTCGACTTGGACTTGCCTGTATTTAACTTGGGACTTGGCTCAGACTTGAGGTCAAAGACTTGAGACTTACTTGAGACTTGCAAAACGACAACTTGGTCCCATCTCTGCTTTCTATCACCATGGACACCAAACTAGACCAAGTTACAGGTCAGATCTGTGGAGAGACGACCCTGCTCACATTCAGAATTTTGATGAAATATTTTTTTAACGATCTGTAATTGAATAAATGTAAGGTAGAGCTGTTTAATGTCACACTGTGGAACATTTCAGGCAGAGCAATGACATATCCATAGAAACAAGCGGGTGACGGACCCACAACCAAAAAGTGACACAGTGCACCTTTAACTTAAGAAACAGAAAATCTTGACTCTTGTGAATAGAGATTTGAGTGTCATTGGGGAGTCCTGTGTGATATTTGGATCAGACAAAAAAAATAAATAAAAAAAGGAAGAGTGGGGCTGTGACTCTGCAGATTTTGGGAATATCTGCTCTGATGAGAAAGTTGTTGACAGATTTTGTGATGCTGTTCGTGTTTCCTCAGAGCTGGAGGCAGAGGACTGGTTTAAGACTTTGTCCATCGAGTGTTTGGGCTCTCGACTCAATGACATCAGTCTGGGAGAGCCGGACCTGTTGGCGGCCGGAGTCCAGTGTGAACACACAGGTACAACCAACCTCTATAGTGTGTAGGTGTGATACTGAGAAAGTACACAGTATTGTTTACTATCTATTCATTTATCTTTGTGCATCAATAAACGCTTACGTTACAAACCAGGAAGACGTTTGGAAACATGCGATTACAACTTCCCAGGCCCAGTTTTCTTCATCTCCATGCCATTGTAGCGTTCCGTTATGTTCGGCAAATCAACAATTACAATCAAACCTCAGTTGATGATTCCAAACAGTACATACGTATACAGTCTTCATTTTACCACTGATCACATTTACTTCAGTGGGTTTTGATCACAGTCGGTCGGTGAGCCCAGTGTCGGGAGCTACACCGGAAGTTGCCATTGCATGTTTCCAAACGTCTTCCTGGTTTGTAACGTAATGTGAATAGAGCCTATTAATACTTTGTAGTGACAAGGTGGTGGGTGTTCTACATGTGTATCTACGGTGGAATATTCAGCAGTTACCATGGAGACACAATGCACACATTAGCAAAAAAGATCAAGTGGATTTAAACAACACATTTTCAGGAGCCTGTGATCAATATGAGCTTTCATAGTGTTTTATTTTCAGCAATTGTATTAATGTTTTTATCAGAGTTGAGGACTTGCAAGTCATGACTTGGACTCGAGTCAGACTTGAGTCACTATTTTTAGGACCTGAGACTTGACTTGACAAAATAGACAAAGACTTGGGACTCGACTTGGACTTGAAGGTCAATGACTTGGGACCTGACTTGGATTTGAGAGGACTTGACGCTTAGACTAGTTGACAACTGTTATTAAGCATTAAATCTTAACTCTTTCTTTTCTGACGGTAATAATTTGCCCTCTTGTACTCTCAAGACATTTAAAAAGGAAAAATTTGCATTTCTACAACTCTTAGATAAATACTCATGTATAAATATACCATGACTTTTTGAGGAGAATTTAGTTTAAAAAGTATATAAATTGCAAAAATCTAAGCTATATTTGGTACTTTGGTTTAAAGACTTGAAATGACTTGAAGCTCAAAGCAGACGACTTGGACTTGACTTGGACTTATGGGCCAGTGACTCGAGACTCGACTTGGACTTGACTGTATTTGACTTGGGACTCGACTCGGACTTGAGATTAAAGACTTGAGACTAACTTGAGACTTGCAAAACGACAATTTGATCCCACCTCTGCTCTTCCCACTAATAAAGTTATAAAACATGTTAAAATACATTGTTTTCAGCAAATATAGCATTTCCATGTGCTCTAAATATGTAATGTGTTAGCAGCTGATACCCCATAGAAGTAAAATACCTCCTCATGAGAAACATTACAAAAAAACACTATAATAACTCCTTTATCCTTTCTTTTCTCAGAGCGGTTTAACGTGTTCCTGTTGCCGTGCCCAAACTTGGACATATACGGAGAGTGTATGATGCAGATCACTCACGAGAACATTTACCTGTGGGACGTCCATAACCCGCGCTCCAAACTGGTCACATGGCCCCTGTGCTCGCTGCGCCGCTACGGGAGAGACGCCACACGCTTCACCTTCGAGGCAGGACGGTGAGTAATGCTGTCATGGTTTTAAACAGGGAATATTATGTGACATCGTCTTTTTGGAATTTTCTGCCGTCTTATAATGTTGTTCCTCATCAAAAATGTTTGAGTAATCTAGGGATCTCTTCCAGGGCCTATTCAAACCCTCCTCATGGTATCAGTATAATACTATATGATCCTTGTTATGCAAAATCAAGTTCAGTTTTGTCCTGTGTTTGTAACTTTTGTCAGTATGGATACTTTTAGATTTGATACTAGTTTTAGTATTGATTAGTATCAGGGGATCACTTTTTACAATCTCTTGAAGTTGGGGTGAGAAGAGGGAATTGTCTACACTCAAAAAGATCAGCTGAGTAGAACAGTATATTTAAAATGCTCTACTGCAGACATGTCAGACTCAGGCCCGGGGGCCAAATTTGGCTCGCGATATAATTATATTTGGCCCACGAGATCATATCAAAAATGTATTAGAGCTGCCCACTGGCTACAGATAGAGTATAGAGACATTATTTATTTAAAATTGTGTTATTATTTTATATTATGCTTGTTCTTGATTCAGTGTTTAAGCAAAACTATTTATATACACTATTATTTATTAACATTTATTTTAATAAGAAAAGATTTAACATTACATATCTTGAAAGAAGCGAACATGCAGATGTTGCTGAAATTTTTCACTAAATATTTAGTTTGGCCCATGGCTTAGTTCCAGTATTTAATTATTTATTTATGTATTTATTTAATAGGAACAGTGCATATTAATGAACATCTACAACACTGCAGTGTAAATATGACAGATTATAGCAAGAATGCTAATTTTCATCTGTAGTCCCTAGGCAGGTGACACCATAAATTTAACAGAGAAAAATCAACAATAACATTTTAATTTTGTCCCTCTGTGAATTTCAGTTTGACACCCCTGCTCTCTTGGTTCAACTTCCTGTTTATGGACACCATTTTGAGGACTTCAAACTTATGCAGATATAAAGATATGAAACTTATAAAGTTATTATATCTTGTAACTGCGTATTCTTTAAATATAGTTTTTTGTCACACAAAATTGTAATTTTCTCAGCACGAATGAGGGAGAGACTGAAAGACCAACACTGCCCTCTAGTGACGATCCTGCCACAGCACACCCCTACAGTTTAATCAATACCTTTATACTCGTCCTAGGTTAGGTCTTGGGTTCAAATCTTGAATTTTGGGAGCTTACAATATAAAGTTTTACATATATATGTTCTGTTGACTGGTTTAACTCTTTTCCTCTCAGGATGTGTGACAGTGGAGAGGGTCTGTACACGTTCCAGACCAGAGAAGGAGAGCAGATCTACCAAAGGGTGCACTCCGCCACACTGGCCATCGCCGAGCAGCACAAGAGGGTCCTGCTGGAGATGGAGAAGAGCACCAGGGTCAGTTTAATACTTTTATATAGAATTTTTTAGACTAAAGACTTAAACTTAAAAGTATTTTCTCATGCATATCTCTTTTCTTTGTCTGTAGTTGTTGTCCAAAGGCTCAGAGACGGGCTCGTACCCCTGCACCCCCACAGCCATCCTGCCCCGCTCTGCCTACTGGCATCACATCACCGGAAACCAGAGCGGTATGGACCTCTCACTGCTGATGAGAAGTTACAGCTGCACAGTTTGCATTAAAGCCAAACTGGGCTCTTTATTATGAGATGCCCTGAGTATAATGCAGGGGTGGGCAATTATTTTTTCCATGGGGCCACATGAGAAAAAGAAAATACTGTGGATGGCTAAAATGCTTAACTCAATTCTGCATATTATGAATTATATTTCTTAATAAAAACCAGTAAATAGCTTGTTTTGACAAGATGGTAAGACTGGTAAGAGTTTATGACTAAGTAATGAAAAAGTGAGGTTGCCTTACAAAAAATGTAATTAAAAAACAAAACAACAAAAATCAATGCAGCTTTAGTCAATGCATGAGGTAAAATTGTAAATTATGTTTATTTTGTAATTCCAAATTATCTTAAAAGGGCTGGTTAGAGTCAACCAAAGGACTGTATGTGGCTGAGGAGCTGTACAATGTCCAGGTCTGGTCTAATACATCCCAGCTAATGGTTTGATTCAGTTTTGAGCAAGGGCGTAGGTTTGGTCTCAGCTTTGGTGGGGACATTATCAGCTCAGAGTCTGGGCAGGTCCAAAATAAGTGAGAGGTGGTTTCATTTTTCTGTTTGTGTCCATTGCCCTTCTAAGATGGTTCTTTAGTGGATAACAGTGATGTAGAAGTTTGTAGCAGATTTCCCTTTACTTGTTGGTGATGAGATATTTGTGAGGTCATGTCCAAACATTTTTCCATGGAATATTGTCAATAGTCCGACTGCTCACAGCGCACGAGTAGGGCTCTGTTTGGGAGGTGCACTTGTGGTGATTGTCGCTCTTTTTCCGCGGCGACTCATTATAAGAAAAGTTTAATTGAAGATTAAGTTTTTCAAAGTTTGGTGCAACATCTTCACTCACGTCTGCTCAAACCCCCATCTTCAGGTGCGGCCCTGTCCTGCCGCTTCCCCAGTTTAGGCTCCTGGCTCCACTAATGACATCACTCTGCTGCAGCCAATGAAACAGCGGCAGGTGTAACCCTGTCGTCACATCACTGAATACATCTCAGAACGTCTAATAAACAAAATGTGAACTAAAACGTGTTAAACTAATACTATTGAGTTTGGAAAAATATCTGAATACATTTATGTTTTTGTTTATTCAAATAAAATGGCAAATATTGGTAGGGACTATTTTGTCTTCCCCAAATATTGGTCGTGACATGTCCACACCGTCAATATGCAAACCTACGCCCTTAGTTTTGAGTGTATTGCTGTTTTTAAAGGCGGATTATGTAACTTTTCTGGTGGAGGGCTGTATCTGTCTACAAGAATTTGAAATATTTTGTTATTAGATATAGATAGATAGATAGATAGATAGATAGATAGATAGATAGATATTTTGAAATAAATGTGTATAATTGAATAAATGGAAGATGAATAAGTTAAATGCCATACTGTGGAACATTCCAAGCTGAATAATAACATCTCCATGGAGACAAGAAGTTGACACCTCCACCAGAATAAATAGTCAGATGGACAGAATATTTTACAGATATCACTATTCATTTTTTTTATTTTACGTTTTTTTTTTTTTTTTTTATGATGTCCTATTTTATTTTACTTTTTTTTCTGTTTCCTCAGGTGATTCTGTCGATGACGAGCTCCTCACCACTCGGCTGTCGGTCAAACGTCACTCCACTCTGCCTCTGTCCAGTCTGCACACTCAGTCCCAGCCCCACATCAGCACCCTACAGTCTCCCAACCACTACGCCACCTTCTCCGGACAGTGACCCCGCCCACTTTACCCCCCCCCCACCCTCACCCACAAAAAAAAAAAACAAAAAAAAAAACTGTTTTACGTGACTTTGAACGCCACATCCACGGACACAGAGGAGCAGCCGGTGCATGCGACAATAAACACGACAACGGAGAGCAAAAGGAGGTCGACAAAACGCACAAAATGTCATTACAATATTGGCTGTGTAGGAAATGTATCATGGAAAAATTGAGGTTTGAAATAAATGTGTGTTTATTATGAATGTCAGGACTAAATCAGATCTAAACCAGGATCAAATTTGGACTAAATCAGACTAAACCAGGACTAATATGTGACAAAACTGGACTAAAACGGGACTAAAACTAAGACAAATCCAGGATGAAGTGAGGATTGTAGGTCCTGAAATAACATAAGATTAAAACAAGACTAAACCCAGAACTAAACCAGGATTTATCCAAGATTAATATGTAACAAAACTAGGATATAACAGGACTAAATTTGGACTAGACCAGGACTAAAATAGGACTAATCCAGGACTAAATTACATTATCTGAGTTAACATATAAGATTAAAACAAGACTAAGGCAGAACTAAACCAAGACTAAGGAGCAACCCTGGACTAATGTGTAACAAAGATAAACCAGGGCTAAACCAGGATCAAATCTGGACTAAATCAGACTAAACCAGGACTAATATTTGACAAAAATTGACTAAAACAGGACTAAAACTAGGACTAACCCACAAAATCAGACTTATAGGTTCTGAAATAACATACAAGAATAAAACAAGACTAAAGGTAGAACTAAACCAGGATTTATTCAAGACTAATATGTAACAAAACTAGGATGAAAACAGGACTAAACTTGGACTAGACCAGGACTAAAATAGGATGAATCCAGGACTAAATCAGGTTTACAGGATGAGCTAACATATAAAATTAAAACAAGAGTAAGGCAGAACTAAACCAAGACTAAAGATCAAACCAGGACTAATGTGTAACAAAGATAAACCAGGGCTAAACCAGGATCAAATCTGGACTAAATCAGACTAAATCATAACTAATATTTGACAAAACTGGACTAAAACAGGCCTAAAACCAGGACTAACCCAGGACGAAATTAGGATTACAGGTCCTGAAATAACATACAAGATTAAAACAAGACTAAAGGCAGAACTAAACCAGGATTTACCCAAGACAAAACTGTATATGTAACAAAACTAGGATGAAGACAGGACTAAACTACAACTAGACCAGGATTAAACTAGGACTAACCCAGGACTAAATCAGGACTGCATAGCCTCAGACTAACACTGAATTTAAAACTCTCAAAATCTTAATTTGGATTTAACCAGGACTAAGATAGGACTAATATGTCTAAATTTCGACCAAATAAAAATTAAATCAGGACCAAACACAAGGACTAAATCAAGACTTAACCTGGACTAAAACAGGATTGAATTTAGAGTAAACTCTGACTAAACCAGATCTAATCTCAGATTAAAATTTAAAACAGAACCAAACCTAAACTAATACTAAAGTTGGACAAAACCAGGACCAGATAAGAATTAAATCTGGACCGAAGTTAAACAAGGACTAAACCAAGACCTAACCTGGACTAAAACAGGATTGAATTAAGAGAAAACACAGACTAAACCAGGTCTAAATAGTCTCAGAGTAAAACTTAAAACAGAATTTAACCTAAACTAGGACTAAACTTGGACTAAACCAGGACCAAATAAGAATTAAATCAGGGCCAAACTTAAACCAGGACTAAACCAGGACCTAACCTGGACTAAAACAGGATTGAATTAAGAGTAAACTCAGACTAAACCAGGTCTAAACTCAGATTTAAACTTAAAACAGAACTAAACCTAAACTTGGACTAAAAATCGACTAAACCAGGACCAAATAATAATTAAATCTGAAAAAAAACTTAAACAAGGACTAAACCAGGACCTAACCCAGACCAAAACATTTTTGAATTAAGAGAAAACTCAGACTAAACCAGGTCTAATCTCAGATCACAATTTAAAACAGAACAAAACCTAAACTTGGACTAAATTTGGAGTAAACCTGGACCAAATAATAATTAAATCAGGACCAAACTTAAACAAGGACTAAACCAAGATCTAATCAGGACAAAGTTTGGATTAAACTGGCACCAAACCAGTTCCAAACTGAAGTTATATATGATTAAACCAGTTGGACTCTGGTTTAACCTGGACCAGAACTTAACCATCTTAATCTAATTATGATTTTTTTAGTTCCACAAACTAAACCAGATCTAAACCCAGGACTAAACCAGGACTAAAATGGATATCAGCACAGTGTACTTCATAACTACAGTACTCTCTAGGTTTATGTAAGGATTTGTAAAACATGCCTTGGACAGAACTCTCTCCATTTCAATTTTGAGAAGAAACATTTTAAATAATTGAAGTGAAATTGGATGTACAGCTGTGTGTGTCTTCAGTCATTTGGAAACATTTTGGACCATTTCATGTGCCAGTTTTGCCGTTGAGCCAATTTTTACATTTACACTATCAGTTAATTCCTTGAAAACCTGGGAAATGTAGTCCTTATTTGTATTTCTCTGGTCCATTGGCGACTGCTTAACCCACTGCACCATTGTTTCTATCGATTTTCATACATTCTGCTTTCACGTTCACTCACTTGGGGGCGATATTGAGCCACCATTTCATCGTAATTATGATCCGATGCACAATATTTAGTATGGTACCACTTTGAGACATTCTTGGATTGTTAATATTGGTTAAAAATGCTGGAAATCTAATGTACATTTTATATTTATGTTGCCTTTTTGACTTTTCGACAGGGCTATACGCATATGTTTGTCAGAATTGAAACTGTAAGAGCTTTGTGTTACACTTTAAGCCACTTTTTGGACTTGTACATAACTTATTTTATTTATTCTTCGCGTGATTTGGGGGAAATTGTAAAAGTTTGAAAGCGGGATTCTTGCCTTGTCATTGTATTTTATGTTAATGTGAAATGAGCACACTTTTTCACAGTTCGATTTTCAACACGTTTTTGGCTTTAAAGGTGCACTACGTAACTTTTCCGCATGCTTTCTTCATGGATTTGTTATTGCTTTGCCAGAATGTTCCACAATATGGCATTAAACGCATATATGTAGCTTTTATTTCATTAAGTTCAGTTGGCCTGGTGCGTCATCTGCGTATTTCCATGGAGAGCTACATGTTTAATGCCGTAGTGTGGAACATTCAAGGCATTTGGCTTACGCTGCACCCAAAAAAGTTGCGTAGTTTTCCTTTAAATTGTGTGTCACTGCTTCGCTAAATCACTTTTCATCGTAGTCCAGACGAACTCTTTTCTAAGGCCACAGACTGTATATCACGTACACAGGATCTGTAATGATCAGTTGCCTTCAGTAGCTTTGTAGCCAAACAGTTTACAGTGTCATATACACCTGCATGTTTGAGAGAAATAAACTTCATGCTTTGTATTAAAACTGATGCTTCATTATTTTGTGATACAAGTGGGTTTGTTGGAGTATTGTGAAACAGTGCACAGGGGACAAACAGAATTGAGAGCAAACCATGTGAATTAAATACAAAAAACCCAACAATACGGCTGCTCCACCTAGAAGACAAGGAGTGGAGTTGCACCTGTGGACACCACCTGATAACTCCACAAGATGGCAGTGTTAAAACAGTGGGACAAAGGGTATATAAAAATGTATTATTTACAAAAATATAAAATATATACAAAAAATACCATTCAGTTATAAAACACAGAGAAGCCCAAATCTTCATTGAGTTCAGGATATTTTGTTGCCTGTAAGTAAGTAAGTCTTTATTTATATAGAGCTTTTCACAGATATTTTTTCACAAAGACACTTTACAGAGCATTATTCATTCGCTCTATACTTGGAGATGATAAGCTACAGCTGCCTTGGGGCAGACTGACAGAAGTGTGGCTGCCATGCCAATCGGTGCCACCACCACCACCACGCCACTAGCACCAGTGCTAATTTCCACCTATAGTCTCTGGGCGGGTTCACTGATTGATTTAATTGGCCTTCACTATCAACTGTTCTTCCTGGAAACCTGTAGCATGTTTTGGGTTGATGGGGGAAACCAGAGCACCCAGAGGAAGCCCATCCAGACACAGGGAGAAACATGCAAACTCCACACAGAAAGGCCCAGGAGTGCTAGACACTCAGCCACCATGCCGCCCGTGCCAGTAGGTTTCACACTGTTTGAGTGTTGCAATCCTTTTTCCTTTTCGCAAAGAGTCTGGTATATGATCAATTCCTTATACCTGCAGATTAGATGGGTTGCTGTCATGGAAGTCCAAAAAATCCAAAGGGACTTTGTAAGTTGTCCATTAGGGTCCATTAAGACATGCCATAAATTAATAAAGGCATTTTATTTTAACCAGTGAGTGCCTTGGGTTTTTTGCATCTTATCCTCTGGAGGCCCAGGAAGTGCTTCTTCTGAAACCTTTTTTATGTGATTTTAGTTGTTTACATTTTGTATTTGCCAACTGCTGTAATTTATTGTCTTTTCTTTTGTTGTGTAAAGGTATTTTGTTTCAAGTATTGCTTTAACTGTATGATGACCCCTTGTGTTGAAAAAAACCTTACCACACATTCCCACTAGATGGCGCTGTAGCTGTGAACACGCCTTTGTGCAGCCTGTAGAAGAAGTCCACTGTGCCGTTTCATTCATGCTTTTACCTCAATGACAACTTTACTCCAGTCATTCCTCCTCTTTAGACCTGAAAAAAAGCTTTTAAATCTCCTGTCAGCGCTGTTTTAACTTCGCGTCTTTTTAATTTAGCCTCAGATTTGTAGTTTTAGACGCGTGAGTGAAGAAAATGGGACGTAAAGTGACATTAGCGACGTGCTCCTTGAATCAGTGGGCTCTGGACTTTGAAGGAAACTTAGAGAGAATCCTGAAAAGTAAGTGACTTAAACTTTTACTTTTATGTGTTGGTATAAAGGCTAAGATAAGTTAAGTATGTGTAGTTTGGGAATAGAATATAACTGACAAAAATAGACTTGTTTTGAGCAGCAGGAGGAGTTGCATAACTTAAAAGTCACACGCCTTTGATAATACTGTGTTAAGCAACATAAATCGATTTCTTTTACAGTGAAGCCTATGTTATGTACCTTTTAACACTTAGTAATGTATTTTTATTCATTTTATACACACCTTTACCAATAAAAACACAGTAAACACTAACCCTAACCCTCCAAATTAATTAATGAATCATGTCATACCGTTCAAGTGACATGTGGGTTTGTCTGCTCTTTCCAAAATGTACATTTACTTGTTTATAGTTTGATAATCTTATGTTAGGTGATCTGCAGATTTAATTATTTATTTTAATGTATTTGTTTATTTATTTATTTCATCATCTCATTGATTTTGTGTCTCATTCCACCCTGACATTTTATTTTATTTATTTATTTATTGATAACCTTTCATTACTCAGTTAAGTTATTAAAAATATGTTATTATTTTTATAACGACTTGGTCTTTTTAGGTCTTAACTGTGGGTTGTTTATGTTGTGTTGTACAGGTATAGAAATTGCTAAAGCTAAGGGAGCCAAATACAGACTTGGACCTGAGCTGGAAATATGGTAATTTTTTTATTTATTTATTGTTAAACTATATAGTATTATTGTTCTTAATATTTTGCTTGCACACTGAATTAATTAAGCTTCAAACCAATTAATGTCTCAAATTTCTTCATGTGACACTGGTATGGACCACACTGATTTTGGCAAAAATCATAATTACGATTAGTCTTTAAATAGAAAGTTACCCTTACTGGAAAATGTAAAAATGGGCAAGGTACAAACCCGAGGCACTTCGACTGAATATATTAAAAATCCTTTATTGCATGAAGGGACGCCAACACATTTCGACCAACAAGATGTTCTTCGTCAGGGCAAAGTGACTTTTGCCTACTGTTTTAACCCTCGTAGATAGAGCACCTGTATTGCTATTTTTTACTCTTTTAAGACCCAGTGAAGCGCTCTACCTCTTTTTCTTCATCTGACATAATTATAATTATTTGGTTCACTATTTAAATCTTGGTCATTTCAGTTGATTACCTCTATAATGTCAAAATTAACTTGTACAGAAAGTATAATATATTTTATTAGTAATTATTTGTACAAATTTTTGTAGATAAAGTGTCTTTGGTCCAGGTTTTGCAAGGTAGAACAAGTGCACCTATCATCACAATTATGAATTTGAAGCGCAGACTTGATTAAAACGCACATAATGAAACATAATAATACCAGGGGTTAGAAAAGTTTACCTCTAGTTTTCTGTCTGTCAGTTATTGTTGATTCTCTGTTCATTTGTCTGTCTGTGTTTCAGTGGTTACGGCTGCGCGGACCATTACTATGAGTCTGACACTTTGCTGCACAGTTTTGAGGTTCTACAAAAACTTTTGGAGTCTCCAGGTCACTCAGGACATCATCTGTGACGTGGGCATGTGAGTACTGGTGTGGTTTAGTTAAATTCACTTACAACTAAAAATGAGAGAGTTACTTTCCCCCTGGGGCCAATGATATTTTATTACATTTGTTTATAAAAAATGTAAACAGAATTGTACTATGATAATTTTATGTTTTGTTGTTGTTGTTTTAGGCCCATCATGCATCACAATGTGCGCTACAACTGCAGAGTCATCTTCCTCAACAGGTCAGACTTGACTTTCCTGCTTTACTTTGACCGTTTTACATAATTACAAGTGTTAATTCCCTTTTACTTAATTGTTGTAGGAAGATTCTTCTGATCAGGCCAAAGATGTCGATGGCCAATGTCGGAGTGCACAGAGAGCTGCGCTGGTTCTCCCCCTGGAACCAAACCAGGTCTGAATCAGATTTGTGACAGAACTAACATTTAAACATGATTTATACAACGGAAAAGGCTTAATACTAGATACCACTTTTGATGCCACAATGACAATAATACATTTTTAAAACAAAATAATGTAAATTTGAATTTCCTAAACTTACAGGCCTATACTATTTCTGATGTTGAGTCAAAATTTGTCTTATTTACTGTATGTGAGTAAAAAAAACCTTGTGAATGAGCGACTGTGTTGTTTTTTTGACAACCCTAGTCTGAACAGTAGTCATCATCATCATCATCATCATCTTTATTCCAGACTCACGGTCCATTTAAAAAACAGACAAGGACAGTGACAATACAAAATAATAAACATTCATGTTTTTAAAAGACAACCACACCAGTGTCTCCACATGTTGGACTGATCTCTTATTGCACTGAATCTCATATTTGTGAGTGACATTATTATTTCATTGTCTGATTTGTTCAGTCTGCAGATAAAACTGTACATTAAAATTGTTAGTGCAGCTTGCAAAGTGTTCACTCGAGCAGTAACAAACATTTCAGTCGCACTCGTCCATCGTGGCCTCCTCAAAAGCACCCGTAAAGAGTCAATAGTGTTTTTTTTTTTTTTTTTTAATGATTCTAGGTCAGGGGTGTCAAACATAAGGCCCGGGGGCAGGATCCGGCCGTCCAAGACCTTTAATCTGGCCCTTTGCTGATTTTCTACTAAAATATTTACATTTTATTTTCTATTAAAATATTGGTAATTTTCTGCGCTGCTTAACATATCAGCGTCTCCAGCGTCTCTGTACGTGGCCCCTCCCACCAGAGCAGCACAAATGAAGACTTGCCTTTTTCCAAACGCTCTTAAAGGAAATTGTTTAAATTGTTTTGACTGTTGACCGTGACACCCTCATCAGCAAAATGTCAAAAATTAGAACAGTGGAGCCGAGTGCAGGATTTTCCAAGAAAAATTTACTTATTCCTATTTGCATTCAAGTTAATGTTAAAACATTGTGTTGAAATTACATTTTTCTTAAAGTTTCAGGTTGTTCATAATATTATAATTTTTTTGAAATAATAATAGTATTTTTTTTATTTTAAAAAAGATTTCTGTAATAGATTTGTGTTTCTCTGCACAAATATTTGAATTTATTGTTATTTTTGGGGTATATATGCCAGGAGTTTTCTGATCCGGCCCCTTTGGGATCAAAGTAGGTTGGATACGGCCCACAGACGAAAAAATGAGTTTGACACCCCTGTTCTAGATAAATATTAAAATGCCTTTCTCTGATTATAACTCCAACCAGTGCATGATGTCATCATGTCCTTAGGCAAGACACTTCAACCACACTGAGTTTGTATGAATGAATACAGTGTGTCATGTGTGAGTGATGGACGTCTGAAAGGCACTGACTATTATTTACTGGGCCAATTATCCTTAATTAGAAATGATTACTTCTCAGTTGGTGTTGACTTTTTTTTTCTTTTAAGGCAGGTTGAAGATTATTTTCTTCCCCGAATGATTCAAGAAGTAACTGGACAGGTACTGGTACATTTATTCAATATATATGGACATCAAATAAATCCAAAATGAAATAAAACCTGTTAATTATCTTGATTTATCTTTAGGAAACTGTGCCGTTTGGTGACTGTGTGCTCTCCACTAAAGACACGTGTATCGGCTCTGAGATCTGTCAGGAGCTGTGGAATCCAAACAGGTCAGGACCAGTAGGGGACGCAACTGTAAATATGTTATGTTCCTGAATTAGCTGATGTCATAATTTCAGAGGCAGGGGAAGGGCCTGTGTGACTCTATGATCTGTTAGGGATTGGCTGAATAAACAATGATTCACTAGCAAGGACCACACCAACAACAACACAGAGTGAAGAAGAAGTTTATTGATAATGATGGCTGGGTTGAGACTCTAGGTGGGGGCTCCGGCTCAATCTTCAATTGGCCCAGCCGGAACGGGACCCCACTTGTAGGTATCTTACGGCTGAAAGACGAACACGATAGGAAGCGGGAGGGTGGAGTCCAGTTAGCTGAGACAAACTGGGATGATGGGAAAGGCTGCTACAAATAGGCTTCTGGGAAATTAGAGGTGTGGTCGAAGTGAGTTGTGGTTTGTTGGTGAGGAGGAGAGGACAGGTGGTTGAGGCATGGTCCTGCTCCTGAATCTCAATCATATTAACTACACCTATAGTGATCTTATGACTTCATGCCACTGCAGCCGACAATAATCACGTCTTTGGGGTTGAATAATGGCCCCACATTCTGAAGCTGTTGTGAATAATTATTAATTAACTTTTGTTCATTCAGTGGGTATGCTTAGCAATTACAGAGGTATAAACCATATAAATGATATTTATATTTTCTTGTGCATCTTTTCACACAGTCCTCACATTAACATGAGTCTGGATGGAGTCGAGATCTTCACGAATGGTTCTGCGAGTCACCATGAGCTGCGTAAAGCCGACCAAAGAGTCAACCTGATCACCTCTACCACTGCCAAAGTAAGAGATTTACAATTCAGAACCAGTCAACCACTTACTGAAAGTATAGGCGAGTTTCATTGTTGGCGGCAATAAACACTAATTCAACATGACGGACGGAGCGAGAAAGCACGTAAAGGGTATTGATCCCGGTTATTTATCTACTCTAACGGCAGAGGACCCAAGAACATTTGACCAGAAATTGGTCATAAGCATCGATGGAGCCAAATCACCCTTTTCAACCCCTACAAAGCGTGGACCAAACTGAATTTCTGGTTAGAATCGCCAACTACCTGGACAAATATTCACTTTGGTGATATCCACAATGACTTGGTGGAAACTCCTGGGCCATTCACAGCAGAAAAGATGAAAACCTCCAAGAGTCTCGATGTGTTGTTGAACTTGTTGGAGTCCACGGTTTGCTAGGATCTTCTACGTTTGCTCTGCGGATGTTTGAAAGCCATTTAATTCACCGTTAGTGGTTCTTTTCACTCGGAATACAAAAAAGACATTTTCCTTCTTCTGTGCTTCAATTTGTGCATCCGATAATGCAGCAGGAATTTACCATTATCGGGTATAAATACACGAGGTTACGCACTGTGTTTGACGCTATCGTGTTTCTTGCCTCTGACCAAAATATTTCCCAGCATGCAACGCGGGCTTTTAATAACAATGACGTCAGCTGAAACTCGCCTATACCGCACATGTGGCAAGGTCAAGGCCCATGGGCCACATCCGGGCCGACAAGCCATTTTATGTGGCCTACAAGGGGTTAAAAGGCATAATTTATGATTATCTTGTGACTCTGTGCCGCTACTACATCTCCCACAATGCACTGCAGTTGTTTCCCGTGAAGTGACTGCATCTCCGCCACTAGAAAGGCCAAGAAAACTCATCAAATTTCCCCAAAAATGTCCAAGAAAAGAAACACTGACATCTGTTTCATTAATGTTACAGAAGGAGTAATGTGAATGTTTTAACTTAAACTTTCAAATCAAATCCAATCCACTTTATTTCTACAGCACATGTCATAAACAAAACCGTTTCCCCAGAGCTGCACAAGTTTTGTAATATACCGATATTACAGTTACAGTTGCAGTCTTAACTTTACAACCGGCCCTTTGATGACAAACATGATCCAGATGTGACCCTTTGTGAAAATGAGTTTGACGCCCCTGGTATAGAGTTTGGTTATAGGATATAGGATAGGATTTTTTAATAATGTCCGATAGTGGGTTACAATGGCAATTTAGGTGCAAGATGTCTGATTCTGATTGTCTGAGAAGTAAGAGTAGGAGAAAGTAAAAGTATGATATCAGAGAAGTACTATACTATAAATATAGAGTATAGTATATAGAGATCTTATGTTGTGTGTATTTTGTTCATTCAGTGTGGAGGGATCTACCTGTATGCAAACCAGAAAGGCTGTGACGGAGACCGAGTTTACTACGACGGATGCGCAATGATCGGCATCAATGGAGACATCGTCGCCCAGGGAGCCCAGTTCTCCCTCGACGACGTGGTAAAAAGTTTTGAGCTTTTACTGTTTTGAAAAATCCTAAACTCATTTGAAGGATTTTTTATTTTAAACTGTATTAACTGTTTTGATTCTGTGTTTTGTAGGAGGTGATCATGGCCACTCTGGACCTAGAAGATGTGCGCAGTTACAGAGGAGAGAGATGTCACCCACACCTGGTGAGACATGAGTTTAGAAGATTTAATAGTCATTGCTTGTTTGCCTGTGTAATCCCTCAGTTATCCAGGTATGATCTACAGTGACCGGCAAGTGCAAAACACTTTTACATTTCACATTAACAAGTTTAAAAATAACATTACATTTTGGATACACATTTACATCTTGAAAACAAATTCCAAGTTTCATAAACAAAACGAAAAATACAATTCTGTCAGCTTGGCCGATGATGATGAAAAGAGTGAAGACATTTCGCCGCTCATCTTCACACTAAAACTTTTGTCCGTTGACAGCATTGAATTTTTTGTTGGTTATTGTCTTGTTTGGATATATTTAGATGTTGTAATGTACAATTTCTTTCCCCCCAAAATTAAAACCACAGTATATAACAGGGGTGTCAAACTCATTTCGGTCCGGGGGCCGTATCCAACCTACTTTGATCCCAAAGGGGCCGGATCAGAAAACTCAAGGCATATAAACCCCAAAAATAACAATAAGTTCAAATATTTGTGCAGAGAAACACAAATCTATTATTTTTTTAATTGATGAACTCTGATGAACATATTATAATATTATGAACAACCTGAAACTTTAAGAAAAATACAATTTCAACACAATGTTTTAACATGAACTTGTTTTACTTGTATAAATAGGAATAAGTAAATTTTTCTTGGAAAATCCTGCACTCGGCTCCTCTTTTCTCATTTTTGACATTTTTCTGATGAGGGTGTCACAGTCAACAGTCAAAACAATCGTCCTTTATGAGCGTTTGGAAAGAGACAAGTCTTCATTTGTGCTGCTCTGGTGGGAGGGGCCACGTACAGAGACACTGGAGACGCTGCTGTGATAAACACCACAGAAAATTAACAATATTTTAATAAAAAATAGAATTAAAATATTTTAGTAGAAAATCAGCTGAGGGCCAGATTAAAGGTCTTGGAGGGCCGGATCTGGCCCCTGGGCTGCATGTTTGACACCTGTGGTATATGACTTCAAAAAATAGGTTAAGATAAAAAAATTTTGTTTTGTGTTTTCATTTTTGTACTTTTTTTTTGGCAGTGAAAAATGTGCATCTTTAATCTAGGTAGGCTCGCATCTCCACAAACCTAACTCGTATTTGGCCTCCTGCTTGTTTCCCTGGAAATATTGTTCCTTTTGGCTAGAATATTCCACAGTATGGTATAAAACTTATCTATCTCCATGGAAAATCTTCCCAAAGTATGATTTTAACTGTCTGTTCTACTTTCTTTATACTTTTTTGTACTTCATACTTTCTAAAGCTTAGGACACAAGACCTGTTCTAAAAATGTTTCTTATACCAAAGTAGACAGATGATTTTCTATGGCATCGCCTTAAAGGAAACTCAAATGTGCTTATGTCATTGCTCCTGTCTTCTGCAAATATTCTAATATTTGTTTCACTGCCGTAATCCTTGTTAATGAAAATGTACATTACTGTGTCTTTGTGTTCTGTGTTGTAGGAGACCGGCCTCAGACCCTGTCACAGAGTCAAAGTGGACTTCTCTTTGTCGAGCTGTGATGACATTTTCCTCCCGACTCATGAACCGATTGACTGGAGATACCACACAGCCGAGGAAGAAATAAGGTACAAATAAAACTAATACAGACTCTATTCTACATAGTCAATTAATCCCACAAGCATTATGATTGTTTATTTTTTAATATCGTATGGTCTTGTTCTCATGGTCCCTCAATTGTGTCTTGTATCATCTCATGGATTTTTTATCTCATTCCACCCTGACATTTTATTTTATTTGATCTAGTTTAGGTTTACAATCTTTTTTTTTTTTTGTCCAGTCTAGGGCCGGCCTGCTGGCTCTGGGACTACCTGCGAAGAAGTGGACAGGTAAGGCAAACACTGAAGTAAATGCAAAAAAAAAAGCGCGGTCAACAATTAACTAATAAAAACATTTTAAAAAAGAAGACTAAGATAGTTACTTTTTTACACAACTTTAGCTCCACTGTTTCACATGTGTCACTGAAAAAAGTTAATCTGATTGGTTCTGGCTCGAGACGCAACAGAGGGCGGAGTGACCAGACGGATATCAATCTTTATATATATATATATACAGATAGATATGTGTCTAGATTTGCCACTATTGGGCAACTATTTTTGTAGCATTTTATAACTAACCTTCCCTTTCTTGTAGCTCGAATGCCTTGTTGACATTTATAAACAGCGCACACTGACATCTGTGTTTGACCTTTCACCCCAGGCTGGTTTCCTGTTGCCTCTGAGCGGTGGCGTGGACAGCTCCTCTACAGCGTGCATCGTCTTCTCCATGTGCGTGCAGGTCTGTCGGGCCATAGACAACGGAAGTAAGTTAATTTGTTTCGTACTGGATTTTAAAAACATTTAAATAATTTCAAGACATGCCCCTGTGTGATTAATGAACTTAAACAGGGCATGTTGTAAGATTTCAAAATGATTTTTGATCAAAATATTTCAACAAATATGGTACAGTTCATGGTCTACACATTTACAGGTCATAGTACATGTTAGATGTAATTTAAAGCTGCATTTTGTAACTTTTCCAGTGAAGGGTATGCCATCTGCTTGTCTCCATGGAGATGTTTTGCCTGGAATGTTCCACAGTAAGACATTCTAGTTCTTGCATTTAAGTTAGTTTAGGTTAGTCGTACCCGTAGGTAAATTTGTTTTGCAGATTTGAGAGGCTGGTCCCACATTTCACATTTCATTCATCCACATTATGTACAAAAAACACGTATAAAACACAGTCACAGTGCTTAAATTCATCCATCACGCTTGGCTAAAAACACAATAAATATTAAATATATATAAAAACACATCCTTTTTCCAAGACAAACGTACTAAAATTGATAGATAAATAGATTACAATTTATTCATAAGTAGAGTAGGAGCTGGAACGAAGCACCTTTTAAAGCGATTTGTTCTAGATCTTGGGACTAAAAGCCTCTGAGCAGAAGAAAGCAGCTGAAACTCTGAGTTTAGTGGATGTTGCTCGTCTTTTTTAATACTCTGGGATGTCCTCTGTAACTGTCTTGAGTATAGAGAGTCCAGGCAGCTCTGAGGATTAACAATCACCAAACTCATCCATTTAACCAGCTGATTCAGGGACCATGAGACCAATGAAATAGTAAAAACTGATTCCAAAAACGTTTAATAGAACAGTGTCATCATGGTTATTTATTCAGTTATAAACATGCATGCTTACTTTGCAGCTGGGCGGTGTTGCCTGTCCACAGATCTGGCGTCTAACATGGCTTGATGTTGGTGTCGCCTGCTTGTCTCCATGGCGATAGATAATAACGTTTAATTGTGCTCTGCTGTGAAATATCCAAAAAGTTAATGCAGAAAATGTTTAACCAAATAATTTCTATTAATGACAACAACAACAAAAAAAAAACTATATTATTAAAATTTTCTGTTTAGCTTCAATGTTATTGGCCTATAGAATGTTGTGATATCATCTGAAAGGCAGCAATACTGTGGAATATTCCTTGCAAAGCTTTAATATATCCATGGAGACGAGCAGGTGGCAGACCTTTCACTAAAAAAAGTTACTTAATGCAGTATTTCCCAATAATAGACGAGAGACTTTGGTGGCCCCCCATAGCCTAATGTTTGGCCCCTGTAGTCTAAAAATAAAATGAACGAAAAACTGGTATAATTAATTAAGCTTTTATGTCTGTAGTATTGTTGAAAACATATAGAAGTAACTATATTTTGTCTGTATTGAGTCATTATTTTTATCAGCAGAGCCAAAAAGGCAAATTTACTCCTATATCTACTCATACATATATAAAATTATTCAAGTATTTATCACTTCTGCCACCATAATCTGTGTGTTAAGTGTATAAACTGGTGGAGAAACAGTGATAATACACCTTCTAACACATGACACTTTTCTGTTTTATTTACTGATTATTACACGTGCATCACAGACTGTTTATGATCTACATACGTGAGGCCATGAGAGGGCAGCGTTGCGTTGATTCTGCGCACGAAAACTAAGAAGAAGTGGCGTTTTTGTTTACAATTTTACAGTTTTGCAGTTGGGGGGAAGTTTTTTGTGAGAACCACGCGTTTTTGTTTGGGAATTTAACTCGGATTTCGCTGCGGATCCACTGCGCATCGTTAATCCCACCATGCCGCGCAGATGCATATTCCGCTGCCCGAACCCCAATGTGTTATTCAGCCAACCAAAAGACGAAGCCACTCTACAGAAATGGCTTAATTTTATTTTCACACACCTCGCGCATTTGCAAGGGGAGTACAAGAATCACATCTATGTTTGCGATCACCATTTCACCGAGGACTGCATGCTTAATAAAGGCTTGTTTGACAGCGGAGTCATCTCAACTATAAGTCTACGAACCGGTGCTGTTCCTTCAATTTACGAGCCAATGCCACCCACACACGTGAGTATAAATACATTTCTGTTTTTGTTTTATAATGCACGTGTTGGTTTTATGTCATCTGCATATCAATCCATGACTGAATAAGATCTAGGATATAATCAAACTATAAATATTGACAAAATATACTATGGAAGGACACCAAAACCATGTCTAAACTAAAGTTGAAAATTCAGATAAAAAAAAAAAAGTCAAAACTAGGATTAAGGACTTGACTAGTACTTGACAAAGTGCACACAAATGACAATATTTCCCTTAATTTTCGTTCAAACTGGTCGCTTTTATAAAATTTTTTTGTTTTGTCATTTCGCCCACGCATGTTGCTTGTGCATATATTTCATGTTTGCACTGTCTTTTCTGAATAGTGTAGTTAAAAAATATAAATAAAAGTATAATAATGTATAGGGTGACCAGATTTTCAAAATAAAAAACTGGGTCATCCCTGGTTTGTAATAATAAATTTGTGAAACGAGTGCGTAATTAAGGAAAATTGTTGTGCACTCGTGACTAATGATCAGTACAGTCAAATTTTTTGTGTGTTTTTGTCATTTTTAAGCAGCTTTTCTGTATTTTACCTAAAGAAATGACAATGTATGCATCTTTTTGTTCACGGATCAGATTGATTAAAAAAAAATAAAATAAAAAATAGGAACAGCTGGGGCATTTCTTGTTTCAAACTGGGACAAATCACTTGTTTTGCATAAATCTGCTGGGTCTGGTCACCCTTATTTTGCATAATAACAAAGACAACGTGCCATTTTCGTTATAACAATTATTATTATTATTTTATTTTTATTTTTTACTGTGTGGAGGAGAATTTTAACTCTTAACACTCTCCTGTATTGACGGGAAACGCTGTTTAATCGCTACTATTTATTAATTAATGTTTTAATATAAGTTTTCGTGTTGCTTTATTATAAAACCAGTAGAGGGGAGCATTGCATTGAACAAACGTACCCAGTCCGTACCGGAAACCGAATAGTATGCACTTCCTGTGTTTACAAATTTGGACACGCTGCATTTTTTTTAGTTTTTTTCTATTAAATCTCCGCTTTGTTCGTGCATACTGAGCATTTTTACTCAAGATGTCGTCGTGGAGGAAGTGTGTTTTCGGCTGTGAGGATTATACTTCTTTATACAACCTACCAAAAGAGGAAGCTACCCGGGAGGCTTGGCTAGATTTCATTTATGGAAACCCCAAGCAACAAAACTTCACCAAAAATCTGTTTGTATGTGATCGGCACTTTGAAGAGGACTGCTTGATGAATAAGTCAATGTATGAGTCTGGATTATGCAACAGGCTGACACTTAGATCTGGCTCTATTCCTACAATGTATATCAATGTCCAACCAAGATCTGTAAGTATAAATGAATTATTATAGAGCAACTTGTTCTGCAATAATTCTGCACACGTACACATTTGACACACAATGCACGACACGGGATTCAGTGGGCAGGCATTAATATTTTCCATATGCAAACACAAAATCTGGATAAATCAAGACTAAATCATGACTAAACCAAAAATGCAAATTGACAGGACTGTGTCAAGACTAAACCAGGGCTAAACCAGGACTAAATTAGGTCTTAATTACGATAAAGGGCCATAATTATAACCAAAGCAAGCTTAAATCAAACGTAAATGTATTTTTTTATTGTTACAACTTAATATTATTTGTACATAGGTGTTTTTACCAGCAGAGGGTACTAATAATAATTTAATTCAATCTGCCGGAAATAGAAAAGCGTGCGCTTCCGGTGTCGCTCGTATTTACAAATTTAGACCAAAAAAACAGATCTTTTTTTTTTTTTTTTTTTTTTTTTTTTTTTTTTTACCTTTTGTACTAAATCCTGTTACGTTTTTACAAGATGTCGTTCCCTACAGCGAAGCGAAAATGCGTGATGGGCTGTGACTTTTTTAACACTTTATTCAGCTTACCTAAAGAAGAACCCACTCGTCAAGAATGGCGAAATTTCGTGTATGGAAACAGGAAACTTAAAGACTATAAAACCATGCTAGTTTGTGATCGCCACTTTGCAGACGAGTGCTTTCTCAATAAACCAATGTTTCAAACGGGATTATGTGCGAGATTGCATATTAGACACGGCTCTGTTCCTACTATTTGTTATAATGACCCTGTAAGTACCAAATAATTACTATTTTGTTTGCAGAAATAGGGCTGACTGGACTAGACCAGGACTAAACTAATACTTTAAGTGCAGATGACAGCTTAGATTACTCATGGTCACTGAAATGTTGTTATAATTGTATAATATTTACAATTTGGCTAAATATTATTCATAGTTTTCAGTTTTGTTAAAGTTTATAATTTTACTTCCTGTTTTGGACATGGGCTGCAGATGTGACAAAAGGTAATTATATGTTACCGAGCAACCTGACTGTCAACAAAGGCCAAGGCTTGTCTTAATTACACAGTAGCGAGATTTAACAAATACTGATTCATGGAAACACGTTTTATTTTATTTGTTTGGTTTTAATTAATGTTTACACTCGCAGAATGTGTTTTTTGGACCTTAAAGTCACTGTCACATGCTTAGATTTATACTTTTGTTTTTATATAACAAGGTGGCATGACATTATTTATGTTAGTGACACAATAGGGACAAATTGCCACACATCTGGTAGCATCACATCATATTATAATCTGAAAGAACATAGGTTAATCGTTTAATTAAGGATGTGTATTTTGCAGTGTGTGTGCTTAAAATTGACAGAATGTAAAACAAAAGGTAGGGCAATTACCTAGACTATGTTTTTAATTTTATCTGAAAGTGAAAAGCTCCAACCCTCCCACTTTTTAATTCAGTGTTTTTACACACTAAAATATTGTATTAAATAACAGGGTTCAAATACATTGCCACAGTATTAGTATAAACATGTTGGAAACACAGGTGATCAAATTCTGTTCTTGGACTTACTGTATTATTTTTTTTTACATTTCTTCACATACTACTACTTGCCAGATGCAAAGTTATGATAATTGTTACTTACTACTACAGGTATAATCTAATTAAAACTAAGTATAAATTAGAAAAAAATAAAAAATCCTCTTAGATGCGCTTTTAGGTCAAAATTACTAAGCATATAAAATAGTTTTGCAGTAGTTTTGTCCCAATACTAAAAGTTTAAGCTTGATTTCAGTTCTAAGGAATAGACTCAGTACTCAAAACATAATGATGATTATTTACAAAAACACTATTTATATTTAGACAGTAGAATGAAACTGTCAAAATTGAAAATAGTACTTACTTTTATATTACCATGTGGCCTTATATCTGTGTAATTCCTCAGTGGTCTATGGGCAAATACTAGTCTATGTGCTCTTATACTTGTTCTGATACAGCTTAAAATCATTCTAAAGCTATTCAGGTTCAAGGTTAATTTCTCTTGTTGATGTGGTACAATTCTACGCTTTGTATTTTTCCTGATTGAAATGATTATATATTTATTAATCTCTTTGTCTCAGAACTTATCGGTGGAGCTGTTGGACCTACCTGAGGAGAAACCGTCCATCTCATCCATTGATTTAAGTCAACCGGCGGGCCACCCTGTCTACAGCCCCTCACTGACGCCTTCGCTCAGCTCGTTTCCGGTTATGTTAATCTCTGGCAAAAAAGACCCTCCGTTCAGATCCCAAAGATCAGCCACGAGATCAGTCGCGACGCAGCTATCCGCCAATACGCTAAAAAACATCAGAAGCAAAGGTATGTGGTATGCATCATAACAGTGTAATTATAAATTGGTGTCGAAGAGTATTTCTCAATAGTCTTTGGAAATATTTTCTATGTAACTTTTCTGGTTGAAAGTCCATCACCTGCTTTTTACAATTTGATCAGATTGTATTTATTGAAATTAGGGCTGTGCCCAGAATCGTAACATTCATAGATCGCAAACTCATTTTTTGTCGAGCTTGATGATGAGGCGTGTGCATTTTAATCAAGTCAACAGCCAATCGTGTGACAGAGAAAGCGCGTAGTGCTGACGAGGACTTAACACCGTCTTGTTTAGAAAAGAAGCACCTGAGTTACAGCGCATGTGTTTCTTCAGGAATCCTCACGTTTCACAAGTTCTCTCTCTGATCCAGCTCTTCACCTTTTCTCCTCATTCCCTCCTCTTCTGCTTCTGATCATTATGCGGAAAGTAAATGACTGTTTTTCTCACCGTTTATGAGTGAAGAGTGAGTTATGAGTGAAACTTAAGTCCTGATTTAGCGCACGAACATCGCACATGTGTTTCTGTTGCATGCATTCCAAACTCTAAATGCGAATTTCGACAGAATTACTGGTCCTATCAACACGAAATAAAAACTGTAGTGATCCTGACATACTGCGGTCTTATGCCAATCTGTGTTTTTGATAAGATGGGAGAATATTGAATCAAAAATCGAGATCAGTCAATATAGGAAAAATAAATCGTGATTATTTTTCTCCCATATCACCCAGTTCTACTTGAAATAGAGCATGACTTGTACATTGCTAAGAAAATCTGTCCATAAACTTACTGTGAGGGGAACTCGCAACTCGCCTCTTCACAGATATAACCAGTAACTTGGCCTAGTGAGGTCACCTGCTTGTCTTCATGGAGATCTGACAACTTCTATGTGGAGACCCTCCATCAGAAAAGTTACATAGTACTAGGCCTGTCACGATAACACATTTGAAGCCCAAGATATTGCTACAGAGAAATACTGCAATGAATGATAATACTGAAACTACTTCATGCCACTGACACAAAGCAGAGTAATCCCAGTAAACTCACTTTTAAATAGACAAAAAGCCTGAGCTGCAACAAATAAATAGCAGAATGACCCAATAATTAGCCACAGAAATTATTTATTTTAGGGATGCACCGATATATTGCTCGTATCAGATTTTCAGATTTCTCCAATGATACTGAAAAATTTGATGGATCAGATCTCGGTTCCAAGATATCAGTTCAGTCGATTCCTCATTTTGATCTGTAAATTTGTGTAGTAAGACAATTTACTGGGCAATGTTGACCCAAAACACATCGTATAATTGAACTTGTGTTTTTTCAAAGCTGTTCTGTAGGTTAAATCTTTGAATGATAAACACTTACAAAGCAAATTTGGGTAATATTTAACCATATTTTACCATTTGTGTTTAAAGAAAATCCGTCTCTGCACTGGTATCTCTTGATTTTGGCCAAATGTATCAACATTGGTATCAGACCAGAAAAAGCTGGATTGGTGCATTTCACATTTATTCTACCCTCTGCAGCTCAAATCTTATTGCATTAAATAAAAAAATAACAAATCTTCCCATTATTGCAAAGAACATGTACATAGGAAAAATATTGCACCCCTAAGTATATTATTCCCGTAATCATATTTTGAACAACGAGCTGATATAAGTAGTTATTGTGACAGGCCTACATGAAATAAGATGAATTCTTTGTTCATGCTTTTATTAAATGAATTAAGGTGTAGTTATTATAGTTTCTTTTTGAATTTCTCTTTTGTATTTGCATTTCTCAGCTGTCCAAGCCTCAAATACATTCCATACTGTAAACGTAGGTGTCCAGACGGTCAAGAGGAAAATAACTTTACCATTGGCCAGAGCCTTCTTAGTGCAGAGTCGACCCAAAAAGAGGCCTCGTGTGGAAATGGAGGAAGAGCGAGTTGAGGAGGAGCAGGACGAAGATGAGCCCGTGTTTGATGATTCGTCTCATAGAACCAGTGTTTATAACTTCACTGAACTGACGTAAGTTTGTATTTTTACTGATAATAAAAGTAGGAATTGGTGTTATGACAGTATTTGTTTAAAGTGTGATCTGAACCTTATTATTACTGAGACGGAGTACAGCTTTATGCTCTCAGTCATGCTCATGCTCTCTGCCATCTAACTTTTTCTACCCACTACTACTCCTTTTGGTCTGTCTTGGGGATGTAATAAAAACAGCTGTAACTGAATAAATGCAAAATGAGATTACCGTAATTTTTGGATTATTGAACGCACCTGAATATAAACCACATCATCTAAATTTTAACAAAATTTTTAAATTATACAAACCGACGCTACTTTTTTCTCACACTTTGAGCCCTGCGGCTAATAAAACGATGCGGCGCATATATGGATGGATTCTTTGTCCGCCACATTGGCCATTCATATATGCGGTCTATGTTTTGGCAACACAGTGGATACGCGCGCAGCCTGAGTGCAGAAAGCGTCTGTCTGTCTGTGCTACACTAGTCTGTCTGTGCTACTCGCGATATTGTCAGTGCACTCAAATAGTTTATCGCCATGTGATAAAATAAGTTATGGTGCTAAATGAACATTAGTGAGGAGGATCCATCTTACCCGTATACGTAAATGACGAGAAGAAACGTCTCAAACTTCAGTAGCCGCACATCCACTCATACCTGATCGACAGAACTAACCCTGCCCCTGAGAGAGTCTGAGATTTGCTGAAATCCCACGAGACAATGTCATGATACAGACAGGACAGCGGCTCTTGCAGGAGACATGTGCAGTAGAGTGCGGGGAGAGACGGGAGTGATGTGCCGAGGAAGTTTTGAACAGTTATTTTGTGCTTCATACACACACCCACCTCACAGAAAGCACACGAAGTTGATGGCGATTGATGTGACTGTTGAAGAAGGAAATCGAGCTGCTGCACGTGAGCTCGGCATCAATGAGTCAATGGTGAGACTTTGGTGGCGGCAGTGTGACGAACTGACTCAATGCAAAAAGACGACAAATGCTTTCAGAGGCGATAAATATAAGCCGCAGGTGTCCACGTCTTCAAGAACGTTTTCAAGTTAGGGCCGTCTGCTTTTACCGCCTCTGAAAGCTTTTATCATCTTTTTACATTGAATCAGTTCATCACGCTTCCATCGCCAAAGTCTCACCAACGACTCACTGATGCCAAGCTCACGTGCAGCAGCTCGATTTTCTTCGACAGCCAGATCAGTTGCCGTTAACTTAAAAGCTGCATCATTTGCATTTCTTTGTGTATTTTCCATGAGGAGGGTGTGTGTATGAAGTGCAAAATAACTGTTCAAAACACAATCAAACGAGCATCTTCCTCGGAGCATCACCCCCGGGCTCTACTGTGCATGTCTCCTGCAGAAAGAACCGCTGTCCTGTCTGTATCATGTCAGTGTCTTGGAGGATTTCAGCAGATTTCAGAGTCTCTCGGGGGCGGGGATAAGTGTATCGAACGGATGTCCGGCTACTGAAGTTTGAGACGTTTCTTCTCGTCATTTACACACTCACCTGCATTTAACACATATGGGTAAGACCTGTCCCACTCACTAATGTTCATTTAGGATCATAACTTATTTTATCACACGGCAATAAACTATTTGAGCGCACTGACAATATCGCGAGCAAACACTGCACCTTGATGTTAACCCATGTTCTATCTGTTAACCACACAGACAGCGGCGTTTTCTGCACTCAGGCTGCACGTATCCTTTGTGTTGCCAAACCATAGACCGTGTATATGAATGGACAATGTGCCAAACAAATAATCCGTCCATATATTAGCGGCATTGTCGTATAAGCCGTAGGGTTTAAAGTGTGAGAAAACAGTAGTGGCTTATAGTCCGGAAATTATGGTAATGCTATACTGTTGTACATTCAGGGCAAATTACTGATAATCCTTGAAACTTTGAGTGCTTGAGTGCGCTTTGGGCTCCATCGACTCTGGCTCCAATTTACTTGACATTGAAAAATTGTCTTCCCTTTCTCTGTAAATGCTGCTGTGAGCCTCGTTGTTTTGGTCTTAAGATGTCGTATTAACCTGCTCTACATGATCGTGGTGTTTTTATGTAGCTATTTTGTCCGTAAATCTATTCCTATTCCTATTCCTAACATGAAACTCTGCTCCAAATTCACTCCTGTAACTCTTAGCCTCGTGAGCTTCATTTGATTCGATCCAAGCGCTATGGGCGACATCACACTCCCTCAGTCCTCTTCTTTATAAGTTTTATGATTCTAACTTCAGGCATAAAGTCGCACAGTACAGGAATTGTGTGTAGTGATGAGAAATTGCGATAAGAAAAGAGGTTAGATTCCATTCCTGGAGTTGTCTTACAGTGTGCGTGCGTAGCTTTGTCCAGGTTTTCCGGTTTCCCCTGCTGCAAAAACTACAACAGGCTCTCCTAAAAATGAAATTCCATATCTCAACCGGACTTTCCAGTTAAAGATAAAGGACACTTCTTTGCACACCTTGTAGAACTACCAGTACTACTTATAGACTGTGTTTGCTTTGCAGATTGTAGATGTCATAATTTTAGATTGAGAGCTGAGTGTTGTCATGACTTGTGAACTTGGGTTGTTAAAAGTATCAAATATCAGATACTAACTGACACTGTTGGGCAAGTTACTTCAAAACTGTAATGTGTTATTTATGACTTGTTACTTGTCATTTCAGTGTAATTCATTACACTGAAATGTTACTGCATTTAAAATGTAAAACATTACACGACTATTGCAGAACTTTTGTGCCGTATATGGACTAAACCAGTACTAAACCAGGTCTAAACCAGAACTGAGCCAGAACTGAGCCAGGACTGAGCCAGGACTGAGCCAGGACTGAGCCAGGACTGAGCCAGGACTAAACCAGGACTGAGCCAGAACTGAGCCAGAACTGAGCCAGGACTGAACCAGGACTAAACCAGGACTAAACCAGGACTGAGCCAGAACTGAGCCAGGACTGAGCCAGGTCTAAACCAGGACTAAATCAGGACTGAGCCAGGATTAAACCAGGTCTTAAACCAGGTCTTAAACCAGGTCTTAAACCAGGTCTTAAACCAGGTCTAAACCAGGACTAAACCAGGACTAAACCAGGACTAAACCAGGACTGAGCCAGGACTGAGCCAGGACTGAGCCAGGTCTAAACCAGGTCTAATCTTGGACCAGGACTTGGAATATAGGACCACACGACACCATCTTGGTTTTATCTTCCAGATTTTATTATAGTTCTATGTATTGCACAGATATAAAACCAGATAGTAATATAAATGAAAGTACTATTTAATGTTAAAACTCACATTCTACTGTCTAAAGTGTTTTGTTTTGTTTTTTAATTATCATTGCAATATTGGTATTAAGTATCGAGTCTATCCTTTACTATGATTGAATTAGAGGTTGAAATTTTAGTATTGTGACAACACTAGCTGAGGCTTGTCACAGTAACAAACTTTGAAGCATAATATATTGCGATAGATATACAGAATATTTCGATAAACAATAGTATTGAAAATTTTAATATGAAAACCAATAAAGCAATATAATCCTTGTAAATCAATTTTTAAAGAGACCGTGCCATTAAACGACAAACAGCTAGAACAAATAAATAGCAGAAGGAAGCAATAATTATTAGCATTAGAAGTCACTTGCTCAAATCTGGGTGTATTACAATAAAAATAACAAATCTCTTTTCATGCAAAGTAATGCAGAGTATATTGTTTTTCATTATTGAAAAAAAAAAAAAACAAAGAAACGAAACCTGGAGATGTTATTGCTTTGTCTGACATGTTTCACAGTATATTATTAAGCTTTTGTCTCTTCATGGAGACTTAGACTTAAACAAATTTCATGGATTAACATGACAAATTACTTGGACACAGTAGCTCACACATCACAATACATTATAATAACAAAGAGAAAAATATAAAAGACCAAACCAGACCACATTACAGGTTAGATCTGTGGAAAGGCAACCCCACTCACACCCAGAATGCCTGTTTTTCTAGGTGTTTTTGAGCTGTAAACCCACCTGTAATTGAATTAATGTAAAGTAGAGCTGTTTAATGTCACACTGTGGAACTTGACATATCCATAGAAGCAAGCAGATGATAGTCCTTGAACCAAAAAGTTACATAACGCACCTTTTAACATATTCTTTTCTCCGCAGGGACACAGACCTTACCCCAGACTATGAGGACACAAAGTACATCGTGTTTGAAAAGAACCTTCGTCAGCTGTTTGAGCAGTGTCCCGTGTGTAACTCGGAGTGTGCGGTGCAGAGACAGAGGTGTGGGACCTTTGTCTCCTTCACCCAACACTGCCCCGAGTGCATGTACAGCCGCACGTGGCAGAACCAGCCCGTGACCCGGAGCACGCCTGTGGGAGACCTGCAGCTCTCCGCCTCTGTGTACTTCTCTGGTGGATCCTTCCAGAAAATGCAAAGGGTATTTTCAATTAACATCACTTAAAAGGCTTATATTGTGCTATATCTGCTGCATGTTAGAAAGCCATTTCTTAGACTTAGAAATAGATCTCCGCTACTGTACATACAAGATGTTGTAAGAAAAAACAGTGCGAAGATAAAATTGTGATAGTTTCCTCATCAATAACATACCTGGAGTTTTATGTTATTAGGTTCTTTTTTCAGACCAAGAGTTTGTTTTCATACCTGACAGTTTCGACTGCTCATTAGCGCTCTTCCTCAGAGTCGTCACGTGATGTTGCTGTTACAAACTGGATTAAAGAGGCAATCGAAATACGGAAACGTGCTCACAGGACTATAAATCGGGATGAGGGGGCTTTTTTACTCTCACACACCTGAGGAAGTCGGACTGCAGATGGCGCCAAAACCTGTATACCGTATTTTCCAGGCTATTAGACGCGCTCTTAAGCCTCTAACCCCATCAAAAAATGACGCACCGCAATCCAGAGCGCCCTATACACGAATCCACTCAGGTGTCCCAGCACGACTTCAGTAAACTACAAAGCCACACCACCCACAGCGCACACAAACACACACGGAGCAGACAGTGACCGCACAGCGAAAAACACCCGCAGACACACATTACTCCACACGGACGAGGAACGGAACGGAGGAACAAACCGAAAAAGCGAGTGGAATGTGCCACTTCTTGACACAACTGAGCAACTGAGTCACTGCAAACACGCCGACAATCCAGCGGTCCCAGACAGCACCCTCCCTACACGCCACAACTGAACAAAGCCCAGAGTCACCGTGAACGCGCCAAACAAAGTCTGACTCACCCATCCAATTGTTGTGTTTCGTTTAAAGTCCGGTGCGATTTATTTGTCAAAAAAGTTTGAAAATAGACCATTTAATGACAGTGCGTCTTATAACCCAGAGTGCCTAATAGCCCGGAAAATACAGTAAATCAGCTCACCGGACACATCACAGTAACATCACATGATCACTCTGAGGAAGACCGCAAGTGAGCAGTTGAAACGGTCAGGTATGAAAACAAACTCTTGGTCTGAAATAAGAACCTAATAACATAAATTATCAGAAGACCAAATGAACCTCATTGGACTATACCTGGAGTTTTGTTTCGTGCATACATTTTTAACACACAAACCCTGCATATTTAAGACTTTCTTTTTTATATATATATATTTAAGGAGTTCTTTTCTTAGAGAGAAAACACTCTGTTCCACTTTGTGATGTCATGTCGTAATACAAAAAGTGCTCCACTGTGTTTTTCACTAGAATCATTTGGATGACTTCGTACCTGGAATTGCCAATCTCTACTGAACACAAGGTAAAAAGTAAAAGCTGTTCACTTCATGACATCACCAGGTGGACCAGAGCATTTTGAGCTTTGGAGATGAACAGACTAATAATAAAAGGTTCCTCAAACGTGTGTGAATGAAACAAAACGCAACTCCAGGTGTATTTTTGAGGGGGTAAAGACATTCTAACATGGCTTAAAGCTACACGAATTTCACTCGAACACAAAAAGCCTTTTAATAGGAGGTTTTTACCCAGATAAAGCTGAAGTGAAGCTCCTTGAGAACATCCTGATGTCTAATTACAGACTGAAGAGTGTTTAAAAAACACAATGTACCCATTTCCTGTGTCATTTTCGTGTAATTACAGCTTTGTATGAGTCATAAAACCCCCTTTTCAGCCCATGGCATGTTTTGGAGCCTATGTTAGACCTGTCAACGATTATTTGATTACTAAATCAGTTAATTATTTCTATGCAAAAATATCACCTTGTAATTTGGCAAATGCAAATGGTGATTCAGATGGCTGGTTCAATACCGTGGTTATATATTCCTTATGCATCTGTCTGCACCTAAACCAATTCTATTATTCTGTACTATAATATTATTAAAACATCTTTATCTAACTGTTGTACTCCAGTAGTTCCCAAATGTGTGCGTGTTTGATTTGTAAGTCAAGATTCAGTTCAAAGTGCAAGCGCCCAGGAGCATTAGCATTTGAAAGTGAGCTAATTATTATTTGTTAAACTAGTACAAGAATCCCGTGCATTTCAGAACATGTCTGTGGAGGCCTAAACTACAGGGTTAGCTGTTTTAAATGGGAGGTTTAGAGATGTGTAATTTTGGTCCCGGCAAAAAGCCTTTTATTACCGAAATGACAGCAATTCTAACCAACAAAATTATGCTTGTGATATGATTTTGATCAGTCTACCCCATATTTCTTTTTTTGTATTAGACAAATTGTTCGGTTGGTATGAAATTAAATAGCAGAAGTAAATGTTCCTGTATTTCCATTCTCATATGTATAAATCCTGCTTACTCTCTAGTTAAGACTTGAGCAATTTAAATGTGCTATGAAATGCATGGGATTCTTATATAACTTTTACAGCTCATATTTCAGTGTTCTGTCAATTTTTAATGATTTGAATTTGCTCTGTACATTGAATCTTTCTTTGTTATAAAAAAAACAACAACACATGAACATTCGTATCCTTTTCTAAAGATTTTCTCAGAAAAAAAAAACTTTCTCAGCGTAGTTCTTCAGCCGTTTTTATTCACACTGTTTCTTTGTGTTTTGGACAGATATGCAAAGGAATTAACCTTCAAATCCACCAGTTGGATACATTTAAAAAACATTCACGGATGTTTCTTGAACCCACCATCTGCCACAACTGGAAACTGCACCAGGAGCGAGTGTTTGACGAGTGCAGAGAGCACTTGGAGCTGCCTGTGGCTGGTGACATGAGGGCTCATCCACCTGGTCAGAAGCCCTTCACGTTAATTATGTTGTTATATTTAAGTAGGATTTACATTTTATGACGTTTCTTCATGTATTTTCAGGACCCAGTGCTAAATTAGGAAGTTACACCACAATGGATCTGGAAAGCAAAAAAATACTTGACATCCAGCTTGTGCAGGTTTGTGTCTTTTACCACCACCTACTGGACGACAGAACAAAATACACAGGCTGTAGTTTATGCTACACTGATCCAATACGCAGTGGATTTTTGTTAGATTACTGTTGTTTGAACTTGCTTCGTCAACTCTTAAACCCAAAAGTGCTCCTGCGTGTTTTACACATTCTGATCATTTCACTGTCCCACATATTTTAAACTGTAAATCTGTAAATGATGAGGGAACATGGTTTTGCTTAACCCCCAAAAATAGAACATTTTTGATTGAGTGAAAAGTGTCTTTACTCTTGCCTCGCCTGGAGCAGAGCCGCCTCTTGCTTGTTTCCATGGAAATGTTCATTTGGCTATAATCCTCAACAGTATGGTATAAAAATACATCTCCATGGGGTTTGTTTTGAAGTACGCTTTTAATTTTCCATTTTCTATGGAGTCATGCAGATGACGTGCCACCTCCAGATTTAACATCAGTATTGTGTGAAGATGAAGAAGTTGAATTTAAACTGTAAATTAACTCGATTGAAATAACTGTTTTGTTTGAATGTTGTAGAGCAAAAAAGTGGGAGACAAAAACCTCATGGAAAAGAGAGGCCTTAAACGGAGCCTGGACCGACTGGAGGCAAACAACCTGAAGGTGGATTACATCGTCACCGACCGTCACGCCAAAGTCCAGAAGTATCTCCAGAACAGACAGATCACTCAGTACTACGACGTGTGGAGATTGGAGAAAGGTGAGCAGAGATTTGTACATGGTCCCAAATGGGGCTTGAAGTAACCTTTGTTTTAAAATGTGGATCGTAACTTAAGCTTTAGTCAAAACTGCAAATTTTCTGACCAGTTTAGATACTGCAAATTCAATCTAAGGTATCTAGTTGAACTGTGTGCAATGGGACGGGTTAATTTAAAATACAAAAATAAAATACAATTAAAAACGGTAAGGCAAGGCAAGTTTAAGAAATACATATTTAAATCTCTATACCAACAAAAATATTAATAATCATAATATAATGTACCTCAAAAGAGAAGAAAGTGTAGAATAAAAACCTTTTACTCATGAGATAAACAGAACCGTTTTTTATTTGGATTTGAACACTGTAAACCCATACTGATTAAAACACCTCTTTTGCAGATTTATCAAAGAAATTGGACGCGTTATCAGAAAAGAAAGACTTCGAGGTGTTAAAGAAGTGGTCTCCGGCGATCAAACACCACATGTACTGGGCGGCCGCCTCGTCCTCGTCTGGGGAAGAGAAAGTGGCCAAATGGATTTCTCAAATAAACCACCTTCAAGACATCCACAAGCACGACGATCCTGTGTTTCCCCAGTGCGCCCATCCCGACAAAAAGACCAGAAACCCAGACAAGTGGTTCAAACCAGGTGTGTACTCTTTATTTCTATATTCAGGAGTTTTCTGCATAAATGAAAGAGGAGCTGGATCGTAAAGAGACCAGAGATATTGTACAGTTTTGGATTGAGATTGACTGATGGCTGATGAGTTTCCCTAATATTTTTGGAGTGATTTCCCCAATTATCTAATTTTAATTAACTACAAACTCATCCACAACCTTTGTTTTACTACAAACTGATAAGAGAGCAGTGTCATGTTTTTGCAATACACTCTTTGTACTAAAATCTTCAGATAAAGCTTCATGCATATTCTTTATTTATATTCAGGCAGCAGTTTTGACAGACAATATATCGATCTCTGCAGCAGATTTAAGTCTGATAGCAGATGAACTAAAAAGTGCAAATATCAGTCTGATATATCGGCCCATCTCGACAAATAAGAACAGGTTAGAGCAGGGTTGGACAACAAGGACGACAACAATAAATAATTTTCAGTGTTTTAAAGGTCATTTCAGTAAACAGTAAATACCATGGGACTTGAAAGACAGATATTTTGTTGTAATGCTTTTTAATGATTTTTAATTATGGGATATCTTATTGTTGATATCTCTACATATCCCATGTTATTTTTTTTCTCTTATGAGGTGGATTACCAAAAAGCTCCATCCATCTGCTCCTGGTCCGGCCCTTCTGTCAAATTTTAGAACCCTTTGTGGCCCACAAGTCAAAAAGTTTGCCCACCCCTGGGTTAAAGGAACAGCTCATATTGTTTATCTGTTCACTGCAAAAAATATGTTTTATTTTGTTGGGATGAACTTGGAGTAAAATAAACAAAAATGATTAAAATATAAACTGATCAAAATCTGCAGTTACTTTTTATGGAGAGTTAGTTGGTTTGAAAGACGAGGGTGGAGAGTATGAGGTCTTGAATGATTTTGAAGATTCACTTAAAGGATTATTAAAAATGTAAGGTGGCTTAGATCAGTCAAGATTAATGTGTTTTGTTTTTTGTTTTTTTTCAGTTACTTGTGTTTATGTTTTATGCCTTGCCCTATGTTCACTCTGTTGTCTTTCTTTCTTTCAGACACTAAACCTCTCCATGAAGTTGAGAAGTTGCTCCTGGACAAACGCGTTCTCCGTGACGTTCCAAAGCTGTGCTCCAATCACCAGACGTCTTCGCTCGACCTGTTTCATAAACTCAGTGTGCGGTTTAAACCTGAAGATGTGACCTTCTCCCTGATAGAGACCAAGTGCAGGTAAAAATCAGCGTATCATTATTGAACTTTGTGTTGCAGCATTGAAATTTCTCCATTCTGGCACAAATAAAGGTTTTCTTGTAATATCTAATTACGTAAAACTCTTCTGAAAGAGTAGTTTGAGCAAAATTGAGCTATATATTAATATTTAAGCTCAATTTTTTGTTAATAAAAACATTGTTCACATTTTCTTATTACTGAGAGACAAAAATATACAGTATTTTAACTGCAAAAGTGATGATTCCAATTTTCTTATTTGACTTTTTGAGTTCTAATGCTTGTAACAATTTTCCTCAGAGGGACGACTGATTTCAGAAAAGTTCATGTGAAGTGTTATTCCTCATTATTCCTCTCTCTCTAAAGTCATTGATTGTTTATTATGACATCGTTGTGAAATTCAGCTTGTTTTGTGTTTGTTATTCTTAGGCTCTTTTTGGCGGCGATGCACTTTAATGAAAACACAGCGCCTGATCAAGAAATGACCGGAAACGATTTTCTGTTTGTCAAATCGAAGCAGGCCTGTCCCAATGTGAAAACAAAGGCAACATACGGTAAATGAGTTAAGAATAACTGTCATTGTTTTTGTATGGCATCTTTTAGTGTCTTGAAAATCACATTATTAATAAAATGGTTTGATATTGTTATTATTGAATGTAGTCGAGCAACTGGAAAGTATACAGATGCCTGGGAATTTTTTTTTATTTTATTTTTTTCACTTTTTAAAAATTTATTTTAATAATTTCTTTATTTTCTTATTTACTCACTTAAAAAAACAAAATAGGTTGAACAAATTTCTTACGTACAATGATGACCTAGATTATCTAGTGAATAGTTGTGATCTTTGTCTGTAAAACTATTTATAGGACAAATTATAAAAAAAAAATTTAAATAAAAAAAAAATGTTTTTATCATTTAGGCCTTTAAAATTTTCAGCCCTCTTTATAAAATGAATATAAAATAAACTTATGATAATATTTTATAATGTTTTACAATTTATTTAAAAAAATGCATAAATAGTAAAATATAAAATAATATAATTTTACTATTTCCCTCTCATATTGATCAGTCCTCATTTTCAATTAAATTTTATTTTGTCTTAAAAATAAAACTAAACCTGCTTTCAATATCAATTTGCACAATTCTGTCATTATAGTTTATTTTAACTTAAAACAATTTCACATTTCTTCCTGTTAATTCTGAACGTAATTTTGATTTTAAAAGGCTATAAAAAAGCACATTATTGGCTACTGAAAATTTCTGAATCAATTCAGTTGCTTAATAGATTTTTTTTCAGTATTGATAGTTGTTCATATTGTTCATATCTTCATAGCTTGTATTGATTCTTGTCTCTTATTTTTCTCTTTACATTTTTGTTGACACTCTAAAACACAAAACGTTTCTTTCAGGTTATGTGCGTGATCTGATGGAGCTGCTGTTCACACAAGTTTTGCATTATCCATCTGCATTTGACCTAAAGAACAAAACAGAAACCGAACATTCAGAGAATCACGAGATGATGGAAGAACAACATGGATTTTAACTTTTAAAACTCGTTCCTGCAAAGGAGGCTCGTCTTTGTGGTCCAATTTCTTGCCAGTTATTGTTCGGTTTCAAATGACTTCACAGCATCTTTTGGTTCTGTACGGTTAAGTTGAATTCTGAGTATTAAAAAAATACATCTGTATGTATTTTATGGTGATGTTGGATAAAACAAAAGATACCTACTCTTTTTAAAAAAAAAGTGGGTCAATATTTGTGGAGTTTCAATGTGATTTTTTGCTCATGGAAATGCCTTATGTTCGATACAGGAATAGTGGTTCTGTGTTACGTGGTCATGTTCTCACTACTACAGAAATAAAGAAAAAAGAGAAATGTATTAAGAATACATTGACATTGTTTATACTGTTCTATATCGTTTCTATATTGTTTTGTAAAATGTTTTTACAAATAAAAACATTGAAAAATGTGACCTAACTTTCTGTGTTACATTTGTGAATAATTAAAAACTACCTGCATATTGATATTTTGCAGCCTAGTAGAAACCGTCTGACCTTGCAGCGTTAGAATTTGCTCGACGTTAGGCGAGTAGGCTACTTTTTTCCATTTATGGTAACCAGTCGCTGCTATTTGGTCATGACGTATGTAATGCGCTAAATCCCGTAGAAAGAAGGGCAATAACGTCTTTACCCTTGATAAAATTCACCAAACATTCTCTTTGTTCCGGCTTTAAATGCTCGATCTTGGGAATCGTTGTCAACACAGAATGTATGACTCTTTGCTGACTGGCTGGTGCCCGAACTCACACTTCAGGGGTTCTTGCAAACCGTCCAGTGTATTCTGATTCCTGACCTAGTTGCTGGAGAGAAATGAAATTGAGTGGAGGCACTAGGTGGCGACAGCCTGGCTAAATATTCTCTGGGGTTGTGATGCCTGGACTGGAGGCACCGCTATTCCTGAAGCTCTGTTCCTGAACTTAGACTTTAATCTGAGCTTCATTTTAACACAATCAGACCAGAAAGAAGATCTGATCTAAACATTTTTTGGGCTGGTGTTTACTAACTTGTGCATCGTTTCATTATGTCTCTGCTGAACATTCCGCCATACACATACATGTAGAAACACCCCCAGCATCACTGCGAGGTATCAATAGATGTGCAGTCCATACAACTCATTTGTGTTTTATTTGTGTGTGTGTGTGTGTTTTTTTTATAAATATATATTCACTTATAGTCATAATTCCTCCTAATGTTTTACAAATTAGACACCAGCCATGCATTTTTGGCAGGAGTGTCTTCTGTCTCTGTCCTTGGAATTTTATGAATTATACACTACCGGTCAAAAGTTTTACAACACCCTAATTTTTCCAGTTATTTATTGCAATTCAAGTCGTGCAAGTCCAATGAAGAGCTTGAAATGATACAAAGGCAAGAACTAAACAGCCAGAGGTTAAAAAAAAGATAAAAGATACAAAACACAAGTCCAAGCTCTGCCAAAAAGAACAAGATGATAAACTTGTTGACATGGAGTGTCCAGCACAGTCTCCAGATTTAAACCCCATCGAGCTGGTTTGGGATGAACTGGACAGAAGAGTGAAAGACAAAAAACCTACAAGTGTCACACATTTATGGGAAGTTCTGCAACAGAATTGGGAAGAACTTTCTGAAGAATAATTGATTTCTGTTGTAAAAAGAGCGAACCACGAGTGTGTTCAGCTGTTAAATCTGCCAAAGGTGGACACTTTCATCAATCAAATTTTTAGAATACATTTTGGTCAACAGGAAAAACTGGACAAAGTGTGCTGTTCTAAAACTTTTGACCGGTAGTGTATTGTGGAAGCAGTTTGCAGTTCCTCAAACAGTCAACCAAATTTCAAGATTTGAAATGATTTGACACTTTATTACTCTCTCATTACACAGCTTTTTATTGGATGCATGATTTTCCTTGTTTCTCTGTCAGACTCCCAGGTTTTGTCAGATGTGCGGAGAGTGGTGGGGGATGACTCTTATTCTCCGGTGGATCCGAAGGAGCTGTGCAGTCGAGTCTTCACCACCTGCTACATGTCCAGTGAAAACTCCTCCGCGGACACAAGGAACAGGGCTCAGGAGCTGGCCCAGCAGATCGGCAGGTGAGTTCAGGAGGACTTTGGATCATTGTAGATGTCAGAGTTGGAAGGCCTTCTTGGTTTTTTTGGCCGCTTCCACAGTCCACAACCGAACACTGAATGATTTTTTGACTTTCTAACAGATTTTGATATTTATATAGTGATTTATTTTGTGTGTTCTGCTTTTGTTTTTCCAGCACACATCTGAACATCAACATAGACCTGGCAGTGAAAGGCATTCTGGGTATTTTCTCTGCTGTCACCGGGATGTTTCCGAGGTTTAGAGCCAACGGAGGCAGCCACAGAGAGAACCTGGCCTTGCAAAACGTTCAGGTCATTATCAATTACTCAATTTCCTCCGTATTGGTTATTAAATGTTAGATATTCAGTTTTTTTTGAGACATTATTTCACTTAACTTAAATATTAGTAGAGCAGTAGAAGAATACTAGTACTGTAGTAGTTGTGTCCTCAAAAAATGTCATTCTTTTCCAGGCTCGAGTCCGGATGATCCTCGCTTACTTGTTCGCTCAGTTGTGTCTTTGGGCTCGTGGGAAACCTGGAGGACTTCTGGTGCTTGGATCTGCAAATGTAGATGAAAGGTAAAAGTCATACTGATATAATGTAATAAAAGTATTTTCAGGCAACCGCATTTGGCACATATTGTTATTGTTTGATATTCAATCATCATTTCAATTCTTTTTCAGTTTATTCCAATTCTTTCTATTCATTTCTTTTTCAATTCAATGATTTCTATTCTTTTTCGATCATCATTTCAATTCATTTCAAATCGTAAATATAATAATTATGAGAGGTATGTTTTAATACTTCTCCTAATTATTGTATTTAACATTTTAAGATATTGCTCTAATTTTTCAAAATTGCACTAACCCAACCAAATAAACCAATAATCAATAAATTAAACTATATTTTTCAACTTTCCTTCAGAAAACTGCCACTTGTCTGGTGTAAAACTAAGAATAATATTTACCACAAGTGCAGTATTATCCAACCAACCCCAAAAATAATTAGACAAAAAATAAAATCCTGTCTTTTGCACTTACATTTTATTGCTACGTTAAAGGCAATGTAACTTTTGTTGTGGACGGTGTTTGTCTCCGTGGAGATGTTGCCTGGGAAGGGCATTAAACTTATCTTTAATACATAGTCCAATGAGGTTCATTTGGTCTTCCGATAATTTATGTTATGAGATTCTTTTTTCAGACCAAGAGTTTGTTTTCATACTTGACAGTTTCGACTGCTTATCTTTCATACATTTATTAAATTACAAGTGTTTTTATTTCTCAAAAATGCCTGAATAAACCTAGAAGCAAACTCACCTCTCCACAGATTTGACCTGTAACTTGACCTTGTTGCACCACCTGCTTGTATCCATGGAGATAGATATGTTTAATGTTAGTCCAAGCACAGAAAAAACTAACATCTGCATGGAGACAAAGAAGGTAGCAGCTGGCAGACGCTACATCAGAAAAAGTTACACAATGCACCTTTAATTATGTTGTTTTCTTTGTCCTTTTCTTTCAGCCTGACCGGATATTTCACAAAGTACGATTGCTCCAGCGCAGATATCAACCCGATCGGAGGCATCAGTAAAACAGACCTGAAGAGTTTTCTGTCATACTGCGTGGACACGTTTCAACTCACGGCTCTCAAAGGGTAAAAACACAGAAACAAGAGCCATACTGAAAATAATTTAATACATTTCAGAAAGTGCAGTGAATTGCCAAAATGTACTAATCCCCTTATATTTACTGTATCATCTATTTGTATTTGTATTTATTTATTAAACGGACAATGCATATTAAAAGACAAGATAATTCAAAGGAAAAACATGTACCAGTACTTGTAAATACGCAGGATTTTATTCAAAGTTAATTCAGATTAACATAACAACACCAATTTATATAAAAAAAAATTGGATCATTGGATACTTGGCACAGTCTATTGTCTGAATGTCACTCCCCACTCTTCACCACAGTTTCAATATCCATTAAAAACCAAAGGGGTAACTAAAATTTTTAGTTTTTTTAATAAATCATCCTTCTCCACAGCATCCTGGCAGCGCCCCCTACTGCCGAACTAGAGCCACTGAAAGACGGACAAGTGTCTCAAACCGACGAGGTAAAATTTCTGCGGAAGTTTTAAACCTTAGATTATCTCAGACTCTCATTTACATTCTGCTCAAAATGACAACAGCTCAACCAACACATACAGTAAAAGACAATATCAAACAGCTCTGAGAATTATAAATAATAGTAGATATGAGTTAAAAAGTCCTTTGATTTTCTTTATTTCCGTAGGCGGACATGGGGATGACGTACTCTGAGCTGTCTGTGATCGGTCGACTGCGGAAGATTTCAAAGTGTGGTCCTTTCAGTATGTTTTGTAAACTTATTCACCTGTGGAGGGACACGCTCTCACCAGCAGAGGTCAGTGAAGTGTGTTTTTTATTTATTTTTTATTTTTTTTACTAAGGTTCAACAATTTGTGAATGGTATTGTTTTGTTTTGAATGGTTTGTAAAGTCACAGTTTCATTTAAAGGTGTTTTCTTGTGGAGGGTTCGCCTACGTTTTTGTCTTTATGACTTGTTTGAAATGTGTCGCACTATGATACTAAACTTAACTATTTCCATAAAAAACAAGCAGGGAGATGCAAGACCAAGACCAGACCAAGATACGGGTCAGATCTTTGCAAAGGATTTCCCACTGACTGTAGACGTGCAGGTTCTTTGAGCAAAAAAAAACCCACCCATAACTGGATGAATGGTAGATTGGAAACATTTAATGCCACACTGGGAAACATTTCAGACAAAGTACCGTGATAGGCTCTATTCACGCTTTCGTCACAAACCAGGAAGAGGTTTGGAAACATGCAGGGACGACTTCCGGTGAAGTTCTCGACACTGGGCTCATCGACCGACTGTGATAAAACCCACTGAAGTTTTAAATGTGATCAGCGGTAAAATGAAGACTGCAGACGTTTGTTCTGTTTGGAATCATCTTGGATTTGGCGCCTCGTCTCTTCTAATCACATGTACCCAGTGCTCTCGGAGTTGTGTGTCAGTGGGGAAATGATGAAAACTGATGTATGGTTGTAATTGTTGATTAGCTCAACATAACAACATGTAGATGAAAAAAACTGGCCCATTTTCTAAATTTTTCTTAGATTTTGTTAGACTTAACAGAGTGAGCAGAGCCCGCCAGAAGTTGTCATTGCATGTTTCCAAACGTCTTCCTAGTTTGTGACGTAAGCGTGAATAGACCCTCTACTCGAAAAGTACCTGAAAAAATACATCTTTAATTTAATAAGATCTTCACTGACTCTCAGACTCACATAATAAACATGTAGACTTTACTGTTTCATTATTGTTTGACATTTTTATCATCAGTGTTAATTCATCCTAAGTTACATTATTTCTATATAAATGTAATATGCAGGGTTCCCACAGTCATGGAAATCCTGGAAAAGTCATGGAAATTAAAAATGTCATTTTACAGGCCTGGAAAGTCTTGGAATTTTAGCATCTCTTTCACACAACTACAGCATTTTGTTAAGTTCTCATTAGCCTATTATGATTATTTCCAAATGTTTGCGCCTTTTGTTTCAAATAGACGACAATAAATGCACTGACAGGATTTTGAATGTTAAAAAACTATAATACCAAACCATAAGGTGAGTGGAAAGGCATGTAGGTACTGTAAAGTCATGGAAAATTCACTTTAGGTCAAGTTTAGGAAAAGTTTTTAAATTTTGTCAGTGAAAAAGAGTGGAACGGTGAATACATTACACTTTCCCCAGATATTACCTTTATTTTCAGCATATTTATTTATTTACTTGTCCAGGTGGCGGAGAAGGTGAAGCGTTTCTTCAGGATGTACTCCATAAATCGCCACAAAATGACCACAGTGACTCCCTCGTACCACGCCGAGGTCTACAGCCCCGACGATAACCGCTTCGACCTGCGCCAGTTTCTCTACAACACCCGCTGGAGCTGGCAGTTCAGAGCCATCGACAACCAGGTACCAGAGAAGAGAAATTTAACGTGAATATGACAGGACAGGCTACTCATTGCACTAAAAATCAGTTTACATGATTATATTTAAGAGATCTTGTTGTCAAGGAAGTAGAAAGGCCAAATAAGAATCAGGTTTGTGGAGACGCAAGCCCGCTCACAGTAGGATACGTGTTTTTCAGTGCAATAAAAACAACAAAAATAAAATATATATATATATGCTTTTACTTTAGTCTATTTATTGACTAAGAAGTTACACACTGTGGCTTTAACACTTCCTACATAACAACAATGCCCTCCTTGCCACTGACGCACTCTGCAGTATGACCTCAATCTTATTACCCACACAAAACGTTCAGTAACCACAAAATGCACAGAGATTGGACGACACGGTACACTTTTTGAAGAAATGAAACATGAAATTGAAAAATGAATGTAATTTTTCACACTGAAGAATTATATTTCGCCATTTCCCTTGATCCCTTGAATATTTAAGAGTCTTACAAACACAAAATTGACCCTTGTGATCTTTAAGCCATGTTATATTGTTGTTACCTCCTCGAAAACAAACGAAGAAAAGAGGTAGAGCGTTCACTGGGTCATAAAAAAGTTAACAATAACCGTACAGGTGCTCTATGAGGGTTAAACTTGTAATCTAAACAGAAAGTTACTCTTACTGAAAAATGTAAAACTGGGCAGGGTACAAACCCGAGGCACTCCGACTGAATATATTAAAAGTTCTTTATTACATGGAGAGACGCCAACGTGTTTTGACCAGCAAGATGGTCTTCATCAAGGCATAATGGTAGAACAGGATGCCATTAAATACAATTAATTATTATCATCATCTCCCACAAAAAGTTTCGAAATTGTATAATGGCATCCTGTTGGGTAAGGAGGGGAGCACATATTATATCAAAGAAAAGTGGGAAAGAGAGGGAAAGTTTACAATGACAGAAGATGATTGGGAGCACATATGTCAAATCCAGTGGATCTCAACAGGGTCAAATACATGGCGTGAATTTTGTTGGAAAAACCTAATGAGATTTTTCATTACACCAGTACAAAAGAGACACCAAGGAATAGGTGATGCCTGCTGGAGATGTGGGAATGATGGGGCTAATCACTTCCATATTTTTTGGGAATGTGGGGTCATCCAAGAATACTGGTCAGAGATTCATCAACATCTGCAGGGTGTTTTTTCATGTGTTTTCCCCCTGTCATTTATAACTTTGTACCTTGGTAATTAGTGTTAGACGGCTTTAGCAACACAAATAAGAGATTACTCTATATTCTACTGGCAGCAAGTAAACAGGCAATAACAAGGAAATGGCTTAAACCTGAGCAACCAACAATTGAGAACTGGATTGACATTGTGCAAGAGATCTACATGATGGAAAAGATTTCATTTTTACTGAAAGTGCAGCTGGACTCTTTTTACAAGATGTGGACTAGGTGGACAGAATATGTAAAGCCAGTGAGATCAGACTTCATATAACACTACCTCACAGTTGCAATATTCTGTTAAATTGTGAAAAAGGTTCCCTGGCTCCCCAACCTGTTCTGAGTTTGTATATGTTTGTAAGAGCAGGAACATGTGATTTAATTTTACACACTGCAAAATGTAATCTGCTTTTTCAATAAAAAGTTAATTTGAAAAAAAAATACAATTAATTATCAATCACATGACCACATCGCATGACTATAGGAAAAAGAGACAACAAACAAAACAAAAAAGATTATCCAACCATGAGGAATATATAGGTGATGAGCAGACCCACCCAACAGCAACAAGATAAACAGGACATGCTGGAGATAAGTAGATGTGTCCATCACATATGCAATAATTAAAATACAATTAGATACCACAGGTCAAAAACATGACCTACATTAAAGAATTGCCAAAAAAATAAAGTTTCAGAGGAACACTGAATAGTCCAAAACGTAATTAAGGTCCGGATGTCGTGTGATCTTTAAGCTTACGATCCAGAAGGTTTTTTTTTCTAGACGGTTGACGGAGTCTCTGATGTTTGAAGGGACTGCCTCAATTACCTTGACTTTTAAGAGGCTGACTTTACATTGAGTGGAGAGGATTGTACACCTAGAGTTGTGTTTTGTTTCACTCACACATGTTTGAACAACCCTTTATTATTTATCTGTCTATATCTCCAAAGCTCAGATACTCTGTTCCACCATGTGATGTCATGAAGCGATAGTTTTCAAGTTAACAGCTCCTTTTACCTTCCTTGTCTGAGAGAAGAACACATCCTAAACATGGAGGGTTTGTGTGTTGAACATGTGTGAATGAAACAAAACAACTGTTTGTTTTTGATGAGGAAACGACGTTGTAACATAGACCAGAAAATAGCGTAATATGAGCCCTTTAATGCAAATTACTTCTACAAATACTAGTACACATGGTCACAAGAGATAAATTATATGAAAAATAATGTAGTAAAGTTACAGTAGTTATTGTTATTGTAGGGTTATTGTTACATCCCTACAGTTAAAGTAGGGATGTAACAATAACCGAAATATCGTGATATCGTATCGTCAAAAGTCTCACAATAATATCGTCGGCTGTCACAATATATCAAATAAATGCATGGTTTTATAGTTGCAACATCTTATAAACATAGAGCTACATAGAACTACATATCCCATGATTCATTTCAGTGCAGACAATATGAAGAAACGTGTTTTTTACTTGAATTCTTGGGATTAGGATGGAAATAATTCACACCAAAGAAGCAAAAGAAGTGTCCCCTATCTACAATTATATCAGCCTCTCCAAAATATCACATTAAATATTGTACTGTGAGATTTGGATATCGTTACATCCTTAGTACAAAGTGATTATATACATTTTAAATATATTTATAGTAAGTTTATTTTGCTTTTTCTCTCAACAGGTGTCTCAGATCTCTCCAAAGAAGCACGATGAATGAACCAAAGTCAGTGACCTGCATTAAAGCCTTTATTTTAAAATTACAATGCCAGTAACATACAGTATTTTACCTCTAAATACAAAAGGACCGATGTCTGTAGGTGAGTAGCTGTAACTGTTGGGGGAATGTGGTTTGTCTTGAATGTGAAACCCTCAGAGCAGGAAAACCGTTCACATGTGACAAATGGCATGTGTGTTTCTACTTCCTGGAGCTGTGTACAAGATGTTCAGTCTTTTACCTGTAAAGTAGAGAGCAGCTCGCCTGGCATATCTCTCTGCATCTTTTATACAGATTGGTTTCAGTCTGGTCTCCACTCCCTCCATCTCCAAGAGCGTCTTGAGTCAGAACCAAACATGACCGTGAAACTATCAGATTTATTATTTATTATTCATTGGTTACCTACGATTTACAGATAAAATCAAAATTCCTGTTCTTCAGATTAACAGAGTTTAGGGCTTTGCTCATTGAGCCTGCAGAAATCCACAAACTCTGCTGTGTGTCGTGGTGTTCTACGACTCTGCAGCGTGAGATAAAATCGCTTATACCTCTGTCAGCGGGAATTCCCAAGTCTAACTGCTGTGCGTTAATGAGCTCTATTCACGCTTATGTCACAAACCAGGAAGATGTTTGGAAAGATGTGATGACAACTTTCAGTGGGCTCTGTTCCCAGTAGTAAGTCTGACAGAATCTAAAAAAAGTTTAAAATGTCCCAGTTTTCTTCATCTACATGTCATTGTGGAGTTTCGTTATGTTCGGCAAATCAACAATTACAACCGTACTTCAGTTTTCATCATTTCCTCACTGACACACAACTCCGAGCACACTGGGTACAAGCGATTAGAAGGGATGAGGCGCCATTTTACCTCTGATCACATTTAGTCGTCATCGCATGTTTCCAAACGTCTTTCCTGGTTTGTGACGTAAGAGTGACTAGAGCTTATACTGCATAATGCACAAGTAGTTCCGGCAACAGCCAAATCACTGTTCTGTATCACTGCTCTGCGGCCCTCGCCATGACATCACCATAGCAACGGGTAAACCCATGCTCAACCGCTGTGGGTGGAACGTGCACTGCAAAAATGCTTAGCCAAAATTTACGATATAAACACTTAAATCTATCAGAAAATTACTTAAAAGTTGTGAAATTATCTGTCCATGCTGCAAGATAATTAAAATAAACTACCTCTAGACTAGAATTAAACACTCCCAGAGCTATTAAGTAGATAATGCATCTGGAAACAAGATGAATAACCTGATATATGTTTTAAAATCTCAGCCAGATCAGAGAAATTTGCAATGTAGTAACAAGAATTATTTAAAACATTGAAATAACTGATATTTTGGAAATTTACAGACAGGGAACAAGCTTTTCACATTTCTAAGTTAGTCATTTCAGTTTGTAGCCGTGGTACAAGCACATTATACAACTTGGAACTGTGCTTTATGCAGTTTTAACGTACGTCTTAAGCCGTGGGATAAGCGCGTTAAAGAATTTGGAGCCGCTATTCGTTTAATGCTTTCATAAAGTATCTAAATAATATGTATCGTATAAAATTCAATATACATGAGCAACTACTTACTATACTACTAAAATGTGAATTATACTGGGATAATAACACTGACAGATAATAGTAAAACTCTTAAAGGTGCACTGTGTAACTTTTCTGGTGCGATTCTGCCATCTGCTTGTCACTATGGAGACGTCATTGCTTTGCCTTGAATGCTCCACAGCTTTAAACTTATCTTTTTTTTTTTTTTAATCCAATTACATGCATTGTTATTGTTAAAACATTCACGTTAAAAGTCAGATCTCTCTTTTGTAACTTGCCTGTTTCCTTGGAGATGGACACATTTAATGCTCTAGTGTGGAACATGAAAGACAAAGCTATAACATCTCCATGAAAACAACAGTAACAGTTTCATAGTGCATATTTAAATGTGAAATAGATAGTACTTCCTTTCATATATTGTTCAGTTCAGTGAGGCATTTCCATACAATGACCTAAAATTAAACTTTCTCTGTTGGTAAGAAAATGGGTCAAATGTTTGTATTTACACAGTACATCTTCCAGTCTGCTTTATTTGGGTTCTGTGTGTTATTTTTAATTGTGTACACACGTTTCTCTACCTTTTTTCATTGTAACAATCAAAAGATGCCAGAAAATTACAATAATACAATGTACTTGATCATTTTATCAGGGACCTTGAGTTTGTGTTTGTTTATAAGCTGCAAAAAATAAATCAGACTCAAATGCATATCTTTTCTTGTACACATTTCTTCACATATAAGACTAGATATCTTCTTTTTTTCACACTTTCTTACCAATGTTGAGATAAGACAACAATAATTTAGATAAGAAATTTTATCTTATCAGAACATTTCTTATCCGCTGTTGCTTCCACAGTGGGGAACAGAGTTAGTTAAAGGGACAGAACGTAGATTTATGCTCTTACTTTTTAATAAAACAACGTATTTCTATAGTCAAACTGAGCTGTGTTGTAGTCAAAACCGCACTAAATGAGACCAAGACCAGTTCAAGACCAGGACCAAGACCTCTCAAAGTCAAGACCGAGACAAGACCAAGACTTTTAAAGGTTGAGACCGAGACAAGACCGAAACGACGGCCCATTAAGATCAAATCGAGACCAGCTTTGTCATTTCCTTTATGTATTTGTATTTTACAGTTCTTTTGGCGCATATATATTAATGTTTTTATAAATCTATCTCCATTTGACCTGATTAATGTTAATTTAAGCTTAAAATAGACCAAGCAACTGCACTTAAACACTCTGTGCCCCTTTTTTGGACTCTGACCGACAGTTTGAGAATCACTTCTTTAATCCCACTTCCACTGACACTTTACAGAAAACAACGTCAAAGTGAATTTCAAGTTCATAACATTTACAGTTACATTATCTTACTGGTTTTGCAATGATCTTTATCAGCTTCTGCACATTTACCAGCTATAAATATGAAATATGATTGCACTCATCAAGTGTCAGACCTCGAGTCCGAGACAAGACCGAGACGAAGCGCCTTCAAGACCGAGACCAGACCGAGTCCAAATGCACGTGAGTCCATCTCGAGTACTACGACACTACAACTGAGCCTGTGTTGCCTTAAAGTGGCAGGTTAGACTCCACATTTTACCAAAGCGCAGTAAAGATCATTGTATTTAAGATTTTACAAAACATTTTACTCTTTCTTTCCCAGTCTGGCCATTTTTTAAGTTTCAAATTTTACTTCTTCTTTAGAAATCAGAGAATTCCAACCAGGAAGATAAACGGGGGAATTCCATAACTCTTACATAGCACCCATGATGTACTCTGGGCCATAACTCCGCTTATGTACACAGAGATTATTATTTGACAATTAAAATGACAAGAAACACCTTTATTTTGTTGAAATCATGTTTAAAGTATCAAAAAAAATGTGTTTGTAAGAATAAATTGTACATTCTTTTTATAGAATTATCCCCAGTGTAATGTCATCAATGTGAGTCTCTCAAGCTGTACTTATAATTATCAACATATTTTTCAACATTTTTTTCACAAACGGTTTCTCAGTTGCTGTCAAACTATAATTTATATTTACACCTGGTATTATAGCACCAGATTAAGTAGAAATTAGAGAATTATCAAAAGCTGAGTATTATTAAAAAGTTGCTGATACAATACATAGCTCAATTCATAGGCCACGATATGATACATACCTCGATACAGTGCACTTTCGATTTGATACGATGTATTTCAATATAAAAATAAAGGCTAAATCACGGCTGTGATACTAAAAGTCTTTGTTGAACCCCTTCTTGTGTGAAGTTCATATGAAACACAAACATTTTAATCATCAAAACAGTGAAAATATCAGATGTGTCACAATGAATTTCCTAAACAAGCAACTAAACTGTAGCACTGTAACAAAATAATGCAGTAAAATATACCAAAAAATACTCTTGGCAAGATATTGATACAGCAGCCCACGATATCGATACTGTATCGTCACATTTGGCGATAGGATATGTTGATATTTCGACATTTTTGCACATCCCTACCTTTCATACACACTTGAACTTGCATTTAGGGTACACACATATGTTTTTCATTCACCGTATTTAGACAGGTGTTGCCTCATGTAAAAGCTCAGAACCTCCAGAATTCACTGACTACTGTAAGCTGCAGAGGCCGCACTAGCACTGATTCAAGACTGACTGCAAGTGCTGCAGTTTAGGTAGAGACCATTCAGATCAGTGCCAGTCCTTTTAGGTTTAAACCAACTGGATTTGAGCCTTGAAACTGTGTATTAAGAAGCTATATTTGATTTGGACATGTCTATCTCTTATCTAGGGACATGGATAGGTCAAGTTTATGAGTTTCTCTGAAGAATAAATCAGTGTACATGGTCAGAAAGTTGATAAAATGACCTACATAAATCCCTGAATGCCAGTCTTTCCGTGCCATGTTCTTGGATACACTTTTTATTTGTAGAAATGTGAGTAAAATGTGTGAAATATAACATGTGACAGTGGTGAAGAGAGTTACAAAGAAGGTCCTTATAGGTACAATCTTGATGGAATATTTTTACACACTTTTACGTATTACATTCAGAGTCAAGGGGATTATGTGAATGTTGAAACCTTGTGAATGATTTTTGAATTATATACAGTAGCTGCAATTCTCATACGCAGACCGAGTAACTCCTCAAAAGATATTCCGCTGTCTAAGTTACTAAAACAGGATGATTAATGGTTAATGTTGAAATAAAGACATGGTAAATAAAATCATATCTTCAAATTTAGAGATTCTATATTACACAAAATCGAGTCTTGTGAGCTTTAAGGCATGTTATAATGTGGTTAACTCTACAAAAACATATTTGGAGTTGTGTTTTGTTTCAGTCACACATGTTTGAGGAACTCTTTATAATTAGTCTGTCTACATCAGGGGTGTCAAACTCAAATTCACAGAGGACCAAAATTTAAAACTGGGAGTAAGTCATGGACCAAACTATATATTTATTGAAAAAATTCAACAACATCTGCATGTATTCTCTTTGTTTAAGATATGTAATGTTAAACCTTTTCTTATTCAAATAAATGTTTAATAATAGTTTTGCTATCTGCTATAGCCTGTCTGCAGCCAGTGGGCCAGGTCTAATACATATTTGGTATGATCTCGCAGGCAAAATATAATTATATTGTGCGCCAAATTTGGTCCCCGGGCCTGAGTTTGACATGTCTGGTCTATGTCTTCAAAGCTCAAAATGCTCTGTGGTACTTTTCAAGTTACCAGTTACCAACATTTACCTTTTATTCAGAAAAGATCTGCAATTTCTGATCTGAAATTATCCAATTGATTCTAGTGAAGATGTAAGGAATCTAAAAACACAGTGGAGCACTTCCTGTATTACCGCATGACATCACAAGGTGGAGTCTGCTATGGTCCAAAGCAACAAAAATATCTGACGAAGGCTTTTTTTTTTTTTTGCTGAAACGTTACTTAAAAATAAAAGTAAAAAGCTTTTGAACATCGGCCATCTGACTGTGCTATGCATTTTTCACTTTTATTTTGCTGCTTCTTTGCATTTGCACCTGTACAAGAACTTTGATGTGCGTTTTCTGTTTCATTTTCACACCCAAATATGCAGGGTTTGTGTGTTAAACAACCTAGTGCATGTCAACGGTCATAGTTATCCTGCCACTAAAAACAGTCTTGCCCACTCCACAAAACACCCAAAGCAAATCTATTAATACACCAGACTGTCGATGTAAATGTCTGTGTCGATAGAATAATTTTAGAAGTAAAACCAACCTTGTGTCGCATGAATCGCTTGTATTTTCTCATATATCAGTCCGCTGCTAAGCTTTCTTGCTGCTGCTGCTCAGACATAAATCCTTCAAATGCAAGGTTGGTTTGACTTCTAAAATTATTCAATCGACACAGACATACATCCATCCATTTTCAGGTCGCAGAGACAGCAGTCTAAGCAGGGACTCCCAGACTTCCTTCACCCCAGACACGTCCTCCAGCTCCTCCGGGGGGACCCCGAGGCGTTCCCAGGCCAGCCGAGAGACATAGTGCCTTCAGCGTGTCCTGGGTCTTCCCCGGGGCCTCCTCCCAGTGGGGCATGCCCGGAACACCTCCTGAGGGAGGCGCCCAAGAGGCATTGGGAACAGATGCCCGAGCCACCTCAACTGGCTCCTCTCGACGTGGAGGAGCAGCGGCTCTACTCCGAGCTCCTCCCGTGTGACTGAGCTCCTCACCCTATCTCTAAGGGAGCACCCAGCCACCCTGCGGAGGAACACACACAGACACAGACATTTACATCAATAATCTGGCGTAATAATGGTTTTGTTTCGGGTGTTTTGTGGAGTGGGTAAGACTGTTTTTAGCAACAGGATAACTATGGCCATTGACATGCACTAGCCTAGCACCAGTGAGCTCTGCAAATACAAGAACTGGATGTAATATTTTTTTTAATAAGTGTCTCCACACATCTCCAACACTTTGGCTCACAAGGAAATTAAGTCCTATGTCAAAAATTCCAGACTGAGCCTTTACCTTCTAGATTTTATACTACTTTTATGTTCATATTTTTAGTTAAGCAAGCTTTCTTTATGGCTCTTATTGCCTCATAACACTTGGCCTAAATACACTGGGTCACTTAACTCACATAAAACACATATAAACTTCTAAGTGGGACATTTTCTTCTTGTAATTTCTCATTTGACTGTCTCTTATCTCTTCACTTCGCTTCACACTTCACACTGTGACAGAGTGGTGTAGGGCGGAGCTTGTTTTTTAAGTGCACTTCTCTGTAAAGTGACTCCTCCGCGGGACAGGACTGGCGGAGGAGGAGCGCGCACTACTTCCTAAAACCAGCGCTAAAAAATCTTGTTGCGCTGTTTCCAATGTTTATGAATTGGTCCAGAGTCGTCAGCTGACCGGTAGTGTCACTCAGCTCAACTTTTCCTAACTTGGCTGGACGCAGATTGGAGAGGCGAGACTAAATTTGGGGGTTGTTTTGGATGGAGACGGAGCGCTTGTTGGCAGCGGGGTCACTGAACGGGGAGACCGGGGACTATGGCTCCTGGTCGGGCTCGGAGCGCAGTGAGACCCGGGGCAGAGGGAGCAGGCGGCTGTCCTACTCTGTAGCCGGGGAATCGTGCACTTTTTCGGACTGCACAGGTGAGTTTTCTTGTTCTGACACTTCCGTAAGTTTGTTTTACGCTGAAAAAGTTGGGAAAATACTTCGCGTGCCAACTTACGCACTGTCAATGTCGTAAAAATCGGTTTATGTTTATTTTTACGCACACATTTCTCCCTGTTTTTGCTTTAAATTTTGCTGTGACTCATCTAAAATTTGCGTAAAGCGACGTGGACTTGTCTTGACTTGCCAAAACTACGTCCAAGATTGAATTGCGTGTAGTTTGATAAATTAAAGATGCACAATGTCACTTTATTCTAGGGTCTATCACCTGTTTGTCTCCATGGAGATGTTATTTCTTTATCTAGAATGTTCCACAGCATTGCATTAAACGTATATCCATTGAGACAAACAGGAGATGCCACCACCAGGTCAAGTTACTGGTCAGATCTGTGGATAGGCGACGCCACTCACAGAAAAAATGCACGTTTTGGTATGTTTTTAATCAATCAAAACAGTTAGATAAATAAGTTTAATGCTATGATAAGGAACATTTCACATATAGGAATGTAAGGCTGTGCAATTAATTGAATTTTGATCTCAATTTTGATTTGTGTGTCAAACGATCTACAGACTCATATAATCGATTAAGCTTAACAATGTTTATTTTGGAATATTTTTTATATAAATAAGTGCATTTTATTTTTTTTATTTTATTTATTTATTTTTATTTAATGATTTTCTATGCCTTATTTCATGTTCAAAGTATATTTTCATTTCATTTTATGGCAGTTCAGTTCAGAACTGAAGAAGCAGCTTGGATGAGCTGTAAAAAGTATTCGACCAAACAAACTGAATTGAATTTTTCCTTTGCCATGGATTCTACCTGGACGACTGAGGGATTTTTCACTGATTCATTTTATGTTTTATACATCGTAAAACTGCTCTAGGGAACATATTTGTAGCCTATATTTATTTTAAATTTGAAAGTTTTACATAAATGATCAATAACAAAGTGTTTTTTAAGAGAGAAATTATGAATAAATGCATCATGTAACAAAAAATAATTTGTTTAGTTTGAATAATCGTGATTTCAGTATTGACCAAAATAATCGTGATAATGATTTTTTCCGTAATGGAGCAGCCCTGATAGGAATAATATCTCCATGGTGACATACGGGTGGGCTTTTGTCATAGAGTGTTATAGTGGGTTGGCTGAAGGTGCACCACGTAACATTTCTAGTGGAGGGTCTGCCACCTGATGTCTCCATGGAAATGTTAGTTCTTTGTCTAGAATGTTCCACAGTATAGTTCAGGGGTGGGCAAACTTTTTGACTCATGGGCCACAAAGGGTTCTAAAATTTGATGGAAGGACCGGACCAGGAGCAGATGGATGGAGTTTTTTGGTAATCCACCTCATAAGAGAAAAAAATATCCCATGTTATTGAAATATCCCATAATCTGAAATCATTACAAAGTATTACAATAAAATATCTGTCTTTCAAGTCCCAGGGTATTTACTATTTATTTAAATTACTTTTAAAACACTGAAAATTATTATATTATTATTATTATTCAAGTTTGGCAGGCCGGATTAAAAAGATTAAAGGGCCGCATATGGCCCCCGGGCCGTAGTTTGCTCACCCCTGGTATAGATAAAACTTGTATATCACGAGGGAGACGAGCAGGTTACAGCACTACACTAAATTACTGTTCAGATCTGTGGCGAGTCGCCCCTGTTCACAGAAGAAACTATTGTATTTTTGAGCAACATAAACACCCATAATGATTAAATGCTATATGGAAATGTTTAAAGTCATACCATGGAACATTCCAGTGAAAGTAATAATAGTATTTTATTTATATACCGCTTTTCTAAACACTCAAAGACGCTGTACGAAGACTACAATTTAAGAAAGACCTAAACAAAGGTAATGAGAGAAAATATAACATCATTTAAAAGCAGGTTAGACATTAAACGCTGTTCTAAATAGATTAATTTTGAGAGTTCAGTAGGTGACGGACCCTCCACGAGCAAAGTTGCGCATTGTACCTTTAAATATGTAAAGCAGAACTGGTTGATTGTGCCATTTGATGTGTCGGAGGGCCACATTAGTCTGGCCGACCACAGGTAGGTTGTTGCTTTTGTCACATGACCCACAGACTCGGCAGGGAGCAACTCTGATATGCACTCTGTATTTGAATGTTTATGCATGCAAATAGACAGGAAAACCTTACCTGCTGTGCCTGTTAGAAGATAAAGGCTATGCCAACTTTACTTTTGAATGAAAGCAACCGTATTTTCTAGTTGATTGTTTTAAAAAAGATACTGTATACTGTATATATTTAGTCATTAAGTTCACAAATGCACTTTTTAAGCAGTCCTTTGCTTAAAGTTTAGATAGTGAGCCCAGTTACACGAGTATAGTAAGTAATTGGCTATTTTACAAAAGATATAAAAGATAATAATATACAATAGGGCAAGAGTTCCAATCCAATCCACTTTATATTATTTTCTATAGCACATTTCACAAACAGTTTCCAAAGTGCAGTTTCCAAAATACATAACAATAACAACAATGATAAATAAAATAAATGCTCAGGTTTAAACATACTAGTCTTAAAATAATAAAAACAGTAAAATAAAATAAAAGCTAAATCATAGAATAGCAATAAATAAATAAATAAAGCCAATAAAATACATTAACAATAAATAAAATAAATAAAAGACACAGAAAACCACACAACTCGTGGTGTTAAAAGCCAGAGAGTTAAAGTGGGTCTTAAGAGTTAAAGCTGCATTGTGTGACTTTTCTAGTGGAAGGTCCATCAAACGCTTTTCCCCATGGAGATGTTATTGCTTTGTCTGGAATGTTTCACAGTATGGCATTAAACTTTCTGTCTTTATGAAGATCGAACCAGACCAAGTTACAGGTCACAAGGCCTGTTTTCAAGGTATTTTTGAGCTACACAAGGCTGGCACTACCTAGTTCCTTTGCTCAATTTCATTTCTCTCTAGTGACTAGGTCAGGAATCAAAATACACTAGATGGTTTACAAGAACCCCAGAAGTTGTAGACCGCGCACCGGCCAATCAGCGAAGAGCTGTGAAGCCATGACGTCAAACTCAAGCGTCTGTCTGGGTCCCTTTTGTGGAACAGCACAACATTAAACAAAGCGGTCGAGATGGATGTAAATGAAGATAGACATTCTGTGTTGGCGAACGATTCCCGAGATCGAGGATTTAAAGCCGGAACAAAGAAAATATTTGCTGAATTTTATCAAGGGGAAAGAGGTTATTGTTCTTCTTTCTACGGGATTTGGCGCATTACAAACGTCACGACCAAATAGCAGCGATTGGTTAAATTTTAAAAAGTACCCGGCTACTGTTGAGCAAACGAATTCTAACTCTGCGAGGTCAGATGAATGAATCAGGCTATACAAAATCACCTGTAATTCAATAAATATAAGGTAGAGCTGTTTAATGTCATACTGTGGAACATTTCAAGCAGTGAAACAAGCAGGTGACGGACCCCTAACCAAAAAGTTACATAGTGCACCTTTTAAAGCGTAGACGTTTCCATACCATTAAGTGAATAGGTGGTAGTGAATAATGGGATATTTTACAAAAGACAAAAATGTACAATAGGGCAAGAGTTAATAATAATCAATGATCTACCACAGTGCAAACTATAGCTACAGGCTTTACAAATACATGACAAAACAATTACTCAGTAGTTCAGTAGCTAAATAAATAGACATTGCAATACCACTCAGAGCTGATATAGGAATGTTGATGACATAACAACCGTGACATAATCATAAATAGTTATTGCGTCATAAATGTTACTGCGAAATTGTCAGCTGACTGGTAGCAAAGATCAAAAATATAGCCCTATCATATGTCACTTATATTACTCAATTAGCTGCTACTCACTGTGAGATCATAGTGCTTGTATTGGTTGCAACAGTAACTTAGTCAACACCTTTATTACATTTTAGGGTTGTCAAAAGTATCGAAAATCAGATACTAACCAATACTAAAACTAGAATCTAAACTATATATTCATTTGAGCAGGTTTCGATACTAAAAAAAGTCACATTCAGAGTAGGGGTGGGCGATATATCGATATTTTAAGTATATCGAGATAGTTTTTAAACTCGATATGAATTCTGACATATCGTATATATCGACATAATGCTTATATTCAATTTTGATTTCGCCGCTTCGCTTGTTTACCTTCTCTCTCGTCGCCTTCGCGCTGCCGCTTCCCTGATTTTGTTCGCTCGTGTCTCCTTCACTCGTCACTACCACCGTATTATTTCTTTTATTTTACAGTTAAATTATTATTTATGTAATTTGAGTTTTTTGTAATCTTAAATGTTCCTATATGAACTGCCGACCTCTTACACTTCAATTAAAAAAAAAGAACCTTGTGGAATTTGGCAGATTTGTTTTTGCAGTTTTCAGTTTTAGGGGGTTATTTTTTCTTGAACTTATATCGAGATATATATCGTATATCGAGATATAGCAAAATATATCGAGATATATTTTTTGATCCATATCGCCCAGTCCTAATTCAGAGGACAGAAATTAACCTTTCCTCAATGTCTTACTAGCAGAAAAGCAAGTATAAGAAGAGCACATAGACTAGTATACGCCCGTGGAACCTACCTGAATCACTGAGACCACATGAGAATATAAAAGAAAGTAAATACCAGCTCGAACATCTCCCTGGATCAAAACTCCCAGCTCAAATGTCCCATCCTGCCTCTGGGCGCCCCCTTCTCTTGGGCGGCACATGGGCAACTGCTGTGGCTGGGACAGTATGTGATGTATTGAGTTAGAAAATCAGCATTCTGTGTTATAATAAAATGAAATGTAAATGTAGTGAGACCAAATGTCGGGCCTTGTTTATGTCATTTTACCGATCTTCCCGAACTGAGGCACTGTGCCTTACTGGTGGACTATTCTGAGGCGTAATTTGACACACTGTATTTACTCTATTTGTGTGTGTTTGAGACCACACATTTTTGCATGTTTTGTTTGTATGTATGAAAAAATGTGTTGAGATATATTGTAACTTGCATGTGTAAATAATACAATATATAATGTTTTTTTATTTTTTTAAAATATATTTATATGTATATAGATTAAGTAACTTAGTTTCATGAAGGGTACAATTCAGGGGGACTTTCCAGCTTGGGGACCTTCCAGCCAGGGGGATTTTCCATCTTATTTCCATCGGTATTGAGCATCGAGTCTATTCCTTAGTACTGAAATTTGAAAGTTTGAGTTTGAAATTGTATTATCGTGACAACACTGGTACATATTATAGTACAAAAGCTTAAATCATCTAAAGGTTGTAGTTAAGTGAATAAAGCAGGACTTTCATGCTCGTAGATTTGAATGTGATTAGTGCTGTTTTTTATTGTTGCTGTTTGAAGTTAATATCATTAAGAAGTCTTTAGTCCTGTGACTCTTGTCTGTTTCACTGTTCAAATGTCAGGACAAAGGCAAGATTTAGGAAAATGTAGAAAATTGCACATTTAAATACATTTCAACCTAGCACTTAATGTACATTATGTTTTTATAAATAAGTGATTCAGAACCTTTTTGTCTTGAGTACAGTGTCTTCCTTATGACCTCGTGTATATAGCTGAGATGTTTTAATACAAATTCTACTTATTTAAAATGTATTACCATATCTTTTACTCTTTTTTTTAATATAATATATTGTGATGTTTGAGCTACTGTGTCCAAATAATTTCCCTTGTGAATTTGTCTAAGTCTAAGGGATGCAAAAATATCGGTTCAGCTGATTTTGATTTAGAAATTGTTGTGATAAGATGAAAAACATTTGGATATTTTTTTTACTATACACTGTTTGTGCTTAAATTATATCAATCATATTCTCAGTCTTTACTATGGTATACTTTTTTTTATAGGGTATTGGCAGATACTTAAAGCTGGAATAGAATAAAACAAATAAAAGCTGGATCAGTGCATCCCTATCGAGTGCTAGGCAGATAACTTGTAAATTATCAGCTATTACTGTTATATTTTCTTGTTTTTATTATATAAACATCCAAAATTCCCCAAAACATTAAATATATACAAGGTTAAATGTACAAATGACATTTATACTATTCAATTTCACCTTCTTTTAATGTCTAAAGCCATTTCAAGTACCCTCAGTAAGTACCCCCAGGTGCCCCAGGGAAGAAAATACTGTTATAAATGCTTCGTTTAATCCTTCCAGACCGGTGCGTGTTGCCATTGTGTCTTACAGCAAGACACTTCACTCACTGGGCTGTGATCTGTTTGAGTGCAAATGAATTAAAAGCCCTATATTCATCCAAATAATGAGTAGTATTTAGTGTTTTTCAATATTGTCTAGTTATAATTTGTGTTAAAATAAACGTTAACCCTCCTTTATTGTTTATTTTGGATTCACATTAGTTATTACCACAGCAATAACTCCGCCCTATCCCTTTGGAAAGCAGCTCCGTCCTCTCCTTACTGAGCACTCCTTGGGATAAACTGGATTTAAGTGGAAATTAATCATATTTTTCTTGCACAAACTTCCCACACCCAAATCATGTTTTCCAAGATCCAGGATGAGTTTAGTGTGTCTCCACGGTGACACAAAGCACACCATGGAGCAAGCGCAGCCCAAAAAAGTTTTAAGATTGTCTGAAAACTCAAGACAATATACAAAATGGATTAAAACAGCACATTTTTAGAAGCCTGTGATCAGTACGAACATTCATGGTCCTGTTTTTGATTTTCAACAAAAAGTAGAAAGTGACAAACTGAAAAAGTGTTGCCTAATACTTACCTAAGCTTATGATTGTTATTTGAGACTTGTTTAACAGCACAGATCGGCACATCTGTTGCTGTTCCAGCTAAGTCAGTGCTTTCTTGTCAGATTGTGTTAAAATAAAGCTCAAATTACGGTTTTAACAAGCTTCAGACAGAGCATGCCCACAGTTAGTGTCACACCTCCAGGGAATCTTCATGACATCAGCTGCAAAAAGTATAGTTGTAGTATAGGATGTATAAGATCAGAGCTGTGTTGCTGAGTGCTGAGTGTGAACTGTGGCCGTTCGAAGTGTTGCCCCGTCAGTGACACCCCCCTCCTCTTTTTACCCGTCTTCCTTTCAGGTACATCTTGTCTTCTTATTCCTCTCCTCGCCCCCACTAAAAACTCAAAAAATGCAATACTGACCCTGTTTAAATGTATAATGTCTAGGGCTGGGTGTCATTAAGAAGTTGCAGATACGATACATACCTCGATGCAGTGCACTTTTGTTTCTATATGATATATTTGAAATCAATTCAATACGGTTCAATAAAAAATAAAGGCTAAATGATGGCTGTGATACTAAAAGTCTTTGTTAAACCACTTTTTGTGATCATCATCAAAACAGTGAAAATGTCAAATGTGTCACATAAACGAGTTTCCTTCCGTTAACAAGCAACAAAAGTGTAGCGCTGTAACAAAATAATTTAACAAAATATAACAAGAAAATACTCGTGGCGATGTATCGATACAGCAGCCCACGATATTGATACTGTATCATTACATTAAATTATAAGATATATCAATATTTCAGTATTTTTACACACCCCTAATTATGTCTAACCTGATTTGTCAGCCGGTTTCATGTCGTGGAAACCGTCTGACCTCACAGGGTTAGAATTTGTTTGCTCAATGGTAGATGGGTACTTTTTTTATTTTTTTATTTAACCAATCCCTGCTATTTGGTCGTGATGTATTTAATGTGCCGCTAACGGGGCTAACTGGTGTATTAAGGTTTTCCCAAATCCCGTAGGAAGAAGGACAATAACGTCTTTCCCCTTGATAAAATTCGCCAAACATTCTCTTTGTTCCGGCTTTAAATCCTCGATCTCGGGAATCATTGACAAAACTGAATATATGACTCTTCATTGATTGGCTGATGCCCGGACTCGCACTTCCGGGGTTCTTGTAAACCGTCTAGTGTATTCCGATTCCTGACCTAGTCGCTGGAGAGAAATGAAATTGAGCGGATAATTTTGTCCTATTTTTCCTATTAATTAAGGTGCATTATGTAACATATGTCATTAAACTTGTCTATCTCAGTGAAGACAAACAGGTGATGCCTCTGCGGTTATGTTACAGGTAAGATCTGTGGAGAGACCAGCCTGCTCACACTAAGAATGCATTTTTTTCAAGATATTATTGTGCAGTAAAACACCTGCAATTGAATATACGCAAGATAGAAAAGTTATATTTCATATTGTGGAATGCCCCTTTAAACAAAAAAATATAAAAATTAAATTAAACAAGGTGATGTCACATAACACATTTAAACAGGATCAAGTTAACATTTAATTTAGACTTAGACTTAAACCAACTTTATTGATCCACAAGGGAAATTATTTGGACACAGTAGCTCACACATCACAATATATTTTAATAACAAAGAGCAAAAAATATAAATGTAATAATAAATTCTAAATTAGTAGAAGTAGAAATAAGTAAGTCAAAAGCATCAAAATAGAAGTTAAAATAGAAAAATAAGTAATAAAAAAATCTCAGCTTATATAAACTTTCTGTGAATGAACATACCTAAACCCTATGACTGCACAATTAATCAGATATAATTATGATTTCTACTTTTTGTTCAATTACTAAAATATTGTAGTTGAAAATACAACTAATTTTCTTTGCCTTTAAAATGAGAGACTTTTTTATCTTATCGGCTATCGGCGATATTTTGTTTTGGTCAATCTGCTGCCTAAAATATTCAGACAAAGCTTTATATATATATATACCACAAAGAGAAACCTGCACCAAGTGTGACTACACAGTTCCCTTCTGGGTTTAAACAAAAGGGATGTGGGTGAGTTTGTAGTGAATTTCCAATAATATTGTCAGAGTTTATTGTCGATCGGTTTCTCTGAATTCTGAACAATCTGTATCAGCCAAAGATGTTCATTTTGTCGTCTTATGTACTTTAACTTCTTAGGTTCTTTTTAAAGACAATGCTGTCAAGTGTATTTACCTCGTTGTATATGCAGTGTCCCGGTTTCAGTATCCCGAATAAGGCATGAGGCATAAGGTTATGAGAATCCGGTGTGGTATAGGATTTTGACCCCTCGCTGAGGTGACCCCAGGGTCAACATACCATATAGGATTCTGACCCTGGGGTCAGAATCCTATTATGGTATGTTGACCCCCCTATAGAATATTGACCCCCCTATGAAAATCTATATTTTATTAATAAAGAACTTGAATTCTATAGAAAAACTTTGAATATTAATACTATATCTGCAAATTAAAACATATTAACATATTTAAAAGTGTTTTTTGAAGAACTCAGGTGCATTTTTTATGTCAATTATAACTTTTGAATGTTAAAAATTACTTAGTTGTTTAAACATATTTTACTGAAAATGAGTTAAGTAGTTATTAATTAGTTAGGTAAAAGTGATGTATAATTTTGGAATCTTTTTAAAATAGACATGACTGATCAATTGAGAAGTTAAATAGATGATAGAAGATTTGTTAAATGGATTCTGTAATCAATAACTTCACTTAAAATTACACGTGGATTATCTGAACATAGCAAACTAAAAACCATAACAATGTAAAATACAATATAAAAAGTGATAAGATTGCTATGTATATGCAATTTTAACAATACGTTACATTTACACAAAATACCAAGTCTTTATCCATTAAAACATTCCTTAAAATAGGCGAGTTTCAGCTGACGTCATTGTTATTAAAAGCCCGCGTTGCATGCTGGGAAATATTTTGGTCGGAGGCAAGAAACACGATAGCGGTCAAACAGTGCGTAACCTCGCGTATTTATCCCGGATATGGTAAATTCCTGCTGCATTATTGGATGCACAAATAGAAGCACGGAAGAAGGAAAATGTCTTTTTCGTATTCTGAGTGAAAAAAACGCTACCGGCAAATTAAATGGCTTTCAAACATCCGCAGAGCAAACGTAGAAGATCCTAGCAAACCGTGGACTCCAACAAGTTCAACAACACATCGAGACTCTTGGAGGTTTTCATCTTTTCTGCTGTGAATGGCCCAGGAGTTTCCACCAAGTCATTGTGGATATCGCCGAAGTGAATATTTGTCCAGGTAGTTGGCGATTCAGACCAGAAATTCAGTTTGGTCCAGGCTCTGTCGGGGTTGAAAAGGGTGATTTGGCCATCGATGCTTATGACCAATTTCTGGTCAAATGGTCTTGGGTCCTCTGCCGTTAGAGTGGATAAATAACCGGGATCAATACCCTTTACGTTCTTTCTCGCTCCGTCCGTCATGTTGAATTAGTGTTTCTTGCCGCCGACCAAAATAATTCCCAGCATGCAACGCGCGCTTTTGTCAACAATGAAACTCACCTATACCTTAAAAGAACTTAAAAGAAAGTGAATATGTAGCAATATATAATAAAAGTAAATTACATGAGAAATAATGATCATATGAGTAAATACTAAAGAAAAAAGTAAGGGGAGTCAAAATCGTCGTCACTTTACTATAGCGATATGTTCACCCCGGGGTCAAAATACTATCTCACACCAGGATACTCCATTTCATCATGAATACAGGGATATGAGTGTCCTGGTTTCTCAGAGCACATGTGTACGGCTAATGACCGGGATACTGATGTGCGTGTCATTCCTTTAGTCATTGTTTTAAATAAATAGTGATTTCTGTTATAGATAAAGGTGATGCAACGAGCTGCTAATTTTAGATCCTGTGTGTGTGACCTTGGTGAGTTTATTTCTGTTTTTGATGGAGAGCGTGGTGAAGTAATAGAGGGAGCAGTAGATAGAGAAGGATGTGTTGAATGATGCCGGTGTAAAACAGTAACAGAAGATGAAGGTGAGAGAGAGGACGCAGAGTGTGAGCCAAATCATCACAATCATGATTTTTTCTATTATTGAGCAAACTAACCCTGCCCCCTCCTCCTTATACCTCTTTCTCACCTCTCTCTCTCTCCTTTTCCTCCGTTTACCCCTCCTCTTCCTCCTCTCTTCCTCCTCCTCGTCAGTCTCTCTATGACACATCCTGTACATGAGACCGAGTCAGCAGTGACCGCAGTAGTTTGTGTGAACGTTGAGTCTGCGGTCAGTGTTGACTCACTTTTGAACTCCACAAAACCCTGAAGGCACGCGGGCTTTTGTCTCCGCTGGAAGATCACACAGTAGACTCTCAAGTGTGACAGTTACTAGAAATTAAAGATGCAACATGTCACTTTCCTGGTAAATGGTGATGTTATTGCTTCGCCTGAAACGTCAATATATAGATACTAGGGATGTAACGATATCCAAATCTCACGGTACGATATTATCACGATATGCTTCTCATGGTGCGATATTTATTGCGATATTTAGGATTTTATGTAGTAAAGTAAATAAATGATCATTGGCCTATGCAGTTCCCTCTTTTTTAATACTTTTAAGTGAAAAACTTTGTAATTCACTATATTGTGATGGATCACGATGTTATTGTGAGAGTTCTGATGATACAATATCACGATATTTTGGTTATTGTTACATCCCTAATAGATACAGATATATTATATACACTAAAAGTTTGGACACACCATCTCATTTACTGTTTTATGTATGTATTTATTTATTATTGAATCCAATCCAATCCACTTTATTTATTTTGACAGTTCCCAAAGTGCTGCACAGACACGTACAATACGATAAAATACAGTAAATCAGAAATTAAATACAATAAATAAAAAGTATTACAATGCATAAAGCTAAAAATTTAAATATAACACATGAATAAAATCACATAAAAATTTTATAAAATGCAATAAAAGACACAAAGGACTAGGGGTGTGCAAAAATATTTAAATATATTGATATATCTTATTGTTTAATGTGATGACACACTATCGATATCATGGGCTGCTTTATCAATATATATCGCTAAGAGTGATTTTTGATACATTTTACTAAATTAATTTGTTACAGAGCTACAGTTTTGTTGCTTGTTTAGTGAAAGGAAACTCATTTATGCGACACATTTGATATTTTCACTGTTTTGATGATTAAAATGTTTGTGTTTCATATGAACTTTACACAAAAAGTGGTTTAACAAAGACTTTTATTATCACAGCCATGATTTAGCCTTTATTTTTATTGAACCATATTGAATCGATTTGAAATATATCATATTGAAATGAAAGTGCACTGTATCGAGGTATGTATCGTATCATGGCGTATGTTTCGAGATATGTATCGTATCGTGGCCTATGTATCGATGTATGTATAGTATCGTGGCCTTTGTATCAAGGTATGTATCGTATTGTGGCCTATGTATCGAGATATGTATCGTATCGGCAACTTCTGAATGATGCCCAGCTCTACAGAGGACCACAGAAGTGTGTCTTAAAGCAAGATTATTACTACTTTCTATTACTTTATATACATACATAAGAAATACATGAAGTAAGATTTATGGAATTATGTATCAAAGAAAGAAAGAAAGATTCTATATTCAAATCTGCTTTGCTTTGTCGAAAACATTTAGTAGATTTATTAAACTTTTTTTCTTTACTACATAATTCCATATATCTTCCTTTATATATTTGACTTTTTCTGTGTGTATATAGTACTAGAAATAAACAAAAACAGGCATTGAATGAAAGGTGTGTTCAAAGTTTTGACTGGTAGTGTAGATACAGGTATATTGTTCGACTTGCAGTGTTATATAAGTGTTATGATTTCGTGATATTACTCAGAATTATTCGGAAGTGCCAGAAAGTCATGTGACCAAGTGCGTCACTTCCTGTCTTGACAATAGAAACGTTTGTGGGAAGGTTTCTCAGTGCACATGCTTTTGTTATGATGCTTCTGCGACTAATACAATAGAGAAGTGGAGAAGCAACTAGTAGCAGTGTGTTTTTTTAGTAGAGCCAACACATTTCAATTCAGTGTCAGTAATTATTTTTGTATTTTCAGTATTTATTGTAGGTACTTTTTCTTCTCTAGACGGGAACTTTTTGTTGTTTTTTGTTCTATGAATAGACCTGAGCTGTAGTGGGTTGAATAAATGACTTCTGTGACTCATTAGAGATGCAAACTAAAGACTAAAGTGTTTCATTCTGTTATTTATTATAGTTAATTGAAATTTGTGTTTTGTTGTTTTTTAACCACATTGTTCATTTAGAATAGTTTTTGGGATAATCTTGCTCTTGGTTTATAGTGTCAGTGCCATAAATTTGTTTCAATATTATCTTTTATCGTCTATTAATTTTCATAGTATTTCTTCAGTATATATATTTGTTGTTGTGTACCAAGTGTATCAAGTGTAACACAATTTAAATAAACACACTTGCATACAAAACATCCCATATTCAAATTGGGCTAAACTGGAACTAAACCTGGACTAAACCTGGACTAAACCTGGACTAAACCTGGACTAAACCTGGACTAAACCAGGACTAAACCAGGACTAAACCAGGACTAGAATGTGACCACACTGGGTCTACATCAGGATTAAACAAGGACTAAACCAGGACTAGAATGTGACCACACTGGGTCTACATCAGGACTAAACCAGGACTAGAATGTGACCACACTGGGTCTACATAAGGACTAAATAAGGACTAAACCAGGACTAAACCAGGACTAGAACGTGACCACACTGGGTCTAGATCCGGATTAAACAAGGACTAAACCAGGACTAGAATGTGACCACACTGGGTCTACATCAGGATTAAACAAGGACTAAACCAGGACTAGAATGTGACCACACTGAGTCTACATCAGGTTTAAACAAGGACTAAACCAGGACTAGAATGTGATCACACTGGGTCTACATCAGGACTAAATAAGGACTAAACCAGGACTAAACCAGGACTAGAACGTGACCACACTGGGTCTACATCAGGACTAAACCAAGACTAGAATGTGACCACACTGGGTCTAGATCAGGACTAAACCAGGACTAGAACGTGACCACACTAGATCTACATCAGGATTAAACCAGGACTAAACCAGGACTAGAATGTGACCACACTGGGTCTACATCAGGATTAAACCAGGACTAAACCAGGACTAGAATGTGACCACACTGGGTCTACATCAGGATTAAACCAGGACTAAACCAGGACTAGAATGTGACCACACTGGGTCTACATCAGGACTAAACTGGGATCAAACCAGAGACAAGAAAAATCTGAATGCATCCTCACATTATGACCGGTCATGCAATATTTATACGTATTAATACATTTTGTTTTGTCAGTAGCACAATTGTAGAATTTTTATTCCATCTATACTCTAAAATGCTACTTAAATATGAGGTGTTTTTATTGGCATTTTAATTTTATTTTACATTCACTTATTTCCTCCGTTATAAACGAAATAACTTTTTCACTGCTGTTTGAGTGTCAATAAGTTGTGATGTTTTTTTCTCATGATAATTATTTCTCTAAATGGAATAACCTGTTTCTTTTCTTATAAATTCCAGGATTAGTAATCAAAAACTAAAATTTCAAACTTGATTTCGAGACTAAGGAATAGGCTCGATACTCAATACTGATCCCAATGCCACGAATATTAATAAAAAACATGATTTCTTTAGATAATAGAAAGTGATTTTCAACATTAAATCATAATACTTTCTTTTATATTTTACATTTTTGTAATTTTTTAGTATCAATACTTGCTCAAATTAGTATCTATTTTCTAGTTTTAGTACAGTGTACATGCGCTGTATTCTCACGTGTTGCTGTTTTCTCAGTTTTGCCGTGAGGAACCCCGAGCCGGTCCAAAACCTGTTTGACTAAAGACGGGTTAAATAAATGTAAACAAATGTCTAAATAACAAATAACAACGTCTGCAGTCAGTCTCACTGTTGATCAAAGTGTGGGGGGAGCTGTAAAGAAGGGACTGCCTTATTTGGTTTAGTCTTAGTCTCGCCCTGGTTTCCTCCTGGTCTGGTATTCGTCTAGTCCTGGGCTGGTCCTGGTCTTGTCCTGGTCTAGTCCTGGTTTAATTCTGATCAAGTCTTGGTGTGGTCTAGTCCTGGTCTTTTCCTAGTCTGGTCCTGGTCTGGTCCTGGTTTAGTTCTGGTCTTTTCCTGGTCTGGTCCTGGTCTAGTCCTGGTCTGGTCTTGATCTGGTCTAGTCCTGGTCTGGTCTTGATCTGGTCTAGTCCTGGTCTTTTCCTGATCTGGACCTTGTCTAGTCCTGGTCTTTTCCCAGTCTAGTCCCGGTCTAGTCCCGGTCTAGTCCCGGTCTAGTCCTGGTCTAGTCCTGGTCTAGTCTAGTCCTGGTTTAGTCCTGGTCTTAGTCTCCAGATGGATCTACTCAAGCTCATTTGGTCCTTTTTTGCAGGAGATGAGGACCTGTACGTTCAGCAGGCTGTTGTGTTCATTGAAGATGCCATTCAGGTAATGCACTTTTTTATTATGTGCAATACCATTTAGTTTATTTCTGTGTGATTTCCATAACCTATTGACTATTCTGTTTAGATTTTCTAGTAATGTAAAGCAAACGTGTCAGACTCAGGCCCTTAAATTTGTTCCTCTGTGAATTTGAGTTTCAATCAGTTAATCAGAGTTTGACACCCCTGACCTAAAACATAAGATGACATGCAAGTACAATCTTTAAAGGTGCACTGTGTCAAACGCTTTTCTCCATGGAGATGTTATTGCTTTGTCTGGAATGTGGCACAGTATGGCATTAAACCTTTCTGTCTTCATGGAGACCAAACCAGACCAAACCAAAGTAATTGAAGGCGGAGCTGTTTAATGTCACACTGTGGAACATTCCAGGCAGAGCAATGATATCATAAAAACAAGCAGGTGATGGATTCTCAACCAGAAAGTTACACAGTGCACCTTTAATTCCTTTTTTGAGGTCAACGGGATAAAATGTGATAATTGATAAATAATATTTCAATATTACAAAAACAGGAGTCAGACAGAGTGAAGACCAATGGAAAGAGACCAAATTAAGTTCAGCATTTGAAGACTATAAACAAATTTAAAGCTACAGTATGTCTTTTTAAACAAAATAGACTATTTTTATTTTATTTTAAACAGTTTTAAGTTATTCCTCACTTACAGTACCTTATGCATTCCCAGCATCGTAATTTTTCACTGCAACGAGTTTATAAGAACTTTTCAAAACTTTCAGAGGCCAGAGTCACAGGATAGTAACAACAACTATCATGCTAACAGTGCACTTTCTGAGTCTCAAGCAACAAAACACTTTATAATTAGATGAAGATAGAACACAGTGGTCTTATTTTCACCTCAAGAGTTGCTTTTACAATATATTCTGTACTGGGGTAGACACATTTCACTCAAATACTCTTGGAAGATTATCTGATAAAGCTTTTACAATCCATCAGAAAGTTGCTAAAACCAAAATGTCTTGGTTGAGGTTCAAGTATTTGTCAATTTGTTTTGGACTCTTTTTAACAGATTACTACTAAAGAGTCTATAGACAAACGTACTTGACTTTCAGATTGTATTTTATTTGTCTTTTTTTAGTATCGCTCCATAAACCATCGTGTGGACAGCTGGTCACTCCGTCTTTACAGGTGCTACTACTCCAGGATCTGCCAATGGTACGTTTAGTTTAACATATTCACTTTTATATTAAATTACTATTATTTTAACTATCAGAACAGATATGAGGGAAGTATTTAGGTAGATAAATTACACAAAATTGACTATTGTGAGCTTTAAGCCTTTTTATAATGTTGTTATCTTATCAAAAACATACCTGGAGTTGTGCTTTGTTTCATTTACATATTGTGAATGTTTGAGAAATCCTTTATTATTAGTCTGTCCAGGTCTGAAATTATCTACTTGATTCTAGTGAAGGTGTGTGAAGTTTATAAACACAGTGGAGCCAAAATCTGCAGGGTTTACGTGCTCAACTTGTGTGAATGAAACAAAACACAACTCCAGGACCATTTTTTTGATGAGAAGACAACAATATCCTCCTGCGACCCAACTCATTCATTTGTGTCCATTATAGTGGACATTGAATTAACCAGTCTGTTTTAAGTGTTTTGACATCTTCCTCTTAACGGGGGCACTAGGTCCCTCTGCCTAAATAGGACTGGAGAATTATACGGTACTATCATGTCCAGGATGCAAAAAAAAAAAAAAAATCAATAGGCGTTAGTCTGTGGCTGCACTATGATAAAGAAGAAACTAAAGAAATTAGAAATAATAAGAAATTAAAAGGGAGTCTAAAAACTTTTTGACGTGACTGTAGAAGCTTGTCAGAGATGTCGGTCATGAGAAAAGTTGTTATTGTTTGGATGTTAACTTCACATGGATTTAAACCCAAAATGTCCCCGACGTCCATTACAGTGGACATGCTATAAAATTATAAATAAAAATGAAATGAACAAAATCTAAATGCTAAGGTGTTCGTTTACCTCCAAATAGATAAATGGATAGAAAATCATAAAAAATATAAATTGCAATTTTTTTCTTTGGGTTCCAGATCAGAAAATAGCCTAATATGGGCCCTATAAACTGTAGTATTTTTAATCCCTCTGTCTATTCAGTGGTATCTGTTTACTGAACCATAACTTTTAAAAACAAAAGTATTTTGAGAAGTGAAAAGGTGAAATGGTGAAGTGGTGTTCTGGATGGTCTGTCAAGAATTAAAGTCAGAAAGAGTAGGCCTATTGTTTTTATGGAAGTAATTTTGACATGATGGTTACAGACTGAAAAAGGTTAAAGCTATAATTAGTTATGTGTAGATAATTGGAGTTTTTTCCCACGTATTGATCCATCGATCCACAATTATGGTTTGTATTTTATATCATCAAATAAGCATGTCTTTTCAACATTAGTTTCCTAACACAAACAAACAAAAACAAGCAAACAAAAAAATGCTTTGTGTTGCATTTTTTTGCATGAAAAGCGCTCTATAAATAAAGTTTGATTGATTGATTGATTGAACAGACCTGTAGTTTTTGACATTTATAACTAAAATAATCATACTAAATAGTTTTTTCTTTATGTGTGTAAAAAAAATAAAAAATAAAAAAATAGACAAAAAATAGTCAAACAGCTTTTCCTAAAATTTGACTTCCAAACACTCTGAAACAGACGCTTTCAGTGGCAGAGACCTAGGCTGTAAACCTCTCAATTTAAGCCTAATTTCACTAGCAAGGACCACGACAACAACAATATTGATAAATGATGAGAGAATGAGGTAGAGGCGGCCTGGTTGAGACTCAGGATGGGGCCTCCGTCTCAATTGATCAGCCCAGTCGCTACAGGAACCCCCTTCGTAAATGAATACCGACTCGAGCGTCCTTCCGAAAAATGAAATGTGAATGTAGCGAGACCAAATGTCAGGCTTTGTTTATGTCATTTTACCGATCTTCCCGAAGCGGTACACATTTTTTACATTACCGACACTGGCAGTGCTTTTAAATGCTCACTTAGTTTCATAAAGGGTACAATTCAGGGGGACTTTCCAGCTGATTCCCTCATAATGTCTTATGGCTGAAGGACAAACAGAGAGGGGGTGGGAGAGTGAGGTCGAGATAGCTGAGACAAACTGTACTGATGGGATAGGCTGCTCCAAAGAGGCTTCTGGGTAATTAGAGGTGTGGTCGAGGTGAGTTGTGGTTTGCTGGAGAGGAGTAGACGGAGGTTGAGGCACGGTCCTGCGCCTGAATCTCATCTTACTATTGAGTTATTGTTTATATGTTGGATAGAACAGTCAGTTTTGGGTGTCAGTATTTATCTTTATACTATGGGGAACTTGTTGTTATTTTTCTGGGACAAGATACAATTTCCACAAGACAAAATGAGACACGAGACTGGATTAACGAGACTGAAACATTGTTTATAATAAATAAATTGTACAGTCCAGTTCCCAAATTTGGGCTCACCATTTTTGATTTACTAAATATTTGTGCTGTCATTGTAAGAACTGCTTTTTGGGAGGACAGCTTCTCAAAAAATGTAATTCGCCAGAACTTAATTCTACTTTTTTATCTAATCCAAATGTGAAAACATGGGGAAAATTTCATGAGATAATTATGAGCATGTGTTCACAATCTCGTGTCAATTTTGTCTCATGAGATCTTGTGGCATGAGATCTTGTCCCGTCCCTCCCGATACAAACTAGTATAGTGTTTCATTCTGCTAACCATATTATCCCTTTTAGAAGCTTTTTTGGGGGGATAATTCTGCATAAGAGTTTCAATATTATAATTTATTGTCTATATTTTCATCAGCAGTATAATCAGTTCAAATTTGTTACTGTGACAGACCTACTTGAATGTATTTAAAAGCTTTACATTGGCAAATATCAGAAAGACAAATGTTGTATCGACTCAAAAAACTCATATCAGACCATCCCTAACAGTCTGTCTCCCTCTCTGCTGCAGGGGTCTGGGTCTGACGATCGCGGTGGTTTTACTCTTGGCGTTTGTGGAGCGTCCCTCGTCTCTCTCCGCCTCCTCAGACCCCCGGCACCGCCTCCCGCCCTGGCAGCCCCCCTGCGGCTTGACCGAGAGCATCGAGATGATCTGTCTGCTCATCTTCACCCTGGACCTCGCTATCAAGGTACAAGGATTTAAGATTTAAGTGCTAAGTTTGTGTCGTCATAAGATATAAAATAACAAAATAATAATATATTTTTAAAATGTATAGTATCTACACCTTAATAAAGCATGACTATAGACTTAATAAATAAAGGACAAATGGGTATAACTTAAAGCTCCAGCATGTAACTTGACCAAAAAAGAGAAAAAAATTACTCTGAACAAACCTGACTCTTATTTAATCTAGAGGAGAGCCTCCATCTGCTTATTTCCATGGAAATGTTGTTCCTTTGGCTATAATATCCTAACCTGATTCATCAGCCGGTTTCACTTCATGGAAACCGTCTGACCTCGCAGCATTATGGTTCGTTCACTCGACAGTAGGCGGGTACTTTTTTTATTTAACCAATCGCTGCTATTTGGTTGTGACGTATGTAATGCACCACCAGAAGGGCAATAACGTCTTTCCCCTTGATAAAATTCACCGAACATTCTCTTTGTTGCGGCTTTAAATCCTTGATCTTGGGAATCGTTGCCAACACAGAATGTATGGCGTCGTCTACATCCATTTAGACCGCTTTGTTTACTGTTGTGATGTTTGTACAGTTTGACATCATGGCTTCACAGCTCTTCGCTGATTGACCGGTGTGCGGTCTACAACTTCCAGGGCTCTTGCAAACCGTCTAGTGTATTCTGATTCCTGATCTAGTCGCTGGAAAGAAATTAAATTGAGCGGAGGCACTAGGTGGCACCAGCCTGGCTACTAATATCAAGCAGTATGGTGTACAACTCATTTATCTCCATAGAGAATTTTCCAAAGTATGGCGAGCAAAAATTTCAGTTTAGTTAGTTTGGTTGAAGGCGTTTCTGAACTGAAGAAGCATTTTGGATGAGCTGCGAAACGTCTTCAACCAAACTCACTTCTGTCCAGTCGACAAACTGAATTTTCTCCTCGCCATGGATTCTACCTGTACAACTGAGGGATTCTTCACACGTTCTAAAGTATGGTTTTAACTAGGGATGAGCATGATTAATCGATTAATCGATAATTGATCATTAAGAATTTCATCGATTACGTTAATTTTAATCGACAAACCGAATGTAGGTTGCTGTGCGTAGCGTCACCAAACAGGGTCAGTACATGTGTCTCTCTGCACTCAGAAGGAGCGAGCAAACACAAACATTCGGTCAGTCTGCAACGTACCGAAGCACAAATGCGTATTTAACGATGATTTGTACAAGAAATTCCACGCTTTCCGTTGCGTTCGGGACAAGTGTGAGTCCATGTGCACAGTGTATAAAGCAGGAACATATGTTTCGGTGTCCAGTGGGAAAAAGTTTTGCCAGGTGAGAGTCGCTCAATGTCGATGACGAGTCCCCACCTCCCATACAGTGTCCTGGTTTTGACAAACGCAAATATGGTCACACTAACTTGTATTCGACAGAAACTGACCGCATCAGCGCACAAGAGCTGTAGTTTTATCTTCGCTGAGTTTATGCAAATTAGCAATGCAGTTTCTGTGAGAGTTGCGCAAAACTGAACACATTATAAACACATTATAATGTCAAACGGATTGGTGTGGCTCTAGAGTCGTTACGGTTTATATGTCGTAAAGTTGAATTTATTTATGCAGATTAGTAGTGCAGATAGTAATAATAATGATGATCATTTTAATATAAAAACGTTAATGATTAATCGATAATCGATCGTTAATTCTTCCGACGATCGATTAAGAAAATTTCATCGAATGCCCATCCCTAGTTTTAACTTTCCATTTCCATAGAATCATGCAGGTACCATCTCTAGAAAGTTACACAGTATTGCTTTAATTAAGCGGTTAAGATTAGGGGGTTTTGGGTCAATTAAGTACTTACGAAGCCTGAATAATTCTTAGTTAAAAGTCCTGTTTTACACAAAATTGACTCTTGTGAGCTTTAAGCCAGGTTTAATGTTGTTGCCTCATCAAAAATATACCAGGATTTGTGATGTATTTTGTTTCATTCACACATTATCTTTAAGTCTACATCTACAAACCTCACTTTTATGTTTGAGAGAAGAACTCTTGTAAATATTCAGGTCTGTGTGTTAAACATGTGTGACTGAAACAAACAGCTCCAGGTCTGTTTGTTTGTTTGTGATTATAACATAGATCAGAAAATAATGTAGTGTTTAACCTTTAGCTGTTTGTTCTTTATGAACTAAGTGTCCATGCATAATTAAAATGTATTTATTATAAAGTGTTGGTTTTCGTGTGTTCTTTAGGGCTACCTGATTGGCTGGGATGAGTTAAGGAAGAATAAATGGCTGATTGGATACACCGTGGTCATCACCATCTCTGTCATCGACTGGGTGTTGTCCATCAGTATGGTCTGTGACGAGGTGAGTGTAAAAATATTAACCTAACAATATTTAATTGAAGGGGCTCGACCTAATGTTCCTTGTTTTGAGCAATATTTGTTTTACCTGAGTACAGATATATTAAAGTAAAAATGAGAGCGCTGTGAAATATCTCCATGTAATTATAAAGTGTCTTATCTGCCAAGAATCAGGAACTGCACGGTTAAGATACTAGTTATTGTTAGCATAACCTGGAATTTAGACCAGGAGCGTCAGCAGCACGTAATGTAGGCAGAGCTGCATTTGTGCGTACTTTTAAAAGTTTCAATTTACACCAGAGACAACAGAACTGCTCGTGTGACTCCAGCCTCTGTTTATTTTCACGTTTAAACACTAAACTTTTTACGCTGGTTTTGTTTTCATTGTGGATTGGATGAATTATGTTTTAAATCATGAAACAAAAGATGACAACAAAACGACGATGCTTTGTAGCGATAATGAGCCATATCTGCGGTGGTCGCATTAATTAAGCTCCTCACCATTTCACTTTGGTCGTCTGCTCCACGCGCCTTTTCCTTCAGAAGCTGATCTTGTAAAGTTTTTGTCTGATGCCATAAAGTGTTTTATATTTATCCTCCACGTCTGTAAACTTTTCATAGTCCATCACGAGTCATTCCCCGAGCTACTGGGTGCGGCACACGGTGTTTACACAACTGTAGTGGTTTTAGAGAACGTATTTTGAAAGGGCGTCGGAAGTTTATTTTGATTCCACGGGCCCATTTCTTCTCTTACCCCTTATAAAAAAGCCCAGAGACACTCCGTTGACACTGCAAAATTAGAACTCCTGCTATTTTGAGAAGCGCGTAGAGTCGTGACGGTCACTGGACACACGTATGATGCTGCTGGTGTAAATTGTCTGACATACAAGTTACGTGCTGTTACGCTTTGGTGTAAATTGAAGGCTACTGTGACAGAAAAACTCACCTCTGAAAGTTGTGCCCAATCTGTACCTAATTTCTTTCCATGTTTTTGAGCAATGTTTGTTTGATGTATTGTAAAAGCAGATCTTAAAATAGAAATAAGAGCGCTGTGTACTGTTTGCATTTAATTATAAGTATTTTTACTGTCTGAAAATCAGGAAGTGTGTGGTTAGCATGTAAGTTTTTTGCATTACCGTGACAGAAAAACTTGCGTCTTTCCATGTTTTTGAGCAATATTTGTTTTACCCCGGTATAGATGTTTTGTAAATATAGCGTCTGTTCTGTCTGCATCTTCTTATAAAGCATTTTTACTGTCCGAGAATCAGGAAGTGTGTAGTTAGCGTGAAAGTTTTAGCATTACTGTGACAGAAAAACTCACCTCTGAAAGCTGTGCTCTATCTGCACCCAACTTCTTTCCATGTTTTTGAGCAATATTTGTGTTACCCCAGTGCAGGTGCATTGTAAAAGCAGATCTTAAACTGCATTTAATTATAAGCATTTTTATTGTCCTAGAATCAGGAAATGTGTGGTTAGCATGCAAGTTTTTCACATTATCGTGACAGAAAAACTCACCCAATTTCCACGTATTTAAGCAAGTTTGTTTTACCCCAGTACAGATGTATTGCAAAAGCAGATCTTAAAATTGAAAGTTACGTAAAGGTGTGTTCTGTCTGCATCTAATTATAAAGCATTTTTACCGTCAGAGAATCAGGAAGTGTGCTGTTAGCATTCTAGCTGTTGATAGCATTACCATGACGGCAAAACCCACCTCTAAAAGTCATGAAAAGCGCTTTTAAATTTGGTGAATAAGTAGAATACTCAGAGTACATAAGTTAAGTGAGGAATATCTTTGGACCACTGCAAACGGTTTAAATATAAATACTTCTGTTTTTTCAGATTTTTATGATAAAAATGAGGTATAACACCTTTAAAGTGTCTGTACTCAATTTCTTCTCATGTATTTGAGCAATATTTGTCTTTCCCCAGTACAGATATAATGTAGAAGCAGTTCTTGAGATCAAAATGAGACTGTCTGCATCTAATTATTAAGCATTTTTTTTCGTCCGAGAATCAGGAAGTGTGCTGTTAACATGCTAGCTGTTGTAAATATTACCGTAACCGCAAAACTCACCTCTGAAAGTTGCGAAAAAGAGCTTTTAAAAATTAGGATACTCGAAATGTATGAGTTAAGTGAGGAATAATTTTGGACACTTGCTGGATTTTTTCACATTTTGAAGACAGTAAAAATCAAGTACAGCGCTTTTAATTTATTTCTATACTTGAAACTACATTACGTTTTCTAATTTTCTGATGCACTTATTGTTCCTTGTTTAGAGGCTGAGGGTGCGTCGACTCTTTCGTCCGTTTTTCCTGCTGCAGAATTCATCTCTCATGAAGAAAACACTCAAATGTATCAAGAGGACACTGCCCGAAATAGCCAGGTACAAAACTCAAGTTACAAGAAGTTTAACCGTTATTATTTTTATTTACTTAAGGTACATAGAAATATACATAGAAGGTCAACACAAACGTTTGCACATGAACTGTTCTTGACTTTGTTGCTTCATTTTAATCACAATATTCTGATTTTAAGTTGATGTTTTTAGACGTTGAGTTTAAAATATTGTGTTATTTAAATGTGTCTCCAGTGTGATCCTGCTGCTGGCCCTGCACCTCTGTCTCTTCACCATGATCGGGATGCTGCTATTTGTCAAAACTGAGGTCAGACCCTTTAACCTCCACACTTCACACTACAGCGCACAGACAAAAACCTGCTCTAGTCCTGTCTTTAACCTCTTAATGTCACACAGATACCTTGGCAAGAACTTTTAAAGGACTCATGTTAGGGCTGAATGATCTATTGTTTTGGACCGAAATCGCGATCTCAGACAACACGATTTTAGGAGCGTCAAGGCTGTGTTTTTTTTGCAGTCCTCCTAACTGATCCAGGTTTTGTTTCGTCAACTATTTCACACATGTATGCATCATCAACATCCCTCTGTCACAGAAAAAACATCAATATTCCACTGAGTCGTGTCCTTTAGTCCGACAGAAGCTGAACCGCATCAGGGCACAAGGAAAGATTATAACATTCAAATTATCCGTGCATTTTTAAGTTTCGTGTCTGTAAAACGTAAATAAATGTGACAAAGCTGAATTAAACACATTATAATGTCAAACGGGCTGACGTGGCTCTAGAGTGGTTGTGGTTTATATGTTGTAAAGTTTAGTTTATTTTTTGCAGATTAGTAATAAAAATAATAATGATGATCATTTTAATATAAAAACGTTAATAATTAATCAAAGACCTGGTTTAGACCTGGCGTATTCTTGATTCAGTCCTGATTCAGTCCTGTTTTAGTCCTGGTTCAGTCCTTGTTCAGTCCTTGTTCAGTCCTTGTTCAGTCCTTGTTCAGTCCTGGTTCAGTCCTTGTTCAGTTCTGGTTCAGTCCTGGTTCAGATCTGGTTCAGTTCTGGTTCAGTCCTGGTTCAGTCCTTGTTCAGTCCTGGTTCAGTCCTTGTTCAGTTCTGGTTCAGTCCTCTTTTAGTCCTGGTTCAGTCCTGGTTCAGTCCTTGTTCAGTCCTTGTTCAGTTCTGGTTCAGTCCTGGTTCAGTTCTGGTTCAGTCCTGGTTCAGTTCTGGTTCAGTCCTGTTTTTGTCCTGTTCTAGTCCCGTTTTAGTCCTGTTCTAGTCCTGTTTTAGTCCTGGTTCAATCCTAGTTTAGTCCTTCTGGTTCAGTTCTAGTTCAGTCCTTGTCCAGTCCTTGTCCTTGTCCAGTCCTTGTCCAGTCCTTGTCCAGTCCTTGTCCAGTCCTGGTTCAGTCCTGGTTCAGTCCTTGTCCAGTCCTTGTTCAGTCCTGGTTCAGTCCTGGTTCAGTCCTGTTTTAGTCCTGGTTCAATCCTAGTTTAGCCCTTCTGGTTCAGTCCTGGTTCAGTTCTGGTTCAGTCCTAGTTTAGTCCACGCAGGAACCCGACCCGGTGCAGGACTCTGGTATGATGCAAGTTTCTGTGATGTTTGCACTGAAACTTGATTTGAAAAAAATCTTGGATGAAATCGAAATCGCAATCTCTGCCAGAAAAATCGCAACTCAATTTTTTTCTTAAAATCTTTCAGCCTTAACTCATATTAGGCTTTTTTGTGTTGTAATGTTTCCTCATTACAAACATACTTGGAGTTGTGTTTTGTTTTAACACACAAACCCTGCACTTTTAGGCTCTTTTCTTTTTCTATAAGACCTTTAAATATGTCACAGCGTAATCCTTCATTCATTGACTATTTTCAGATTAGTAGTTTGGGTTTTAAGATGAAGGTGAACAGTTAAGTTAAGTGAACTGCACGCCCAAATTTGATACTACTGTTTTTGTGTTGGTGTTTTGTCTTTGGGGTGTTTCCAATTTCTGTCTTATTGTGTTCACTGTTTTAAAATGCAGAGGAATATTATGTTACATTATGTTTTCGGAGACCATTTAGGCCAGTTACATTAGGAATAACTAGATACAGTCCCAGTGTAAAATGTATAGTCGTCATAAACAGTGCACACAATACATTAAGCTCAAACAGGAGAGATATTGTTCTGGTTTGTTGCACTTTAGTGATAATTACACTGGAGCTCCTGTCAGACCGGTGTGAAGAAATGTGTGATCAAAGAAAAGGTCTGCCGTCGTTAACAGGATGTGATCTGTGTAATGACTTTGGCTGTGTCCGTAAAAAAGACAGAGCACTCCCTAATTACATGGAAAAGAACAGGTTATAAATCTCTGTAGGACTATCCTGTAAAGCAGGGGTCCTCACTCCCCGGACCGTGGACCGGTACCGGGCTATGGGTCGTTTGGTATCAGGCCACGAAAGCGAGACCCACCCCCCCATACGCTGCACCGACCATGCCTCCTCCCATACGCTGATTGGACCACGCCTCTAAACCAGGACTAAACCAGAATTAAAACCAGGACTAAACAAGGTCTAAACCAGGACTAAACTAGAACTAAACCAGGTCTAAACCAGGTCTAAACCAGGACTAAACCAGGACTAAAACAGGAATAAACCAGGTCTAAACCAGGACTAAAACGGGACAAAAACAGCACTAAAACAGGTCTAAACCAGGACTAAACCAGGACTAAACCAGGGCTAAACAAGGTCTAAACTAGGACTAAAACAGGACTAAAACAGGACTAAAACAGTGACTAAAACAGTTCTAAAACAGGACTAAAACATGTCTAAACCAGGACTAAAAGAGGTCTAAATCAGATCTAAACCAGTACTAAACCAGTACTAAACCAGGACTAAAACAGGACTAAAACAGGTCTAAACAAGGTCTAAATTGGGACTAAAACAGGTCTAAACCAGGACTAAAACATGTCTAAACCAGGACTAAACCAGGACTAAACCAGGACTCAAACCATGCACTGCGCCTCCTCCCATACGCCGTCGATGTCAATGAACCCCTTTTTTACTATGTTAAATGCATATTATGTGTGTCAAACATTATAACTATAAAAAAGAAAAAAACTCTAGCTGAATAACCATCAAACCACGTAGGTTTTACTCAGTTTTACCCCCATAGGTGAGGAATAAGGACCAAAAGATTGCAGATCAAACCATCTTGTAGCTAAATCTTGTGCAGAGCCTCTTTTCTTAATTTGGGAATTGTCCTTGTTTTAAATAAATTAATATTTTTTGTGTAACCATGCATCTTTGTTAAACTGTTTTAGGATCCGTCCAAAAACGGCGAGTGGGAGTCTCACTTTAGAGGATTGCCCAACTCTCTGACCTCTTTACTGGTCCTGCTCACCACCGCCAACAACCCCGATGGTGAAGAGACGCATTATTACAGTGAAGACAGGCCACGTTTACTTTTATACTGACTTTGTGAGTTTTGTGTTTCAGTCATGATTCCTGCCTACTCTCTGAACCGAGGATACTTCTTTTTCTTCATGTTTTTCAGCGTCATTGGTCAGTTTATGCTCATTTATATAATACTTTGATATTTTATTTATTTGTTACAATAGTTTAAAGGTTCAACTAGTAGCAATAGTAGTAATGTTAGTCGTAAATATGTTTGCTTATTTATTCTTTTAGTTTAAAGGTTTAATTCATTTCTTGTCCACAGGAACCTACTGCCTGATGAATCTACTGACAGCCATCATCTACAACCAGTTCAGAGGATATTTACTGGTGAGATCACACTTAGAACAAAGTTGTTTACAGTTTTGGAGTCAAATATTAAATTTTGCTTGTCAAATACATAGACAAGTACAACTATTATTTCTTTTTTTTGAATAGATTTTTTTACATGTTAATTATCCGGTGTTTTCCAAGTATTTGAGCTAAAAAAAATAACTAAAACCCAGTACTGGCGTATTGTACGAGCAACTCTTGAGGTTCAAATAGGTCCCCGTGTACTGTCTTCAAAGTGTTTTATTATTGTCTGAGCATCAGGAAGTGTGCGATTTGCATGCCAGTTGTTGTTAGCTTAACCCTGACTCCGCTCTTGTCTCTGAGAGTTAAGTGGAGTTACTTTTGCTTGTCAGATACATAGGGTTCAGAAACTCTGGTGTGTAAACCTTTTTCAGTACAAAATACTGTCAATAAAAAAAAGAAAAAGAAAAATCCTATAGTTGCTACACTGAAGTCAAATATGAAGTAGTTTTACATAAATATTGCAATTTAATATGAACAAAATGCAAACTATCATAATCATACTATTTTTAAAGCAATTTTAGGGATGCTATTTAAAATTAATGTATAATTTTCAGTTTGCCTCAATATACTGTATATATTCCCATATTGCTTCTATGCTTACATTGTTTTAACTGGGTATATATAATCTCCTGTGTTTTTGTCAGATGTCGGTTCAGACGTCCATCATCAGGAGGAGACTGGGGATCAGAGCTGCTTTTCAGGTCCTGAGCTGCAGACAGGAGAAGACCACAGAGGAGTAAGACTGGATTATTCTCTTATTTATGAAGCGTACACACACTCCTGATGCAATTAAATCTATACACAGCCAGCTCTAACTTTCAGGGGCCCTCAAGCTAAATTTGGCGTGGAGACTCTCACACTTCATTGCCTGTCTGACTATTGATTAAAAACATTCTACAACATGTATCTGTATAACATAAATCAGACAGTGAGTGAAGTACAAAGGCTGTACAGAGGCTGAGAAAGCCAAGAGCCACAATAAATAGGCTAGAACCCGTGGACTGGTACCAGGCCGTGGGTCATTTGGTACTGGGCTGCGAAAGCGCAAACCCCTCCCATACGCTGTGTGGACCGTGTCTTCTCCTTTGCGCCTCGTGGACAGTGTCTTCTTGCTTATACCGCGCCTCCTTTCATGTTTCCCACACCTCTAAACCAGAACTAAATCCAGGAGTAAAATCAAATCTAAACCAGGTCTAAACCAGGACTAAACCAGGACTAAACCAGGATTGAACCAGGACTGAACCAGGACTAAAACAGGATTGAACCAGGACTGAACCAGGACTAAAACAGGATTTAAACAGGACTAAACCATGCCGCATGGACTGCGCCCTCCCCGGTTTGCAAAATATTGTCGGACATAAAACCGGTCTGTGCCGCCGCAAAAAAAGGTTGGGGACCACTGGGCTAGAATACTTTTCTAGTTACCAAGAGGGCCTCCCCAGAAAATTTTGAATATTATAGAATTTTTTGTGTTTTCAAGTGTATGTCATCAGGTGCTTTTATCAGACCAAGGGTTTGTTTTCAACTGTCAGATATGAAAACAAACAAACCCTTGGTCTGAAAAAAGAACCTAGTAACATAAAGTATCGGAACACCAAATTATCCCCTTTGGACTCTTTTCTAGTGTATTGTAATGCATTACAATTGGCTAAAATGTAATTACAATTATTGATTCTGTATTATCAATAATGTGGTACGCTTTAAATTCTTTAGAATGATTTACAAACGAATACTCAGCATAACATTGTGATTTGTTCATTATAGCCTAAATATTATAGGCTCTCCATCTCTTAATGATAATGTGATTTTGCTGTTGTTTAGTGCAAATGCCTTTGAATAATTGTGAAATCATGATGTTTTTCTCACAGTAATCATAATACAAAAATTTTATATTGTAACGTTTGTAGCAATTATTGTTTTGGTTTTTTTTTTTTTTAGCCAGCCCACCTGTGTCCAAGTGTCTTCTGTGCTCAAAGTCTTGTCCAAAGTCAAGTTAAACGAATACTACAAACAAGCCATTATAAAGGTCTGTCCTGTTTCATTTACCGTCAAATACATATATACTTTGTTATATGTTGTGTGAACTATTTGACAGCAGATAATAATTTAATTTGTATTTTGTAGGAGGCTCGACGTCATGAATTCTTAGACCGAGAACAGTTCAGGAAGATTTTTGACGAACTGGACAAAGACAGAATCAAAGAGGTAAAAATTGTCAATATATTTTTATGTTTTCTTATGCTGTGTCCACATTAGAGTGTAACTAACAATTATTTTATGATAGCTGACTTGTAAAATGATGATTTCTATTGGAAATTTGGATTTTGTTAAGTAGATTTGAATCAGATTAAGGTAATTTTAACTCAAGGCTTCTAAAAAAGAGAGAAAGAACAACAAATAAAGTGTATTATCGATGAATATTACAAATTGTCAATTTTTTAATTTATTTTTTTGATATTTTGATATAGAAAAATGTTACCGTCTTAGTTTTTAAAGCACTTTGACTCTTTATAGTGCAAATAACAACTAAGTATAGGTGCGCTATACAACTTTTCAGGTAGCTTCCTAATTGTCTCCATGGAAATGTTATTGCTTTGCCTGGAATGTTCCACAGTAAGGATGTCAGTAAATTGATATCCACGTGAACATCAATCATTAACAATGTCAACAATCATCAAAAATATAAACCCATCCCAACATGCGCCGATGCTGAAGAACAATTGCTTGAATATTATTTTAATACCTGACTAGTCACGATTATTCTGATTAATACTGGAGTTTTGGTCATAATTTTCTTTCTGTTTTCAGCACCCTCCTCTGCCTGAATACCGCTCGCCCGTGTTACAGACTCTACAGAGAGCCTTCAGTCACTACGCCCTCACCGTCCTCGGAAACGCCGTGGCTCTGGCTAACGTCATATGTATCTGTGTACGTTCAACTCTACTCTCAGTATAAAAAAGCAATGATGAACGTTATATATGCAGCGTAGTCAAATCAAAGAGGCTTTATGTTGAAGTATTTATTCATTCTGTGGTGATTGTTAAAGTTACAGCTGACAGAAGTAAGGCTGTCAGTCTGTGCCATCACGCCCCCTACAGGCAGAATAACCCATTTGAGAAATGCACGGTCTGTTTGTGTCAAAACAAATGAAGTAAAAACCATAGACTGTATAAAAAAGTGAACTAAACGAATGTGATATCACCGTTAGCGTCCACTTATATATAGAGTCTATGATAAAAACAGCAAGTAAAAACTAAATAATAAAAGCTAAATAATAAAAACTAAATAAACGTACAAATAAAAGTGAAATAATAACACAGAGGATTGAGAAACGGCACAGATTTCTGCAGAATCAACAGTCGAAGCAGTAAACTATGTAAAAGTGTGGTTAAAAAAAAAAAAAGTTATAGATTTATCCCTAATAAGAGCGATTGTCTTTATGTTTCCAGACCCTTCTGCATTCAGACTAGAAAATCAGTTACATATTAAATGATTCAAGTCAATTATTGTTGTATAAAATTATGTTTGATATAATGCAGTAATTGAATTATAGAAATCATATATAAATGTTATTGTAACTCAAAATTAAAGTATTTACTAGGAATAAAAAACAAATTATTCCAATTAAAATAACAAGACTTTTCCTTGTTTTGTTTTGTTTTGTTTTGTTTAGACTATTTTGATGCTAAACTCTGAGAAATCCACTGCTGAGAGAGACAACTTCTACATGGAGGTGAGTTGAATAAATAAATAACTATCAGTACAAACTTTTGAACATCCAATTAACATTTTGCAAACTGTTATTTAAAAGGCCCTGTACCTGACTTATTCCCATGTATTTGAGCAAAGTGTGTCTTGCCCCTGTACAGATAATTTTGTATAAGGTCAAAATAAGTCAGCTGTGTACTATAATCTAAAGTGTACCTCACATTTTATTGTCAGAGTATCAGGAAGTGCGCTTTTAGCATGCTATTTGCTGATAGCTTTAATGCAGGGGTGTCAAAATTATTTTTACAAAGGGTCACATTTGGATCATGTTTGTCATCAAAGGACCGGTTGTAAAGTTAAGACTGAAACTGTAACTGTAATATCAGTATTCATTTTGTTTATTTTTATGTTTTTTTACTGTTTTATTATTTACTGGTATTCTTGCTCTTATTTGATTTTGCTAGTTTTTTTTGTCTTAATAAGGACTAGTAGAGTTAAGTAGCACTTTACTTTCTGTATTGTGCAGCACTTGGGAAACTGTTTTGTTTATGAAATGTGGACTGGATTTGATTTAAAGGTTTAAGTTAAAACATTCACATTACTCCTTCTGTAACATTCACGAAATAACTGTCAGTGCTTCTTTTGTTGGACATTTTTGGGGAAATTTGATGAGTTTTCTTGGCCTCTCTAGTGGGGAGATGCAGTCACTTCACGGGAAACAACTGCGGTGCATTGTGGGGGATGTAGTAGCGGCGCAGAGTCACGACATAATCATAAATTATACCTTTTAACCCCTTGTGGGCCTTGACCTTGCCACATGTGCTTTAATGTAATTTGTATGTAATGTAATGTGTATTCTGGTCTTTGAGAAAGATGTGAAAAATGCTTAGAAACTCATTGTGGTGAATAATTAAAAAAGGTAAATGAGGAATAACTTCGAAGCGCTGCAAACTGTTAAATGAATTTCTTCTGTTTTCCATGTTTTTAAGTAAAAATCAGGTACAGTGCGTTTAATTAGAAATCTGAAATTGTGAGCCTAAATAACCATTAAAAGTCCATTATTATATTTTCTCTGTTTTCAGCTGATAAACCTGGTGTTCATCTTGTATTATCTGTTTGAAATGAGCGCCAAACTCTTTGCTTTTGGATGGAGGGGCTACGTCTCCTACAGGAACAACGTGTTTGATGGAATCCTGACAATTCTGCTGCTGGTAAATACGCCACTGTGCCTCTGTTTAAAGCTGCACTATGTAACTTTTCTGGTGGAAGGTCAGCCACATCTTTAACTCCATAGAGGTGACATTGCCGTGCCTGGAATGTTCCGTGGTATCACATTAAACGTATCTTTCCGACATTTGTATTTCTTTTTATTTCTAAAAAAGCAGCAGACGCACCACCAGAAAAAAATACACTGTAAAACTTTAGGAGAAAAATATATTTGTAACTATTTTAGGCAATTTCTTAAGCACGTCTTATTTTTGATGAACATATTTTCTTGTATTTTAGTGTCTGCAGATCACCATGTACGCTTTCTACAAGGCTCCATTGTCCCCCTGGTAAGTTCAGTGTCAACTTTAAAGACAGAAAAGCAAATATACCAACTATAGTAATAAAATAATTATACACTCCTCTATTTATATAATTTGGAAGAAGCTAAATCAGTGCATGAAAATAGTTATAATATTAACAAAACACAGCTGCTTTTACTATACTATACTTACTATACTATCAGACTGGCTTGGAGTACAGTTTATACTTCTACAGCATAACCTGCTCAAAAAATGAAATGAGCTCAAATATTTGTACTACAGCTGTATATTTGTGTATTTTAACTTTAATAAATCCATTGTACAGGGATCCACAGAGGCACAATATGGTTTCTCTTTGGGAGATGGTTCGATTGATAAACATGCTCATCGTCTTTCCGCTTCTTAAGGATCATCCCAGACATCAAGGTACAAATATGACACAGAAATACAAAAGTATTTCAACATATACAAGTACAAGGTTGTACTACACATCTGAAAACATTTCAAGCAACTTTATACTTTACACTGAACTGACAGACTGGCACCCTCTCTTCTAAATGCATTATTGTTTTTCTTATATATATTATGTGAAATTGAAACTATTCTAACTAATTTCTTGCAGCTCATGGCTCTCGTTGCCAGCACTCTCATGGACCTGGTCAAAAACCTCAGAGCTTTTGCAGGAATACTGGTGGTGAGTTCAGTGTATTCAATATAAAACTGTTCACCATTTTCTTAAAGATTATCCGTGTCTCCTGAACTGTGATGTCCTTTTGTTCAGGTGGTTTACTACATATACGCTGTGGTTGGGATCTGGCTTTTCGAAGGAGTCATCAAACCTCCTCCACATCCCGGGTACAAAAAAATACACTCAAGTATCACTACATGTTGTACCTAAATCAAACAGTAGGGGGCAATATAGGCTTGCATTAGTACAAACCAGTGTTACTGCAGTTGTAAACAGTAAAGTTAAGACTTTTGTTAAATGATATTGATGTACAGGACATAAATACTGAAAGCCATTATTATTTGCTTTTATTACGACTGAATTAATTTTTAAAAATGATAAAAAATGAAAAAAGATGTTAAAACGAGGGGGAAAATTCCATCCTTTTTGGCTATTCCCCTGCAACAAAACAAAACATTTTAGTCTCAGGAGCCCCTTCAATATACTTAAGTTAAAGATGTTCTACGTAACTTTTCTGGGGGTGGGTCTGCTGCGTGCTTGTCTCCATTGAGATGTTACAGCTTTGCCTGAAATGTTCCAAAGTATGGCATTAAACTTATCTATCTTGAGTTTATGATAGGTGCGTTTTTTGTTTGCTTTTTGCCCAAAAGATACCTTTAAAACGTTTGTGTCTCCATGGAGATAGATAAGCTTTGTGCCGTACTATAGAACATTCCAGGCAAATCAATAACATCTCAATGGGGAAAAAGGAGCTAGAAAAGTTGCGTAGTGCGTCTTTAATATTGTGACAGTATTTTATTGTAATACCATGCTCGTATTGCTACACATTTTGCTTGTCTCTTGGAACTGCCAAATACTTTTAATGTACAATTTAACATTGCTTACTGGTTACTGCTTACAAATACCAGATAGTACAGGTTACAAGTACAAGTATTGGTTACAAGATAGGACATGTTACAAGTGCAGGTTAGTACAGGTTACAGGTTACAAGTGCAAGTACTGGTTACAAAACAAGATAGGACAGGTTACAGGTACAGTTACTGGTTAGAAATACAAGTACTGGTTACAAATACAAGATAGTACAGGTTACAAGTACAATTACTGGTTACAAATACCAGATAGTACAGGTTACAAATACAATTACTGGTCACAAGTACAAGTACTGGTTACAAATACAAGACAGTACATGTTACACAAGTACAATTACTGGTTACAAATACAAGTGAATACAGGTTACAAGTATAAGTGAATACTGGTTACAAGATAGGACAGGTTACAAGTACAGGTTAGTAAACGTTACAAGTACAATTACTAGTTACAAATACAAGTGAATACAGGTTACAAGTACAAGTACTGGTTACAAGACAGGACAGGTTACAAGTACAGGTTAGTAAACGTTACAAGTACAATTACTAGTTACAAATACAAGTGAATACAGGTTACAAGTACAAGTACTGGTTACAAATACAAGACAGTACATGTTACACAAGTACAATTACTGGTTACAAATACAAGTGAATACAGGTTACAAGTATAAGTGAATACTGGTTACAAGATAGGACAGGTTACAAGTACAGGTTAGTAAACGTTACAAGTACAATTACTAGTTACAAATACAAGTGAATACACGTTGCAAGTACAAGTACTGGTTACAAGATAGAACAGGTTACAAATACAATTTAATACTGCTTACAAATACAAGATAGTGCAGATTACAAGTATAAGTGAGTATAGGATACAAGATAGTACAGGTTACAAGTACATGTGAAAAAGTCTCAGACATCTTACTTTAAACTGAATATGCAGCAACATTTAACATTCCTTATTTAATATTGTTCATATCTCTTTAAATCACTGGATCTTATTAACTATTTTTGCTTATTCTGTGTTTATTATTTAATGTTTTTTCAGTGTTCTTTCTAACTCGACAATGGAAAACATCACCACTAACTACAGTATGGTCTGTGGTACCTACGAACAGCTGGAGTACTGGCCCAACAACTTTGACGATTTCGCTGTGAGTACGAGTCTAGTACGAGTCTAACCTGGAGCAACTTTTGTGTCTTTTACAGTAAAACGGAGCCTGGAGCGTGTGTCATTTTACTGAAACTGTTTCATAAGAACTCAACCTGTCTGAACATTTTAAACATGCATTGTGTAACTTTTGCTTTGTCTGGAATGTTTCACAGTACGGCATTAAACCTTTCTATCTTACGGAGACCAAACCAGACCAAGTTACAGCTCAGATCTGTGGAGAGGCGATCCCAGTCAGAGTCAGAATGTCTGTTTTTATAGCTATTTTTGAGCTATAAAACCAGCTGTAATTGAATAAATGTAAAGAATAGCTGTTTAATGTCACACTGTGGAACATTCCAGGCGCAGCAATGACGTATCCATAGAAACAAGCAGGTGACGGACCCCCAGACAAAAAGTTACACAATGCATCTTTAACTATAATTTGTTAACAAGTACTTAGACTTAGACAAACTTTATTGATCCACAAGGGAAATTACTTGGGCCAAGATAATAATAAATTCTAAATAAGTAGCAAAAAAATAACAAGAGACGTGTCAAATAAGGTATAATTACGTAAATTTATATGTACAATAAAAAAATAAAACAGAAAATAAGTAATAAAAACAGAACAGGACAAGTACAGGGTGAATTAAGCATAATAAATATAGCATCCATGTTACAGATTTTGCCTGTCACGATAAATACTGTATTGATTTCTCGTTTAATATATGAAAGCTGGAACAGTATATTTTTGGGGCCATTATTTATCATGTCTGCATGGGGATTTTTTTGGTTATTTTCTGGCTATATGATCAGATTTAAGACATACAAGGTTGAATAAATAACTTGTATGATTCATTACAGATGCAAACTCAGTATTAGTGTTTTATCGTGATGTTTATTTATTACAGCGTGAGGGTTTTTAACAATATTGTACATTTAGAACAGTTTTTGTGGTTTATATCTGTGTTTTTGTGTCAGTGGCATAAGTTAGTTTCAAGATTATCGTCTGTATTTTCTTCAGCAATACATCACACTTCAGAATTTGTTATGACAGGCCCATTATAGATGCTTTGCTTTCTTCACCTGTTGAGACTCTATTGACTCTGTAGACCAGCGGGTTCCAGTAGGTGAGGCCCGCCTTCCCTGGCAGGTGCTAAAGAGTCACCGGAGAGGCGCTACACACGTGGACTAAACCAGGACTGAACCAGAACTAAAACAGGACTAAGCGGGACTGAACCAGGATTAAACCAGGACTAAACCAGGACTAAACCAGGAGGACTGAAGCAGGACTGAATTAGGACGAAAACAGGACTAAACCATGTCTAAACCAGGACTAAACCAGGACTAAACCAGGTCTAAACCAGGTCTAAACCAGTACTAAACCAGGTGTAAAGCAGGTCTAAACCAGGTCTAAACCAGGTCTAAACCAGGTCTAAACCAGGACTAAACCAGGACTAAACCAAGACTAAACTCTGTTTGGTCCTGGTCGGTTGGGGTTCTCCCTCTCTCTCAAGTCCAAGAATAGTCCTGGTCAAGTCCTGGATTAGTCCTGGATTAGTCCTGGATTAGTCCTGGTTTAGACCTGGTTTAGACTTGGTTTAGTCCTGCATTTAGTCCTGGTTTACACCTGGTTTAGACCTGGTTTAGTCCTGGTTTAGACCTGGTTTAGACCTGGTTTAGTCCTGGTTTAGACCTGGTTTAGTCCTGGTTTAGACCTGGTTTAGTCCTGGTTTAGACCTGGTTTAGTCCTGGTTTAGATCTGGATTAGTCCTGTTTTCATCCTTCAGTCCTGCTTCAGTCCTCCTGGTTTAGTCCTGGTTTAGACTTGGTTTAGTCCTGCATTTAGTCCTGGTTTACACCTGGTTTACACCTGGTTTACACCTGTTTTTACACCTGGTTTAGACCTGGTTTAGTCCTGGTTTAGACCTGGTTTAGTCCTGGTTTAGATCTGGATTAGTCCTGGTTTAGACCTGGTTTAGTTCTGGTTTAGTCCTGGTGACCTACTGATGTTCAGTGATGTTAAAAGTCGCTTGCATGAAGTTGGAAATGATTTGGAAATTTGCTCTTTGAAAAAAATGTTTATGAATGCATTTTTTAAAAAATATATGAAAATACAATATAAAAAATATATATATATTATCAGTTTTTATTGAAACTCATCATTGGAGGAAAAGATGCATTTACTTCAAGGGCCTGTGTCTGGGAGGACAGGCAGATGGGAGTTTGGGCAAGGGGGGCTCGGCTATCTTTACCTACTCTAAGGAGAAGCTCACATTCACCCAGTTTGAAAACCGCTGATATAGACTAAAGACTCTCTAGACTCTACAGTGTGTGTTTGTCTCCACAGGCTGCTCTGATCCTCCTGTACGACGTCATGATCGTCAATAACTGGCAGGCCTTTGTGGAGGCCTACAGCAGATACACCACAGAGTGAGTACGACTATGGTTCTGTGGATTAGGGTATTTGCAATTTCTTTAAAGGTGCACTCTGTAACCTTTCTGTTGGAGGCTCTGCTACCTGCTTGCCTCAACGGAAATGTTATTGCTTTGTTGTGTTCAATTTAATTTATCAATCTCCATGAATCTGTGGAAAGGCTGCAATGCTCACAGTAAGAATGAATCAGGACTTTCAATGTACTGATTTTTATTTATTTTTTGGCAATAACCACCCATAACATAACATAACACATTTTGTAAAGAGCGCCTTTTTTTTAATTAAAGACAACAGAATACAACATTTAAATTAAATAAAAGTAATGTGGTAGGCTCCCTTATGTTTGTATTTTGGCCAGTTTATAATTAAATTTTTTTTTTTTTCCCCCATTTTTTTTAGTAAACATTTTTAGTCACAATACTTAACTAATATTATTTTCAAAGAGCACCTTTAAAGTAAAAAAAAAGACATAAGAAATTGCAACAAGAGTGGTGACAATAACACAGTGGAGTAAGAGTTTGAGCCCAAGTTTGTCCTCCCAGGTAGACTCGGTTTGGTCCTGGTCCAGTCCTGGTCTAGTCCTAGTTTAGCTCCACATTTGAAGTCCACCAACCAACCATCTGATAGACAGTTTTAGATTTTCTCTAATGGCCTTACCCAGTCTTATTTTTGTTTTGTTTTCAGGTGGTCAAAGATCTACTTTGTGGGTTGGTGGCTCACGTCTTCTGTCATGTGGGTTAATCTGTTTGTAGCTCTGATCCTCGAGGTGAGTTGTTAATCAGATAACTCCAGAAATCAGATAATGATGTGAACAAAGCCATGATAATCTGTTCATTCCTTTTTCAAAATAAAACCAAAAATAAGAAAACGACAAAACAACTATTTTCTTCATGATTTGTCTCCAAAATCAAAATGAAAAAAACGGATAACGATTCTTTTTTTCAGTTTTCGATTTTCTGTTTAAATGAAAAATGGTAAAAATGGAAAATGACCATTTCCCGTTTCCGTGACTTACACTGTGATGCCGGACTTTTGCGCCGCATACGGACTGAACCGGGACTAAAACAGGTCCGGAACTAGACCGGGACTGAGACCGAGACTGAGACCAGGACTGAAACTGGAACCAGACCAGGACCAGACCGTGATTGAGACCGGGACTGAGGCCGGGACCAGACCCAGCCTGAGACCAGGACTGAGGCCGAGACCAGACCAGGACCAGACCGTGACTGAGACCGTGACTGAGACCGTGACTGAGACCGTGACTGAGACCGGACTGAGACCGTGAGACCGGGACCACTGACCTGAAACCGACCAGGACTGAGAGGGGGACCAGACCAGGACTGAAAACAGTTTAGTCCTGTTTTAGTCCTGGTTCAGTCTTGGATCAGTCCGTATGCGGCGCAAAAGTCCGGCATCGCAGTTTAAGTCACGGAAAAAGTCATTATCCGTTTTTTCCATTATTCATTTAAACACAAAATTAAAAACAAAAAAGTTGTTATTTATTCATTTTTTTTTCATTATTTTTTTTTGGTTTTATATTGAAAAACAAATGAATGAATGATACACGGATTCATTATCAAAGGAACATATATTTGCAGACCATTTGCCCTGTAGTCCTGTTTCAATCAAATATATTCTGTGTTTTTTTTTTGCAGAACTTTATTTATAAATGGGACCGCAGTTGCAGCTGTTCTGTCATGGACGTGGAGCGGATCAGATATGAGACGTCGGTTCAGCTCATGTTCAAGTAGGTGCTCCTTCATTCACAGGTGGCTCACGACCTACAGGGAGGTCCTCTTGAGTCTGGACAGGGAACCAGGCTAAGATCTGGAGATGGGTCCCAAAGTGGTGCATTATGGTCACCCACTGCTCAAGTTTTTCTAGCAACACTGAAAAACAACAAATTTACCTAAAGGGCGATAAAAATATTGGTCGTTTTCAGACTCTAGAACGTGATGAGGGACAAGCCATGAAATCTTCCATGACATTTCCAAAGGATAAATTCACAAATGTTGAACCTGATCATTTCCATCCGCGACGAGTAAAAATGTAAATGGTAAAAATATAAATGGTCATAATAAATTCAAAATAATATAATCTGAAACCCACCTTAATACCCTGTTTAATAGTGATTGGCGTTATAAGTACTTTTTACTTAAGCTTAAACTCTTTCTGTCATGATCCATGGGGTTGTAGACTATGTAATAAACTACTACTACCACTGTTGGGCAAGTTACTTTAAAACTGTAATGTGTTATTTATGACTTGTTGCTGTCATTTCAAAGTAATTTGTTATATTATAATATTACTGTATTTAAAATGTAAAACATTACATTACTATTGCATTACTTTTAAGTTACTCTCATCAAAATATCTGTGAAGATGCTGAACTTTTGCACCGTATATGGACTGAACCAGGTCTAAACCAGGATTGAACCGAGGACTAAACCAGGACTAAACTAGGTCTAAACTGGGTCTAGACCAGGACTAAAGCAGGACCAAACCAGGACTAATCTTGTACTAGAACTTGGAATCTAGGACCACCCCTGAGAGAACCCCGAGTCCGTGGACAGGGTGTCTGCAAAGCATGATTGGGCGTCAGCTGCGGTTCGCCCCGTGCAGCGCAGACGTCTGCACCGGTCCTTTCGCTCGCGGTTACCTGACAGTCTATGCGGGCGCGTCTCTGGTGTTTATCGCTGCTAATATCACGGTAATTTTAGCAAATTTGTATAAACAAAAACCCACCACTTCAATCCAGGTTAAAAAAAGCTTGTAACATGCGTTACTAACATTTGTACCATGAAAAATATTACTATTATTTCCCTGTAATGCCTAACATCACTGTGTTACAGCAAAAAGCAATGCGTTAGAGTAGGTTGTTACTTTTATAACGCGTTACTCCCAACACTGACTACTACTACTAGAATGCATGATTTAAAAGGTATTCTGGCTGCATAATATTCACATCAAATTAAACTTTATAAAGTGCTTTTTATAGAAAATGTAACAAATTTTTTGGCTAACTCAATAAAAGATAAATCACAACAATTCAAAGCTCAAATATTTTTCTGCAATAACATTTATTCATTTATTCAACACAGAGAAAAGTTCTTGTTGTTGGTGGGTCTAGTGTTCAGAAGGCCCAGATGTGGTGGACCGTCTCTTAAACACTGGAATACGTTTGACCCTCTTTGGTTTCCTGAAGACTGGCTTTTTTGGTCTCAGAAGCTTAGACATCCCCGAAAACAACATCCGGAGAGGACGAGGAATCAGCCTGTCGAGGAAGGACTTGGAGGCTTTACTGTCATTGACAATACTGTCATCTGAAGCACACGTGACTGGCTTTGTTGGTCTTTCTGTGTGTACACCCAGGAACTCAGCCATGTTTTTTGACACGCAGAATGAAATTTCACCAGAGAGTGTAGTTGGTTGGTTGAAGTCGCTCCAGCCTTCAGTTTCATAGCTTTTCTGTTGTGGTGGTACAAACTCAGCCTCGGTAACACGCATCAACTCACGAGCCGTCTTTGTGTACTCGTCCCCTTTCAGGTAAGTGAGCCATGGTTATGAATGGATGGAGCAGGGCTTTTGATGGCGTGATCCTCTTCTCCGCATCCAATTCAAACATTTTAGTAAGCAGGTTGTGAAACTCCTTCATGTCTCTTTTTTCCTGATATGACAGACAACGCCTAGAACATTTGAGTAGCTCTTTTAGGTTTGTGGCTGTCGGCTCGGTAATTGGCATTTTAGGAAACGTCCCAGTTGTTGTCATAAACTCCTGTAGAGTTTTAAGTCTCCACTTGGAATTTTCCTGGACAAAGTACATCTTTGTGTACAGCGCCTCATTCAGCAGCTTCTCTGGTGGTACCCCAAGAAACTGCACAGTCCTCGTCAGGTAATCAAACTGGGAATAACCGACGAAATCTGTGTCACAGGAATACAAATGCAGGAAGCAGCAGGCAAGACTCCATATGTCCACAGCCTCCCATAGTGGAAGGCCTAATGTAACTTCTGGAGCACGAAAGCAAATCAGCTGCATCATTTTTCCAGTTGTTACTTCGTCACGGTACTTTGCCAAACCAAAATCTATCAGCTTGACTTTGAACGGCTGCTCCTTATGGTTCACAAGCATAATGTTATCTAATTTGATGTCCGTATGCATTATGCCAAGATGTTGCAGACCGTTTAGAGCTATGAAGAGCTGCTTCGCCATTGTTCGTATCTGGCTCAACGTAAAACTCCTCGTCTGTTGCAGAAGATCGAAGACACTTATGTCTAACATCTCAAAGGCAAGAGCTGGACAGCCGTAGTAGTCTAAGAAATCCACCAGTTTCACTAGATTGAAAGTGTCCGGGTCTAGCTCTCTGATACAATCCAACAGCTCCAACTCTTTGTGGAAGTTGTTGGCGTAGGGGTCGACATTTTTCAGGAGTTTCAAAGCAACAAGTTCCCCTGTTGCTCTGTTTCGGCACTTTGCGACCATACCGTAACTTCCCTCTCCGAGGACGTCCAAAACCTGATACTTGCTTTCGGGTTTGAGTTGTTGGTCCACGTTGAAATTGGTGAAATTCATTGTAGAGAACATGTTTGACACAGAGCTCTGTTGAGTGTGTGTGTTCGCTTGCTGAGTTTGGGTTAAAATGACCTAAAGTGAGTGCACGTTTATAGAATTTAAGGGTAAACACTCAAAAGCTCCATGGTAACCAGAGATCCCGGATTTGTGGTATATAATCGTTTTTGCATAAAATGGAACCCAATGAAAATTTGTAAATAAACAAACAACCAAAAAAGTCTCACAGGCTTCACAATATATCAAATTACAAGTTCCTGTGCTTAAATGCATTGTTTTATAGTAGCACTAGCTAATAAACATCAGTAACTACATATCCCATGATTCATTTCAGCACAGGACAACATGAAGAAGTGTGTTTTTTACTTGTATTATTGGGATTTTGACAGTAATAATTCACACCAAAATTATGTCAGGGTATTTTTAGAGCAAAAAATCATCCTATCTAAAATTATATCGGCCTCTCCAAAATATCGCAATAAATATCATACCGTGAGATGCATATCGTGATAATATCGTATCGAGAGATTTGGATATCATTAGTGAAGTAAGTCAACGCATGTTTGTAATTCTAATACTCATAAATGAAATGCGTAACTACACAAGGACCAAAACACAAAAAAGTAAATATTAAAAGTAATTCCACTATTGTTTGGACAAATAATATTACAAAAAATCATGTTTATTCTACTAAATTTTGGCTCTAAACTCTAAACTAACTGTAAATTACAAAAAGTGACTTAAAAACATTGAGAACTTTGAAAACACATTGTACATTCTGAATTTTTTTTTAGCTTTATCGTTATTACACTAGATTATGTCACTGTGAATTAATTTATCTAAAAAAAAACACAAATTTAAATTAATGTTGGCCCTCGCCCGGTGCTCTCTCCCCTCCCACGGAACCGCCGGGGACTCGGACTTTACAGTCTACAATTTGCTTTTTACTCAGTTTTAACTTTTTTTTCTTTTTTTTGTGTGCAGAGAGCAGATCCAGGAGCCGACAGAAGAGGAGCTTGTGTGTCAACTTCACCAACATCCACACCTGCATTTAGACTGGTGACACCAAGAACCAAAGAGTCTATGGACCCGACCAGGACCGTGAATAAAAGTTCCATATGTGAGCTTTATGTTCTGTGTTAGACCAAAAACCGGGTCGAAGGGTCATCTCTGTAGTTATTTAGACAATATAAACCACTATTACTCCTTTACATTGTGAAAAAGGGAATGTTTGATTGTGATAAATAATCAGTCAGTCAGTTTTATTTATTCCTAAAAGGCATTTCCGTTTTCAGCTTTAGTCATCAATAACCAAAGCAGACCTATTGTACAAAATCGACTTTTCAGAGTGTTTATCGTTTATTAGAGTTGTTTCCCCTTCTCATTTCCCTCTCGAAGTTGAATATAGAGTGATATTATATTCTATATTCAAGATGTTTCTCCAATCTAACCCTGTTTTCACCTGTACCGGTTCACGCCCGCTGCTCTTCGTTCGCCAAATTTATTTTCGTAATCAGTGATGCGCTTAGGATTCGGCAGCATCGTGTAGTTATTTTGGTACAAATGAAAAAAAAAATCTGATTTACTGACAGCATGCGGTGTGTTGTTGCGATGACGTTTATTGTGACTTCCGCAGTTTTTTTAACACATAAGCAAGTGGACAATTTTTTATTTTAAGGTGCACTGCATAACATCATGGAGATGCTACATTGCAAGAAATCAAAATCCAGTCAAGTTAAGATGACTTGAATTACGAAAGTTTTATCATGATTTGAGTAAATTTCACTTGACAAGTAAAATAATATGACTAAATAATAAGACATTTTCTACTTAAAATAGAAAACTACATCTTGTTACACTTAAAATAAGAAAAACGAAAACTTTGTGCACTCCAAATAAGAAACAAAATTGAGTGTTGCTTGAATTAAGAAAAACACACTTATTCCACTGGTAGATAATTTTACTTGTCAAGTTGAATCGACTCAATTAAAGCAAAATGTTCTTAATTTAAGTCATTTTAACTTAACTAGATATTGTTTTTTTTTCCAGTGTATTGCTTTGATAGTGATGCATTTATTTGATTATGTGTGTTTTTATTGTTAAAAACAGCTTTAAAAACACACATTCTGACTGTGAGTGGGGTCACCTCTTCACAGATCTCGCCTGTAAATGATCTGGCGGCATTTCTTTCTTGTTTCTACGGCGACTGAAAAGTTTAATGCCATATTTTGGAAGATTGGAGGTAAAGTAAAAACATCAGTGCACATTTAAGTCGTTAGATCAGTATGTCTTCTTTAATTAAATCACATAGTCATCTTTTTTTGATGGGGAAACAACATTATAACACGATAAACAACATGGTCAGATCTAGCGTTTTTTTTTTAAACAATTTTATTTATTATTTTTTAACGGAATGTAAAGAACGTCGCCTGTAAAACGTAGTATCACCACTGTAAATACTGTTTTCACCACGTGTCAAAATCCGTTCAAGCCGATGTTTCCTGTAATTCTCAAAGACAGAAATCCATGAAGCAAACATCTGTGCTATGTTCAGATCCAGACTGTGCCACGTGAGAGGGAGGAAGCTGTCACTCAAACTAAACATATAAGGTTTTAAACATGCAGCAGCTGTGACATGTGAGGTGATGTACAGATATAGGTACAAGAACCAAGCCAAAACTAAATATTGTACCAAATAGAAGTGAGTTTTATTGTACTTTTTAGCTAAATCCAAATAATTTTATTTATACAGCACATTTTACAGACAAAGCAGTTTTTGAAATCTGCACAGAGATTGTAAAAAGAAAATCGCAAAAGGTATAATTGCCAAATATTTGATCATGCTGTTCCTAAAACAATAAAACCTGCATAAGTGCCTGTTTACACGAGAACACTTGTGGGTAAAAACGACAAAATATTTTATCAGAAGTGCCTTTCGTTTAGATGGTGACAGTGTTTTTGGGAGCTTAAAAACACAAAAAATCTGAAACCACCCTCCAGATTAGAAAAGTTTAACACGTTTCACCGTAGCGTTTCCGTCTACACTGTCCAAGACGCAAAACTCTGGTCAGATCTGCTCATGTCGCGTACGCGTTTACGTCACATACATCACCAAGCAAGCATACCCGGTCAAATTCCACACACTTTTACTCAAATGCGGAATAAAAAGTGAAGACGCGACGCTGCTTTTGTGTCTTCTGTTCAGACCGTCGTCATATAAACGTGGCCTAAAATCAATTGAAGCAAACTACTTCATTTTCTGCATAATAACAATCATAATGCAGTTTATCTAATATATTTAAAGGTGCACTGTGTAACTTTTCTAGTGGAAGATTCGCCACTTGCTGTTGTCTCCATGGAGATGTTATTGTTTTGTCTTGAATGTCCCGGTATGGCATTAAACGTCTCCATGCCGCATTTATTCAACAACATGGGTTTTTATCGACTTGTTTTTACTCAGAGTGGGCTCGCCTCTCCACAGATCTGGCATGTAACTTGACCCTGTGTTGTCGTTTTCTGTTTCTGTAGAGATAAATAAGTGTAATGCCATACTGTGGAACATTTCAGGCAACATATCCACGGAGAGAAGCAGGTGAGGGACCCTCCACCGGAAAAGTTACACAATGAAACTTAAATTCAGAAATGTGAGTAGCAAAGTCGACATTTATACTCAAGTTATGTTAGAGTATTGTTACTTTAAAGATGCATTATGTAACCTTTCTGACAGAGTGTCTGACACCTGTTTGTCTCCATGGAGATGTTATTGTTTTGTCTTGAATGTCCCGGTATGGCATTAAACGTCTCCATGTTGCATTTACTCAATAACAGGGGTTTTTATCGACTTGCTTTTACTCAGAGAGGGCTCGCCTCTCCACGGATCTGACATGTAGCTTGGCCCTGTGGTGTCGTTTTCTGTTTCTGTAGAGATAAATAAGTGTAATGCCATACTGTGGAACATTCCAGGCAACATATCCATGGAGAGAAGCAGGTGACGGACCCTCCACCGGAAAAGTTACACAGTGTAGCGAAGTCAACCATTGTACTCAAGTTTTGTTAGAGTACTTTTACTTTAAAGATGTATTATGTAACCTTTCTGATGGAGGGTTTGACACCTACTTGTCTCTATAGTGATGTTCGGAATGTTCCAGAGTATGGCATTATCTATTTTGTGCAAGGCCATGGAAGAAAAGTTACAGTTCAGATCTGTGGAGCATGTTTTTCACGGTACTTTTGAGCAATAAAAACACCTGTAATTGAATACATGCAAGAGAGATAGTTTAATGCCATACTGTGGAACTTTCCAGGCTAAGTAATAGTCTAATTCACTTCCAGGCCACTTTAATTCTATAGCACAATTCGTGAATCAAGACTGTTTACAACGAGCTGCACATAGAGAGAAAAAAAACCTAAACTACAATTTAACACAATAAAAACAAAATAAAACCAGCAGTGTAAAAACAAATAAATAAAACCATAGAATAGACCCATAAGAGCAAATAAATACATAAATAAATAAAATAAATAATCTGTAAAACTAAGCAATAAAAGACAACAGAGGACCACAGAACTCCCGCGGTGTTAAAAGCCAGAGAATAAAAGTGCGAGCAGATGCCGCATTCACATCAGAAAAGTTACACAGTGCAGCTTTAAGTCAAAACGTATAAGGTTTTTAAATTCAGGGTTGTGGTATTTTTATTTAAATACTGTATGTTTACTGCGTTTGTCGAACAGCACCTTATGATATTGAAAAGTTGATTTGCAAAAACAGATAAGTGTCATTTTAAAAAGTGATCAGATTCAGATGCAGTTTTAGTTTACTTTACTACTACTACTACTACTACTACTACTACTACTACTACTACTACTACTACTACTACTACTACTACTACTCTTACTACTACTACTACTACAATTTTCCTTTCTCTAATATATTTTACTGCTCTCTAAATATTATCTCTTCTTGATAAAACCCTCTAAACATTGTTGTCATAGATATTATCTGTAGAAGAGAAAATTTTTCAAAACTCAGGTGTCTGTTTTTGCAATTCAACCTTTCTTCAGTGCCTAAAACAACAAAATTTTAGTCTATTTTAGTCATTTTATATATTTTTTTTTACTATATAACTCTAATTTCAAAAGTTTCAGACACTGTAAATGACTGCAAATGAATACAAATCCCTTTAAACTAATGCATTTTCAACCTGTTTATCAATTTGGATACTTGTTGATATCCTTGAGTTTCAGAATGATGATAAATTAGGGCCGTTACCATAGCAATTAACTGTTTAAAAGAAAAATAATATATCTTTTAATTGGGAAAAAGTATTAGAATGTGACTGAGGTTCTAGCCTGTATTATTTTAATTGGTAAATGTTCTCAAATGTTATTACAAAAACACTTATATGTATTCTGTATAATTACGGATTCTACTAATTATGGACTAAAACAGGAGATTAGTAGTGATTGTACTTATAAAAACTATTATTTTGATGCCAGTCTTAATGTTTCAATCTTTAAAGGGCCCATATTGTGCCATTTTCTGATCTGTTATAATGTTGTTTCCTCATCACAAACATACCTGGAGTTTTGTTTTGTTTCCTTCTCACATGTTTAACACACAAACCCTGCATTTTCAGTTCTTCTCTCAAAACGGAAAACACCCTGGTCGGCCTTGTGATACAGGAATTGCCCATCTTTACCAAACTAAAGGAAAAACGGAGCTGTTAACTCGAAAACTACCGCTTCATGACATCGCAAGGTTTGGAACAGAGCATTTTGAGCTTGAGCTGAACATGTGTGGAACTCCAGGAATGTTTTCTGTCGAGGAAACAACATTATAACAGATCAGAAAGTAGCGTAATATGGGCCCTTTAAAGGTTGAGACTTGAGACGTAACAATAACTGCAAAATCGTGATATCGTATCGTCAAAAGTCTCACAATAATATCATTGGACTGTCACAATATATCGAATTACAAGTTCCTTTGCTTAAATGCATTGTTTTATAGAAGCAACAGCTTATAAACATCGGGAACTACATATTCCATGATTCATTTCAGCGCAGAAAACATGAAGAAATATGTTTTTTTCTTGAATTCTTGGGATTATGATGGAAATAATTCACACCAAAAATCTTGTCATGGTATTATAAAAGCAAAAAAGTGTCCCATCTACAATTATGAGCAAAATATCACAATAAATATTGTACTGTGAGATACATATGTGATAATATAATAGTTGAGACAGATGTAACATGTTAAAATCAGCATCAAAATAATATGTATTTTAGAAGAACATTGCATTTGTGCCAATTATGTTACTAACCCTATGACGTAAGAACTTTATAACATGACTTAAAACTCACAAGAATCAATTTTGTGTAATATAGAACCTTTCATCAAATTTTTCTTATAATCTGACAGTGTCTCAGCTATTGAAATTACTGTTATTCTGTATTCACTTTATTTTAAGGTACACTTATTAACATCTAACTACCTGCTAATTAGCATAGTTATAAATGGTTAATTTGTCATTAATTAGTATTTATTTAACCCTGATTAATATCTAATTGCCCCATTAGCTTATTCTGCAGTTAGTTTGAGATTTACAAACTTTCCTATTAATACACTCCTTATTACTGCTTATTATTATGATACTAGGCCATTTTTGTTCATGAGTTATGATTCTAATAATTTGATGTTGTTAAGGAATAGTATCAGAAGAAATGTACTTTTTCGTTATTTGCGCCAAAAGCTCATTAGAAGCATAATTCATGGACAAAAATGTCCAACTATCATAATAATAAGCAGTAATAACAAGTGTATTAATAGGAAAGTGTTTGTAAATGTCTAACTAACAGCAGAATGGGGAATTAGACGTGAATAAGGGCTGAATAAATACTAATTAATCCCAAATTAACCATTTACAACTATTCTTATTAGCGGGTAGTTAGATGTTAATAAGTGTAACCTAAAATAAAGTGTTAATCAGATATTCAGATGCTACTGAATGTGTAAATGTACATACTTTGTAAATAGCTGCTTTTTTATGCAATTTTACGGAAGAAAAAAAAAATACTCCAATTGTGAAGCCACGTTTTTACTGTCAACTTTGATGTGAGTTTACCAGCAAGAGTAGAAAACGAGTCGAGTGAGTCGGATACGGGACAGAATACCACAGAGGTAAAAAATGTTCAGGTGAAAAATGTTCTTAACCTGCAGGTCTGGATTTATGAGTTTGGTTTTACTGTCATTAAGTACAAACGACAGCCAAAACAATGAGCTCATGTTGTTGTTTTGCACTGTGTAACATTTCTAGTGGAGGGTCCGCCACCTGCTTGTCTCCATGGAAATGTTATTGCTTTGTCTAGAATGTTCCACAGAGTAGCTCAGGGGTGTCAAACGCAAATTCACAGAGGGACAAAATTAAAAACTGGGACTAAGCTGTGGGACAAACTAAATATTTACTGAAAAATTTCAATAACGTCTGCATGTGTTTTCCATATAGACAAGGGGGCGGTTCCTTTGTGAGAAAATGTACAGTACATTTTGCATATTTTACGTTCTTGTGCGTCCTTTTACTTAACATGAAAAAAATGTGAAACCCGAATTTTAGACTCTAACGGTTAATTTAAGGTCAAATATTTTGGTTTAGTTCAAAATGAAAAGGCTCCTTTGTTTCACATGAGTCAAAATCAGTGGTGTAGTGGGGATTTTTTAAGTCGGGGTACACGATTTGTGATTGAACCAGGAGGACTAAACCAGGACTAAATCAGGTCTAAACCAGGACTGAACCAGGTCTAAACCAGCCAGGACTAAACCAGGACTAAAAAAGGATTAGATCAGGACTAAACCAGGACTAAGCCAGGACTGAACCAGGTCTAAACCAGCCAGGACTAAACCAGGACTAAAAAAGGATTAGATCAGGACTAAACCACGACTACACCAGGACTACACCAGGACTAACCCAGGACTAAACCAAAACTGAACTAGGACTGAACCAGGACTATACCAGGACTACACCAGGACTAAACCAGAACTGAACCAGGATTAAACCAGGACTAGACCGGGACTGAACTGGGACTAAACCAGAGCTGAACCAGGACTGAACCAGGATTAAACCAGGTCTAAAGCAAGACTACACCAGGACAAAACCAGGTCTAAATCAGGACTAAACCAGGACTAGACCAGCACTAAATCAGGTCTAAACCAGGACTGAACCAGGACTAGACCAGCACTAAATCAGGTCTAAACCAGGACTGAACCAGGACTGAACCAGGACTAAACCAGGTCTAAACCAGGTCTAAATTAGGACTACACTATGTCTAAATCAGGTCTAAATCAGGACTAAACCAGGACTAATCTTGGACTTGAGAGTGAGAGAGAACCCCGAGCCCATGGAGCAGGGTGTCCGCAGATCGAGACACGGCTGCTTCTAGCCCCGTGGGGCGTGGAGCTTTGCGTTGGTCCGGCCACCGGGTGCGGCCACCCGACGGTCTATACAGGCGCACCTTTGAGCCCGTCCTGACACTCAGTCCTGGTTCAGTCCTGGTTCAGTCCTGGTTCAGTCCTGGTTCAGTTCTGGTTCAGTTCTGGTCCGTCATGTCTCAGGTAGAACAGTACTGCAAGTATCATAAGCCTATGCAGTTTATTTTCACCATTGCCAATAGCTCTGGTTTGACATTTAAGTTGTAGACTATTTTATATTTGTTATTTTTTTATATCTCACGTCGGGAGAAGTGGGTGAACCCCGCACCCCCACGTACCACACCCACTACACCCCTGATTGAAATGAACAAATCTGATGTCCCTCTGTGATTCTGGACTCGACTTGCACCTGTTTACAACAATAACATTCAGTAGTTTGTCTGTGTAATTTGATATATTTGTTATATCAAATTAAATAGAACAGTAGGACTATAATATTATTTTTAAAGAATTTCTACTCACTGTGACATTTGCATTAACTTCCATCACAATCACATATTCAGATGTACTGGGATACTGGTCTTTTGCATGGACCTGTTGACATCTCTATTTTTAGGTTAGTAGAATAATGACAGGGCATTTCCCAGTATAATTCAGATTCCTTGCCAAGTTAAACAACCAATAAATTACCAATAATTATGGCGAGCAACTTCATTCTTTTCATTCAACAACTTGGTAAATCTTCAGGTTTGTGGTTCTGAATAGGCCAAATTATAATTCACCTGAGTTGAACTTCAGTTTCCTTGTTTATTTTTTAACATTTTCTTGGTACAGATGCACTCGAAACCCACAGATTAATAGCATAGAAAAACAAATGTATTTTTATTTAGTGGTGAAAAAGGGACGTTACTGTATTTTGTGAAAATATATTTTTGTTAAAGTAAAAAAAAAAGATGTGCCTTGAAAAAGTGGGAATTTGAATGTTTGATACTGTACACAGTTTTGTAACTTAAGATGTAAATATATTTTAAGAAGAGGAGTTTTTTAATAAACATTTGAAAATACCTTTGTTTGCATTTTAGTGCCTTTGTGTTACAAAAAAAAAAAAAAAAAAAACAGTAAAGTGCAAAATTTATTATGAAAAGGAAGCAAAAATAACTGAAGGTTTAAATAAGCAGAAGTGATTTCGCACGTAACAGCATGACTATAGTTACATAAATATTTTAACCTTCACACGCAAATCCAGAAAATATTTTTATAAGCTTTGTAGGACTTTTACAAAGCTTATAAAAAAGCATGCGTCTGTCTACTCTATGTTAAATATAGAAAAGGAATAACAGCATATACAATTTACACTGGCCTGATAGATAGATAGATAGATAGATAGATAGATAGATAGATAGATAGATAGATAGATAGATAGATAGATAGATAGATAGATAGATAGATAGATAGATAGATAGATAGATAGTAGTGGTTTAAGAAATTACTCAAGTAAGAGTCAAACAGTATTTGGGAAACACTACTCAAGTAAGAGTCAAGGCATAACATCTGATATATAATTTGAAGTTAATGTAGTTTAAAGGACATATTAAACATATTAAATGATGCACTTAATCTGGTAGGATAGACACAAATATGAGAAAAAAATATTTACAATAATTTACACTAGGCTTGTACTTAGGCTTGTACTAGATAGTTTGAAGAAAATGGATGGATGGATGTAAATTATTTTTTCAGGCAGCACAGTGATACACTTGTATAGAAATAATTAAATTCCCAGGCTACAACTCACAACTCACTCTTATACAACTGTGCAACAACTCACTGTTATGTAATAGATAATCCTATGTCGTGTCAAATCATTATTTTGTCTTTGCACTGTTCCTCTTGAGATATATTCTGTATTTACTATATTTTATTTGTTCAACACAGAGGTGATAAAGTAGCCAAAAACTGTACTAAAGTCAGTTGCTTCAAAATAGTATTACTCAAGTAAGAGTGACTTAAAGACTGTCCATCAGGACGTAACATCTTATTTATAATTTTGAAGGCCAAATCATTAAATTATGCACAAAATCTGGTATTTTCAAAGGATAGACACAAACATGAAGCAAACTAAATCACATCTGAAGGAGCAGTGCGAGAAACACAAATGTTCAAACCATTTCACATTGTTAACATGAAGCTTTTGTCACTTCTAGACTTACAGTGGGACGTGTAACAACTTTTACTTAAGTAAGAGTACTGTTTTTTCAATAAAAATATTACTCAAGTAGGAGTTCAAGTATGTTGCTAGAAAAGTACTCTGAAAAGTAAAATTTCTTTAAAAAGTTACTCAATTAAAAGAAAATTTACTAAAAATATGAACTACTAAATAGTACTACCCACCTCTGGTACATATAATTATGCCATATTTGACACCAGTCTTTTTTGTTTTTGCTACTCTTTTGATTTAACATTACCACTTTTGCTTTTTCTTATTATATTACATCATAATGTGAAGCTACTGCTGTCCAAGTAATTTCCCTTGAGGATCAATAAAGTTTGTCAAAGCCTAAGTTCTTGTAACTGTGTAGATTTAGTTTTTAGTGTAATAGTGCTTTTTACTTGAGAACATTATTATTAATTTATTATCTTCATTATTGTTATTATGATGATGATGTATGTTTGTACAGTTTTACATTTGAGCCCATGAACAGCACACTCTTGATTCAGTCTGCGTTTGAGACATGTGCTGTTTAATCCACTAGGGGGCAACAGTGATGCACGAACCTGCGGTGAACCACAGAAGAAGGAACCCGGAAGTGTTTGCAGAACCAGCATGGGTTTGTAACATGTAAACAAACCGTAGCATTTGCTGTAAAACCTCTGCATTTTTGTTGCATCTCGACAATAATAATCAGATAATAATTATTCGGGGTGTAGCTGAATTCAAGAGCACGGAATAAACACAAAATGAATGGTGAGTGAACTTTATAATGCCTAAAAGTTACCAATATTGTGGTGGTTAGCTAAGTTTAGCACTGCATATTTCCTCAAAACTGCCTAAAATTAAAATCTGAAATGTTGTACAAGTGCTGTAATTTATTCTTAGATTCTTTTCAAAATCTAGACGATAATAATAATAGAGGAAGGACAGGGAATATAAGGAGAAACTTAAAAAATACGGCAAAGGAGAGATTCAATGAGCTGAGCAAGTGTTTGTTTTTTTTTTGTTTTTTTTTATATATATAAAAATTAATAAGTACACTTTTTATTAAAATAAATAAATTAATTAATAATAATAAATAAATATATATTAAATAAAATAAATAAAACAAACAAACGTGTGTCCGGTTGACAAATTGGACTTCTCCTTTGTCATGGATTCTACCTGGACGACAGTAAATAAATGGTACAGAGGAGGGAGCTTTGAAGACCAGAGTGTAGATTTAAAGGCACATTATGCAACTTTTCTGGTGGTGTGGGCGGGTCTATCATCTGCTTGTTTCAGTGACTTTTAGTTCAGTAACAGGTATAGTTTTGTTTATTTAGATCAGGCATTCATGGGCAGCTCCAGGGGTCCTTGAGAGCACCACGGTAACACTGTCTCTGTTACCATGGTGACGCTGTTACCTGTGGCCTAACTGCTGCAGCTTCAGATCTTTACCTTTAACTAGGGATGGGCATTCAATGAAATTTTATTAATTGATCGTCGGGAGAATTAATGATTGATTTTCGAGTAATCATTAACGTTTTTAAATAATAAGTATCATCATTATTATCGGACTGTCAGACTAAATGACACAATCTCAGTGGAATATATGTGTTGAAGGTGAGTCTGTTCTGGGTGTCGCGATGTTTTCAAAGATTGTACGTGTGCAGATTTATCGCAGCTCTTTATGTTGCAGTAACCGGGATACTGCGTAAACGTGCACCATGACGAAACCGGGAAACAGATGTGCATGTAAACACACTCACTGAGTGGTACAGTGTCTCCAAGGAGGTACCAGAGCCCAAATGTGGGACTGAGGCTGCAACTCCAGTGTTTGTGTCAGACACAGCTTCATATCTACGCACATAAACCTACATTCAGTTTGTCGAATTAGAAATGAACATAATTGACGAAATGCTTAATGATCAGTTATCGATTAGTCGACTAATCATGCCCATCCCTACCTTTAACCCATCTAAGTCTGCGTCTATGACAGAGATTATCAGATGAAAGGATAGTTCAGACGAAATCAAACAACCAGATAAAAAGTCCAATGAGGTTCATTTGGTCTTCCGATATTTTATGTTATTAGGTTCTTTTTTCAGACCAAGAGTTTTGTTTCATACCTGATAGTTTTGACTGCTCACTAGAGGTCTTCCTCAGAGTGGTCATGTGATGTTGCTGTGATGTGTCTGTGACTATAAACCGGGACGAGCGGGCTTTTTTACTCTCACACACCTGGGATACTGTCCTGAGGAAGTCGGACTGCAGATGGCGCTGTCGTCCTGCCTCCTCTGGTAGGAAGACAGCGCCAAAACCTGTATAAATCAGATGACCAGACACGTCACAGCAACATCACGTGACCACTCTGAGGAAGAGCGCTAGTGAGCAGTCGAAACAGTCAGGTATGAAAACAAACTCTTAGTCTGAAAAAAGAACATAATAACATATAACCAGATAAATAGTTTGAAAACAGGACATTAAAGCTCCAAAAATATGTTACTGTGTCCATTTCTACTCTCTGACCGGAGTACTGTTTGAATGAAGTGTCCCAGTACACATATTCAGTCCTCCCTAGCTATTTCTTCCAATATGTATGTTATTGCTTTGCCTGAGATGTTCCACAGTATGGCAATAAACCTCTTTCTTTCTTTAATATATTTGGTTACAGGTGTTTGTATTGTTCAAAAACACCATGAAAAAACAAAACAAAACTTCAATCTAAACCGTGAGACTTAACAAAGGTCTGGTGGCGCCGTCGGGATGTTGTTGTTGCTTACGATAGATAAGTCAAATGTTATTTCACTTCTCCGTCACCATGGAGACATTCAGGCAACACACCCTCCCCCAGAAAAGTTATGTAATGTGCCTTTAAGGATGTAATGAAAGAGGAAGTTTTGTTTTGGGGATTTTTTTGGTGAGAAGATTCAGAGGAAAGTGCAAACAAAAGGAAACAGATTACACTATTTCCTGATCTATTATAATGTTGTTTTCTTATCTAAAACAGACCTGGAGTTGTGTTTTGTTTCATTTACCACATTTAACATTTAACACAAACCCTGCGTCGAGTTGTTCTCTCAAACTGAAGACACTTTGTTCCACCTTGTGATGTAATTTGGTAATACCGGACGTGCTCTATTGTGTTTTTAAACTCTGTACACTTTCACTTAACTTGAAAATTTTTTTATAATTTCAGTCCTGGAATCATCAATCTTTACTGAACAAAAATTAAAAGGTAGATGTTCACTTGAAAACTACTCCTTTCATGACATCACAAGGTGGAACAGAGCATTTTGAGCTTTATAAACATAGACAGAATAATAACAAAAGGTGAGCTCAACTCGAATTAATCAAAACACAATTCCAGATATGTTTTTGAGCAGGTAATAACTTTATAACATGACTTAAAACTCTCCAGAGCCAAGTTGACATAAGACAGAACCTTTAAATAAAATCTAAATATTAACACTAAGTCTTTAATACCAGTTTGCAGAAATGCTATTACAGTGTTGTATTAGGAAAGCATAACCTGCATTTAACTTGCTTTGTCACAAACCACCATATATATATATAACTATTTCTTAGTTTTATTCACACAGAAAGGAAATTACACAACAGTTTTGAGCTCTTTGTGGTTTTAACATGGATTGCCTGTGTAATGTTCAAAGCAATACACTCATATGGAAGAGATTAGCAATTAGACCCTCATGTAGTCATGCATTGTAGCAACAATACATTTTCCACTAAATTTAACAGTTTCCAGTCTCAGTTTAATGTTAAGGTGACAGAATTATACTTAGACTTTAATTTTATTGATCCACAAGGGAAATTATTTGGACACAGTAGCTCACATGTCACAATAAATATAATAACAAAGAGCAAAAATATATAAATTCAAAATAAGTAGCAAAAATAGTAAGAGGCTGGTGTAATATAAGGTATAATTATACAAAATTATATGGACAACTAAAAATAAATATACATGTATAACTTTTTTTTTTTTTTTATGTCGAGTTTTAAATTATACAGGATTTGAAGCTATTCTATTATTATTATTATGTTTGTACAGTCTATTCTTGAACCATATAACTGTCTTACATGACACAGTAACATAAGCCGCAATGTACACAAAAAGACAAAATACACTTTTTATTAGTCTAATAAAAACAACAAGATGAATCTTTATAGAATATTTGGAGCAAATCGCTCTATATAGTCATATAAAGTTATAATTTAATTAATGCATTAGAGAAAAAATAGTCAATAGATTAGTCGATTAATCAAAAAATGTGGCTTTAGATTAATCGAGAAGAAAATAATCCATAGTTGCAGCCCTGTATCATCTTTACGCCTTCAATTAAAGATTATTTCAGTGATGATTTGTTTGTTTAGACACAAGTGATACTAAAATTTTAAACTCAATTTCAGAACTAAGGAATAGACACGATACTCAACATTAAATCGTTGTACTTTCTTTTATATTCCCGTGTGGTTTTATATCTGTGTAATCCCTCAGTTTTGCAGGTAGGTTCCAGAGTGGTCCATGGGCGAATACAAGTCTTTGTGCTCTTATATTTGTTCTGATACAGCTCAAGATCACTCTAAAGATATTCAGGAAAGGCTCATTTTTGTTCTGTAAATGTGATTTTTTTCTAGTATTGATACCTGCTCAGATGAGTATCCAGTTTCGATACAAGATGTAGAATTGCAAGAAAATAAATATATCGCTGCAACACAAATTTCTCTATTTTACAGAAGTGTTTTTAGAAAGTAAAATGGACAAAAAAGCAGATTGTATTCATGGTTTTCCTTACTGAGTCCTACATTAGTCTCAGTTTTATTTTTCTCTTTGTTAAGCTTTTGTTTTGAAATGAAGTAATCTGCTTTTATCATTGCACCATCGACTATCACATCTTTTTCTCATATGGTGCGGCCCTATAGTAAACTCTGAACACTCGTGTTTTATTGTGTTTATTTTTTCAAACCGCAGTGTTTTTATTTGCATATACAGTCGATGACTTCTCCTCCCTCGGCCCCATTGTTAGTTTTGTATTATTTTGTAAGAAATAAAAACGTCACATGAGGACAGAGGTGTGGTTCTGCAGATTACAGATTGATATTCACCATTGTTTCTAATATTTTATTATTATTATTATTCAGAAAGTTTGATTTGATAAAGCTGGTCACATATAATTGGTCACAGGATTCCTCCCCATATAAATCACAGAATATCACCACCAAGATGAACTACAATTATATTAAAAAGCCAATTTGAACGGATTTGTAATTATTATCAAATAACAAAGGCTTCAATTTACGAAAAAAGTACCATAAATTCCTTCACAAACAACAAGATTTGACTAGTTTTTAATAGTTGTAGTGACAGTTCATATTTCAGTCTCTCTCTGTCAATTCTTTTAAAGTGCTTAAAATGTGAACTTTGAACAGATTACAATTTGTTTCAGTAATAATAATGCTAATTCCAACGGTATGTTTTTTCTCACATCGTTGAGCCCTGCCAACAATATGTCATGACCCGTCCCTAATTCACACACATACATTTGACATTGTGAGAGATGATTGAGCCTTTGTGCTTCTTGAAAACAATGGTTGCATCATGTTTTGTTTCTGTCGGCGCTGTGCACTCAGCCTGTCAGACCTGATTTGAGGTTTGGTCCAGTGGTTCTCTCTGTACCTGCAGGGTTTCTCACTGTAACTTTAATTTTGAGCTGTTATGAGTTCATGTCTGTTTTACACCAACACCCACACCTCAAGCTCAGACTGTCCCTGTGCAAAGAGGAGTTACACTGTGATCAGTAATTATTTCCAATGTTCTGTCTCAAGTAATTAAACTTTTAGTTCTGATAAGAAAAAGTGGCTGGTAACAAGTTAATGTATTTTTCCTCAAACCTCAATTTGCGATTTTACCTTTTCTATTCAAAAACAAAATAAAAGCCAGTTTTAGTATTTCATGACAGACTTTTAATAAGTGACTCACAGAAAATAAAATGTATTTTATTATTTTATTGTCAGAGGCAGCAGTGAATGATCCGATCCCTCAGGAGCTGACTGGAGCGCTCGGCGTGAAGGTCAGTGAACACAACACTGCTTCATTATGGGTTAGTTGTAAAGCTGTGGAAGTCTAAAATCATTTCTGTTGATATTATCTTTCCATTTATTTATGTAGTGAAGTTTATAGTAATAGAGTTTGTAGTAATTTGAATCATGTGTTCTGGGGAAAATTCTAAAATGGACCCTATATAGAGCCTGCTGTACTTGCTCTGAATACTAAAATATCTCTATTTTCATGTTTAAAAACCATAATAAAGTGCTTTGAATGCTTTGAAAGTGGAAAGGCACGGTAAAAAATATGACCATTTACCATTTACTTTCTTTTGCCAGCCTCTAGTGAAGTCCAAAGCCGCTGCGTTCACGCGCTCGTTCCTGAAGAAGAGTTTAAAGGAGAATTCGAAGTCTGACGTGGACGACATCCTCAAACATAAATCTCTGATAATGGGATTCGCCCGCTCCAAGAAAGACAAACCCAAGAACAAGAAAGCCAAAGGACTCAATGCCAAACAGAAGCGGGACATGAAGATCTTCACCATTAAACCCGAGCATCAGAAGTACGCCTCACTGCACATGCACTAAACAGTTACATTAGGACCCGTGATTAGTCCAGAGGGGTGAGAGCTTTTAGAATTAGTGTTCAGTCTCTACTTCAATCTGGGCTTCTAAACTTTATTCTTGTAGATTTGTCGCTGTATTATAACTTGTAAAAGCAGCACTTTGACCTCTGCGCTCTGTGTGCTTCTAATTATTACACATTGATAACTAACCCAGAAGTAAAAGTTATGGTTAGACAAAGCTGGATTTTATTGTCGCCATAGGGAAATTTATCCTCTGCATTTGACCCATCCTTCAGTGCTGCTGGGGCATCTCCTCAGACACAGTGCCACGCTGGGGACCCAGCTCCAGATCTTGTTGCTGGTCTTGGTCAGGACTACCTTAGGTCAGGATTTGTCCTATTGTGCACGTTTTGGGTTGATGGAGGAAACAGAGTGCCCAGAGGAAACCCATTCAGACACAGAGAGAACATGCAAATTTCACACAGAAATTGAACCCAGGAGCTTCTTGCTGTGAAGCTTGAGCCACTCACCCACCGTACAGAAAAAAACTGCACTTCACCCGTAAAATAGAATGTGCATATTAGTAGGATAATGGTTATTTAAACAGATATTGAGAAAATATGATTGCAAAAATGACCAAACTCTGAATTACGTTTAAGTATTTTTATTTTTAGTAGTAACTTTTACCAAAATATCTGTTTATTTCTTGTAGATATGAGCTGTTCCTTCCTCTTCATGAACTCTGGAAGCAGTACATCATTGACCTGTGCAACGGTCTGCAGCCGACAACGTAAGTGTTTGTTTTTTATAGTTTTGTAAAATTCCAGGTGCCAAAATATCTTACTATGAGCAGCCTTCCCTCTCCATAGATTTGACTTGTAACTCCCGTGAGCCTGTTTTTAATTATAGAGTTCTCTGTTTATGTTGGATCAATAAATTACCTGTACAAACTGGTCTATTGAGATTTCACATGTTAACACAAAGCTCCTTTTGTGTGTTAATTCTTTTCTTTGTTTTGTGCTAATAGAGTCTGTCATGTTTTTGCAGTAATCCACAGTTGGTTCAGGGGAAACTTTTAAAGGCAGATTTCCATGGTGCCATTATTAAAGGTGAGGATTTACTGTTAAAAGGTTTTCATGTTTTTCTAATTATTACATAGTTTGATGGTATAGTATCTGTCCCGTGTTGTATATTTATCATAATTTCATCAATTAAGTGGCAGTTTGTGGAGAAAAAAAAGTTGACAATGTACAAAAATACAGGAAGTTGTGCTGAGTCCTAAAACAGAGTCCCCTACTGTCATCAACTCTAGAATTTCCATGTAAATTGCAGGGACGCTTGGCTCGGTAGCACACTAGAGAGCTCACTGTGTCTCAAACATGGATCTATTATAAGAACTGGATAAGAGGGGAATCATTGTCCCACTTCGAGACCAACTACTGGCTGCTCCCGGGAGCTCCAGCCCAGAAAGAATTCTCCCATCAGGCAAAAACAGATATTTTACTCAATTACACAAATAATTTACTAGCAATCTTATATATTTTATTTTGTTTGCTTGATTATAATTTTTTTTTTTTGGTATTTTAATTTATAATTTTTTGCTCGATGTTTTAAAAACATTCTTTGAATATGACTATATATGACTCAAAATTGATTCCATAATAGAGTGCAAGGCATTTTTGGGAATTCAAACTGCCCGTGTTTGGCTGATGAGGCATCGACAACTTTCACAAAGGTCGGATTTTGTAGGGATTCTTTTTACAACAAAAATAATAAAAATGTTTAAACCTTCAAAGCGCCTAAAAGTTAGTTTTGACCCCGCTCTGGCTTTGCAATAGCAGCTAGTCCTCTGATTGGTCCAAACACACCACACCGTGAACGTTACAGATGTCACACAGGTGGGAGGAGCTCGCTTGTACCGAGGAAGTAATGAGGAAGGGAAAATTATTTTTGGGCCCATGTACCAAAGAGCTACCCAGGCTGGCTCCACCTAGTGCCTCCGCTCAATTTCATTTCTCTCCAGCGACTAGGTCAGGAATTGGAATGCACTAGACGGTTTGTTGGCAATGATTCCAGAGATCAAGGATTTAAAGTCGGAACAAAGGGAATGTTTGGTGAATTTTATCAAGGGGAAAGACATTATTGCCCTTCTTCCTACGGGATTTGGGAAAAGCTTAATATACCAATTAGCTCCGTTAGAGGAGCATTGCATACATCACGAACAAATAGCTGCGATTAGTTAAATTAAAAAAGTACCCACCTACTGTCAAGCAAACGAATCCTAATGCTGTGAGGTCAGACGGTTTCCACAGTGAAACTGGCTGATGAATCAGGCTATCAAAGAGCACAGGCCACTGAAAAAAATGCAACGCCATTTTGGGTTCAACTTACAGATTTTATTATACTTTCATGGTCTCCAAGCGGTCACTTTTATTGAAAATGTAAAATATAAAATAAACAACATAATAAAATTAAAGTAAAGCATGACCAATTATTTTTATACGTAGAATACTTAAATTTGTGGTGGTGTTTCAATATTTACCATGATGTGTGCACTGACGTTAGCATTGAGACTCAAACATCTCTCAGCTCACTGCCCAATAATGCCTTATCTTTATCTTATTCATTTTAACATGACTCAGCAAAACTCCCTGTCGTGCACAGAGCCTATTTATGCACAAGGAACACATTTTTCTGACAGTTTAAACCTTCATGTAACAAAAAAGACATCATTTATTTATTTTAATTAGTCCAATCATAACCATTTAGACCAATTTTTGCCCTTGTTTACCTTATGGTTGCTAGGTAACCGTCATATCACCTGCCCCTGTCCAACCAGGAAATAAAATGATTGAATCACTTAAGGAAAGAGTGTTAAGTAATCCAGTCATTATTCATTATCACATAATTATTAACATAATGACATTTAATATGTTTTAGTGAAATGAGCTGTCTAATCTGCCACACGCACTTTTAGTTGTGTCCAAATAAGGAAAAGCTGCTGTAAAACTGGTCGTATAAATATAATTAATACACTTTACATTCGTCCATCTGACAGAAGACTTAAAGGTGCACTGTGTAACTTCTCTGGTAGAGGGTCCGCCAGTTACTTGTCTCCATGGAGATGCTATTGCTTTACCTCAAATATTCTAAGTTATGGCATTAAACTTTTCAATCTCCATAGAAATAAACTGGAGATGCCACCAGGCCAGTTTACAGGTGAGGTCTGTAAACAGGGTTCCCACAGTCATGGAAATCCTGGAAAAGTCATGGATTTTGAAAATTCAATGAAAGTTTTGGATAAGTCATGGAACTTTAGTATTTCTTTCAGGCAACTACAGCGTTCTGTTAAGTTCTCATTTGGCTATTATGAACATATGCACCTTTTGTTTAGAAGACATGAAAATAAATGCACTGACATTATTTTGAATGTTAAAAAACTAAAATACCAAACCATAAGGTGAGTGGAAAGGGTTAACATTTCATATTTATCCTTAAAAGTCAATTCTGCACATGTAGTGAGCCGTAAAGTCATGGAAAATTCACTTTAGGTCATGAAAAAGTCATGGAAAAGTTTTGAAAATTTGTCAGTGAAAAAGAGTGGGAACCCTGTGTGAATAAGTGACCCCACTCATAGCCACAGTGCATGTTTTAAAGGTGTTTTGGGGTAATAAAAACACGTATAACTGAATAAATGCATCTTGTATATCCTGTTTAATACAATATGGTGGAACATTACTGGCAAAGCATTGGCATCTCCAGGGTAGCAGACCCCCAACCTGAAAAATTACGCAGTGCACCTTTAAATCAAAACTGCAAAGTCAGATTTTTTTACACACATTTTTAAAAATTTCTATTATAGCCTTATTTGGGTTTTAAATTATGCAATACCCTCTTTCCTCATCACTGGGTGTGTGAGATCTGTAATACACAAGTTTGTGTATCAGCGTTTTTATTGGTGTTCCTGTTCCTGTGCTGGGTGGATACTCAAGATATTTCTGTGAATGGTTTTGAAACAGAAATCTGTGGAAAGGACTGGAAAATTATCCAACAGTCTCATTATCTCATTATTGTTTCGTAACAATCTGATACTTAATTGACTTGAATTGTGCATACTGTAATTATTTGGATTACGTAGGTACTTTTCTTTATTGTTGCATTTGAAACTTGTTTTGTAATGATAATGTGCTTGTAGAACAGTTATTTAATCATTGTTTTTTATTTCTAAAATGTCAAAATTTGAATATTAAAAGGTTCATTGTGTAACTTTTTGGTTGGGAGCCTGTCACCTGCTTGTTTCTGTGATCATTGCTCTGCCTGGAATGTTCCACAGTGTGACTTTAAACAGCTCTACCTTACATTTATTCAATGCCAGGTGGTTTTAGTGCTTATTGTGACTGTGAGCGGGGGTTATTTCTCCACAGATCTGACCTATAATCTGGTCTGGTTTGGTCTTCGCGAAGATTAAAAGCTTTAACACCGTACTGTGAAACATTCCAGACAAATCCATAAAGTTACACAATGCACCTTTAACTTAAATGGTTCACACAGCCAGTTTGATCTCTCTCTCATTCTTTTTTATTTTATTTTACAGTGGTTCGCTCCAAATGCGCCTCGTACGTCGGCCTGACCGGGATTTTGATTCAAGAATTCAAGCACGTTTTCAAAATCATCACCAAGAAAGACGAATTAAAAGGTTTGGCACTCAACACGTAAAACATAAAAAACACATATATTTGCATAATTTTATCTTTAATTGCTTTAGTTATATATTGACTATACAATTATCTATGATCCTAGAGTTTTCTTTAATATTTAAACACAGATAATTACAAGTTTACAGTGAGTTGCATGTGAAGACGTTATTAAGTTGTGAAAGGAGGTGGTGTCTAATTTAAACGATGGACAGGACAAGGAGGGAGTAAATAATACAAATGTTATGAGGCAGTTTTAACTCGTTGCACCATCCTCAGGACAGACTGTCTCCTGTCAATCATGCGAAGGTGAAAGGGGCAGACGGAGCTTAGAGCAAAGAGAACGTGTTTCAGACTGTGCCAGACTGACAGGAAAAGGGTTTAAGCTCTGTGTCAGTCTGTTGTTTTGGTCTTTCATAACTTGTGTGTTCTGTTGTGACATCGTGCAGGTGCTCTGTCTTTGTCATTGTTCATGCAAGTAGTACAACAAAGAGATTATTTGTCTAGTTTATTGTGTATTAAACTGACAGTATAGTAATGAATGAGGGTGTTTTCACAATTGTTACTGATCTTGATGACAAATATATCAGTGTTTCCCAAACCTTTTTTGTAGGGACCCATATTTTAAAAGTCACAAACCTTCACAACTCAAGTCAATAGACATTGTTTGTAAATCACAAAATAAAGGTGGATTTGAGCATTATTGAACATTAATGAATGAGTGATTGTGTCTCTCTAAACAATTAGTATTACTCAAGTTTTAAACAATGAAAAACAATCATTTAATCAGCAATAATAGGATTCATAAGTCGCCTATTTGCTCATTAAATGTAGTCCATTTCTTTTTCTTTTTCAACATTCAATTGAAGTAGCAATATTGGAACAAAATAGTCAATAAAATAATTACAAAAAGATTAGAAATGATACAAAACATGGCCCTGACTGTGTTATTGTAGCGTGTTTGAGTCCGGGGTGCAGGAGGACAGTCCAGCAGCAGATCAAATACAGAATTCAGTCTGTTTCTGCACTTCCTTTTTGTGAGCATAGAAAATCCCAATTCACACATTTATGTAGTAGTGAAAGGAATAAGCATAGAAACACTGGCCCTACTGAGGACAGGAGATTCTAACGAAATGCTCATCCAGAATGACAATAAGGTCACAGATCCATAGTGTCTTTGTGATTCACTAAAACTCACTATTACAGACCTACATGCAAATCGTGACAAGGCAACCCCAAAACAAATCTCTTGCGACCCACCTAAGGGTCACGGCCCAGTCTTTGGGAAACAATGGTCTACAAAGCCGTTTTAAAACCTCCTAGTGAATCTGTGCTTTACTGACTTGTTGGTCACATGAACATTGAAAATTTTACACAAATCAAAGTACTTACATATATTAGCAGTGAAACTTTTCTCAAGTTCTCCGTTTAAAGGGATCACCACTTAACCAGAAGTGCAACTGTGTGGTTTTGTAACATTTAGAAACAAAAGTGGCTGATAAAAGTGAAAATAAATAAAACTATTATTATATAACAACTGTTAAATAACCGGTACATCTGCCAGTATTGTCTTTTTATTAATGAAAATACCTTTTATTATTGATACTTTGCAGTGACATCATGCAAGGGGTGTTCTGCATGCATGTCTATGGAAGAATGTTCAGCAGTTATCATGGTGATACAACATACACATTAGCAAACACAGCCCGATAAGTTTTTTAGACTTAGGATTGACTCACATAAACAAGTTGATTCAGCCTAATCCTTTTGTGGTGGTATCCAATACAAACAGAAAATGTTTTGTTTGGTAAAATGTGAACAAGCAAACAAACTTCATTCATTAAGATGATTTGAAAACTCACGAGAAAATACAAAATGGATTTAAACAGCACATTTCCAGGAGCCTGTGGTTAATATGATTTTTCATGGTCCTGTTTTGGAGTTTGATTTTCAACCAAAAGGTGAGAGACTAACTGAAAAACTATTGGGTAATTCTAGCTATGTGACTGTAATTTCATTTGTGAGTTCCTTCTGTTTGGATTTTGCAAAAAACAAAGCACATATTAAAATCTATCTTGAGTAACAGAGCTTCAGACGGAGCAGTGTCTCCAGTTGGCATCATATAAGTATAAATTATTTGTTTTCTTTCTCAGTGATCCCGAAGAGGCACAGTGTGTTCGAGATCGAGGTGAACGGCTTCGTGTCTCACATTTACGGGAGCAGGATCGAGCAGCGAGCGAGTGAAAGATCGGCCAAGAAGTTCAAATCCAAAGGAGCCATCGACATTTGACCTCTGACCTCCTGTATATAATGTCAACACAAGGACTTTTCTGGACATTTTATTTTCGTTAGGTAGTTATTTCATTTTATTATTTTCAACCTGTGGACTGCGGTCGCTGGAGCTACATGGACTCATTGTATTTGCCCTGTTATAATTCAGGTTTGAAAATGTTAAAAGCATCAATCTATTTTGCAATTCATCTGGGTCAGTTCATTGGTTTCTGCTTCCTGTTTCATGCCACATTTTGTTTTGAACTGTTAATCACTATGGCAACAGCCCTAATAGTTTGTTATTATGAACCCACAGGACCTTTATAAACTAAACTAAACTAGACCCAAAAGTGTTTTTTTCCCCAAACTATTGATAAATTATTTCATACCTGATTAAAATATTGATTTTCAAATTGAAGAATAGCATGGTACATTCAGTGGTTTAATCATATTATTAATTTTTTATTTGATTTCTTTTTATTTAGATCCTATAACTGTGCACTGTAACTTTTTTAGTGAAGGATCTGACACTACCTGGAGATTTTCCACAGTAGGGCATTAAGAAAAACGGGTGACCAAGTTACAGGTCAGATCTCAGGAAAAATGCTTGTATAAAAAAAAAAACACTGAAAGAACTGAAACCGGAAACATTTAATGGCATACTGTGGAACATTCCAGATAAAGCAATAACATCTCTATGCGGCGGACACTACACCACAAAAGTATTTAGTCCTTCTTTAATAACATAACCAAATATTGTTTTGAAAAAGTTTGTATAGATGTTCAGGGGGGTTGTCAAGGGAGATGTTATTACTTTGTCTGGAATGTTTCACAGTATGGCATTAAACCAGGGGTAACCAAACTTTTTTCATCAAGGGCCACATATCTAACCACAGACAAAGCAGAGGGCCGATCGAGAGCCGTAGACTGGTGCTCAATACAGTTAATAATTGAAATATGTGCATGATTAACACGTTAGGAATGAGCCATCAGTCTTTATTCATGCTAAGATCCTTAAAACCACACACTAAATAAGAAATATTTGCTTTATCAAGGTAGATTTTAAAAAAAACTTGCAGTAAAAAAATATTTTTTAAATGATGCAAGGTAATTTGGGCCAATTCACCTAGAAGTCTGAGGGCCAAGAAAAATGTGTCTGAGGGCCACATTTGGCCCCCGGGCCATAGTTTGGACATGCCTGCATTAAACCTTTCAATCTTCATGGAGACCAAACCAGACCAAGTTACAAGTCAGACCTGTAGAAAAGTGACTCCACTTAAAGTCATAATGATTTTTGAGCTATAAAACCACCTGTAATTGAATAAATGTAAGGTTGAACTCTTTAATGTCATATTGTGGAACATTCCTGGCTGAGCAGTGGCATCGCCATAGAAACAAGCAGGTTACAAATCTTTCAATCCTGCTTAGAAGAACTTGTTTTAATTTAACTTTTTCCTCTTAGTTGGTTTATAAATACTTGAAGGCGCACTGTGTAACTTTTCTGGTGGAGGGTTCGTTACCTCCTCGTCTCCATGGAGATGTTTTTGCCTTATCTAGAATGCTCCACAGTATGGCATTAAACATATCTATCTTCCTGGAGACAAAAAAGCGACACCAATAAACAAAGTTACACGCCAGATCTGTGAAGTGACGACGCTACTTGTGTGTTGTTGTTTTTTCAAGCAATACAAACTCCTCCAAATTAATAAATGCAAGATAGATTAGTTTAAAGCTACTGTGGAACATTTCAAGCAAAGCAATAACATCGCCACGGAAAAAATCTGATGACAGATCCTCCGACAGAAAAGTTACACAATGCACCTTTAACAAAGAATTATGAGTGAACTGAAAATCCCTTTGCAGGAGTTTTCTTTTTAATTTATGCTTTTAGGAGTGACCCAGTTTCACCTCCTCTGCTTCCTCGTTCCTCCTCCTTTCTTTTTTATAACGTATGATTCGTCTGTCACCGCCCGGCGTCTTGAATCCAGGCGGTGACACACAATTTTGTTTTGATTATCTCACGATATAAACTGATAGGCTCGGTTCCAGGAGTTTATTAACATGCATTTGGCCTGACCTGAAAAGTTTATGGTGCACAGAGGTGTTTCCAGTTTAATTACAGTTTATTTAAGTTCAGATGTTTTAAGGACACAAGGTACAATTAAGGCAAGCCAAGTTTATTTGTATTGCACAATTCGTACACAAAGTAATTCAAAGTGCCTTTACAGAATAAGAAATACATTAAAATCACAATATAAACTAATCAAAACATAAATAATCTTCATAAAATTAAAAAGAGAGGGAGACATTTGCCGTGTCCCAATTCGAAGGCTGCAGCCCTTCGAACTGGCCGAAAATGGGACAGGTGTAGCCCGCAGAGCCGCTCCCGTCGCCCGCCAACCGAGACACGCTGCTAACACTAACGATGAGGTAACAGCATCATAACATAACTTAAAACTCACAACAGTCTATTTTGCGTAATACAGGATCTTTCATTTCAAACATTTTAAGAACACAAGGTGCAAGTAAATTTTAGTTGTCTATTCCTAAGGGATATTTAAGTTATTTCTGAGTCAAATTCTGTTCCAGTTTTGTGTTGAAATGCATCTGATCTGAACTGAATGGTGTATGATACAGACATTACTGTAGTTGAGAACAGTTAACATTTAAAGGTACACTATTTCATTGTTTTGCAAAGACTGGGTCGCAAGAGATTTTTTATTTTTTTTATGTCGCCTTGTCACAATCTGCATGTAGGTCTGTAATAGTGAGTTTTAGTGAGTCCTCTGCAAAGGCGCATTGAATCTGTGACCTTATCGTCATTCTGCATAAGCATTTTGTCAGAATCTTCTGTCCACAGTAGGGCCAGTATTTCTATGCTTTTTCCTTTTATTACTACATATGTATGAATTGTGATTTTCTGTGCTCACAAAAATGAAGACAAAGCACAGAAACGGACTGAATGCTGCGCCTGATCTGCTGCTGCTCTCTCCTCCTGCACCCGGACTGGAACACGCTACAAAAACACAGACAGGCCCACCTATCTCATTAGAAATGTTGAAATGTTAAGACATGTTTTTTATCATTTCTAATCATTTTGTAATTATTTTATTGGCTATTTTACTCCAATATTGCTGCTTCAATTGAATGTTGAAAAGAAAAAGAAATTAGCTACATTTAGTGTCCAAATAAGCGACTTATGGATCTTTTTTATTGCTGCTTCAATTACTGTTTTTCATTTCATTTAAAACTTGAATAATACTAATTGTTCAGAGACACACGATCACTCAGTTAACAATAAAATATCCTCATTAATGTTCAATAATGTTCAAATCCACCTTTATTTTGTGATTTACGAATAATGTCTATGGTTTGTGACTTTTAAAATATGGGTCCCCAGAAAAAAAACACTACACTATTTAACTTGATGGAGGGTATGCCACCTGCTTTTCTCCTTGGAAATGTTTCACAGTTTGACCTTTAACTTGTATCTGAGTAAACGCAGAAAGTTTAACACTGCGCTGTGGAATATTCTCAGCAAAGCAACAACATCTCCATGGAAACATTACACTTTACACAACTACAGTTTACGTAACGGGGTAATGCAACTTTTCTATTTGTCACTTCTTTGTCTCATGGAGATGTTTTCACTTTGCACAGAATGTTCCACTGTGGCATTAAAGTCATCTCCTGTCAGTGTTTTATTGCTCAAAAATAATTTAAGGCTCCACAGATCTGACCTGTAACCCTGCCCGGCGTTGTCACGTACTTGTCTTTTTGGAGATAAATAAGTTTAAAGCCGTACTGTGGAATATCTCAATGAAGAAATGCACCCTCCACCAGAAAAATTACACATTGCAGCTTTTAAATGATGAACATTTAAAGCCACGAGTGCATTGTTTCTCAGTACATTTTTATTCAAACTTTTTAATTGGTTTATGATGCACAAAAATAAAAATTTGTCCTCATCAGTTAATTTAACAAACATCTTTAATTTTACACACATTTCCTTAAGGATATATCTGGAAAATCATTAATCAGCATTTGGAATTAATTGGAATTCATTGACAATGGAACAAATTTTCAATACCACAAAACATGGATCATTTTAATTTAATGATTAGAGTTGTATGTATTTGGACGTGAAAGGAATTAGGTGCATTAAGCTACTCAAACATTGGCAGACATTCAGTTCAAAGTCTATAATTACAGGGCTGTGATTTAAGTTGTAAATGTTTGGCATAGGCCCAGTAATTGTCTGATATAAGTAAAAGTAAAATGAAACCCTGTGTTTGTTGATGTTAGTTAATCAAACGATTATTTATGAAGCTTTATTTCATTCACTTCTATTGGCGCGCTATTCTAAAGAGTTTTCTTGTGTTTTTTTTGTAACCATAATTGTATGTAGTAATTTACATAAAGAAATCTTCAACGTGTATATTATTTTGAAACAACTTTATTGATTTTTTTAGAAATTTTAGCAAAACTACTCACAATATTGAATCATTACCACTATCACGGATGAATTTGTGTATTTTATTTTACATTATTCAAATTATTTAATTAGGAAATCGCTTAAAATATTTTGTAACTTTTCTGCAGGAGGACCCATCCCCACTTGTCACCATGGACATGTTAATTCTTTATCTAGAGAAGTTCCACAGCATGGCATTAACCCTAACCAATCTTACACTTATTCAATTACAGCTGTTTAAAACCTTGTAAAACATGCATTCTTACTATGAGCAGTGTCGCCCCTCCACAGATCTGACCTGCATTTTGACCTCACCCCGTTTGTCTTCTTGTAGATGTTTAATGCCATACTGTGGAAGATTTCTGGCAAAACAATGACATCATCACGGATACAAGCAGTTAGCAAAACCCCATATAAGAACATTTGCTTACGTTTTACAGAAACAAAACTTAAAACTGCTCTCTCCTTGTGCGCTGATGCGGTTCAGCTTCTGTCGGACTAAAGGACACGACTCAGGGGAATATGAGTGTTCTTTCTGGGACAGAGGGATGTTGATGATGATGATGGTGAGTCTGTTCTGTGTCTGTGTCACGTTGGAGATGGTTCATGTTTTCAGAGATCAGACGTGTGCAGGTTTAGTGCAGCTTTTTATTTAACAGTCATTTCACTCTATTTATTTTGGCTCCTGTTGTGATCAAAGGCTACGTTCAGACTGTAGCCTGAAGTGACCCAAATCCGATTTTTTGGCCCCTATGTGACCTGTATCTGATCTTTTAATGTCTGAATGACACAGATCCGATTTTTACCTCCGCCAAGGAGGTTATGTTTTTGCCGGCGTTGTCTGTTTGTTTGTTTGTGTGACTGTTAGCAACATAACTCACAAAGATGGACCGATTTGATGAAATTTTCAGGATTTGTTGGAAATGTGAAAAGGAAGAACTGATTTCATTTTGGGGGTGATCTGGAAGAAATCCTGGATTCTGGATCACTTTGAAATTTTAGTTAACATTGTGGTAAATGGGGCCAAAAATTTTGTTTCTCAATATCTTGGTTAATTATTGACCAAACCCCATGAAATTTGACTCAGGGATGGACAATGGGATTCTCTTTCATATTCCAAAGGCTGATCCGGATCTGATCCACAAGACTGATTTTATCGCAATTTATATAAAAAATGGGGGTAGTCCTTGGCGGAGGTCTGCGCTCTCTGAGCGCTTTTCTAGTTTCAAATGTGACCCAGGCCACTTTGATATGTGCTCCTAAAACCGATACATATCCGATCTTTTGACATGCGACTTCAGACTGAACGGCCAAAGCACATTCATCCGACCTACACGTTATCAACAAGCCACAAACGTCACTATTCTGCGCTGAAGTAGGCGGAAATTGTTAATGAACTCCGTGTCACTGAAGCGAAGCACATCACCACTCACCACTCTTGGCTCCGTCTCCACATCCACACGTTCCTTTCAACGGACATCGATGCCGCTGTCCTACAAAACACCACAGCCAAAAACCTCGTCCTTCTCCTTCTCAATCTCCTCCTTAAAGCAAGTAAGTTGTTCATGTTCTGGCTCCGGTACGAGAGGAACTTTAAAATCTCCAGGTGCTGCATCAATGCTCGCGTCCATGTTTGAACAACTTCCGTAAACACAGAACACGCTCACTGCGGTTGATGCCGTCGTGTCTCCAGTGCACATGCGGGACACTTCAGGGCCATTTACTGTTCACACTGGAGTCACATACAAGTCGCATTTGATTGGAAATGTGAACGACCTCGCAAAAACATCGTATTTCACAAAAAAATCCGAATTGAGCATTAAGCCCTGCAGTCTGAACGTAGCCAAAGACTGAAAAGAGTTTGTCTTTTGGATGCATGTGCACTCAACTTTATGTCGCAGTAACCGGGATACTGTATTTACATGCACCATGACGAAACCGAGATACTCAAAAAATCCGATCATACCCAGGACACTGATGTGCATGTAAACACACTCATTGAGTCCTACAGTGTCTCCAAGGAGGTGTGCCAGAGCTGAAATGTGGGACTGTGAGGCCGCAACTCCAGTGTTTGCTCTGTCAGACATAGCCTCGTCTCTGTCGATTAAAAAAGAATGTGATAAATTAAATTCTTAATGATCAATTATTGATTACTTGACTAATCATGCCCATCCTTACACAGTACACCTATAATTTTGTCTAAGGATGCACTTTGTTGATGAAATGTGAATAAAAAAATAAGAAAGTGAATTGGATTGAATGATAAGACGCACTATGCTGCACATTTTGGTGTTGCTGTGTTTTTAATAAACTTTTTTAGTGTTACCTAATCAAACCCTCTATCAGAAAAGTCACACAGTGCACCCTTAATTTTGTCACACTCTGGAAATATTCTTTGTGTATTAAATGTGCTGTAAAAAATAAGAAAGTGGAATGGATTGAATGAGAACAACCAAGCACGGCGTATTGGTTTTGTAACTTTTAAACATTTTTGTTTTTTCTAATCAAACCCTTTATCAGAAAAGTTACACCGTGCACCTTTAATGTTGTTTTAGGATGAACAATGAGAACATGAATACACTGGTTTTGTAACTTCACATTTCTGAGTTTATAATATATATATTTTTAGTGTTACCTAACCGTACCATTGCAGTTTAAAACTACGTTCACCTGCGTCATTAACACATTTTTCTCATATAATAACACTGTAGACTCCACTTAACTTTGTCTCTGTAATATAATAAAACTATTCATTCTTTATGTAACAGTGAAACAAATCTGTGAGCTACAAACCTGTTAAACTCCTCTTTTTTTTTTTTCCTAGTGCACTCGGGCGTCACACTGCACATGTCACCTGTCACTTTATATGTGCTTTCAGGACCTTTTGCACAATGTGTTCTTGTTTTAACGATGCAGTTTACAAGGGCCCTGTCACTAAGGGTGTATCAGGTCTGAAATCTGTCCGCTGTCGTCTCGTTCAGTCAGATGTTTTGGTTCATTCAAGCAGGATTTTAATCATGTAGTGTAAGATATATGAGATTTAAAGTGCTGTATCTGATTTTTACTGTGTTAAAGATCCTATATTATGCAAAACTGACTCTTGTGAGCTTTAGGTCATGTTATAATCTTGTTACCGCATCAAAAACATACCTGGAGTTGTGTTTTGTTTCATTCACATATTTGAGTAATCCTTTATTATTAGTTTGTCTACATCAGACATGTCAAACTCAGGCTCAGGGGCAAAATTAGGCCCGCAATATAGTTATATTTGGCCCGAGAGATCATATGTATTAGAGCTGGCCCGCTGGCTACAAATGGGCTATAGAGACATTATTTATTTAAAATGTTGTTATTATTTTATATTATGCTTGTTCTGGATTCAGTCTTTAAGCAAAACTATTATTAAACATTTATTTTAATAAGAAAAGGTTTAACATTACATCTCGAAAGAAGAGAAAACATGCCGATGTTGTTGAAATTTTTCAATAAATATTTAGTTTGGCCCACGACTTAGTTTATTTCCCAGTTTTTAATTTTGGCCTCTGTGAATCTGAGTTTGACACCTGGTCTACATGTCCAAAGCTCAAAATGCTCAGTTCCACCTTGTGATGTCATGAAGTGGTAGTTTTCAAGTTAACAGCTACTTTTAACCTTTTGTTCAGTAGAGATCGGCAATTCCAGGTCTGAAATTATCCAAACAATTCTAGTGAAGATGTGATATAAATGGTCACATTTTTATATAGCACATTTCTATGTTCAAAACATTCAAAGCGCTTTACATTAAGAAGCCACTCACCCATTCATACACCAGTGTACACAGACGAATACCGGCTCAACCGTCTCTCTGGATTGAAAGTCACAGCTCGAGCAGCCCATTCTCTCAGCAGGAACAATCCTTCGGGCGCCCTGTTCTCTTGGGCTGCCCACAGGGAACTGCTGTGCCCGGGAGAGGTGATGTATGGAGTTAAAAAAAAAAAATCAGCATTCTATATCATAATAAAATGAAATGTGAATGTAGCAAGACCAAATGTTGGGCCTTGTTTATGGCATTTTACCGATCTTCTTGAAGCGGCACACATTTCAGTCTGTAATATCAATATAACCCTCATTTGCTCGCAGAAGTTTACTATGAAATCATATTTTGAATAATTTTTCTTGTTCCTATGTCCTATAACATTTAGGAAGGTCTTAACTATGTATTTCATTGAAATATGTAAGATAACATCCTGAAATATTTGTGGCACACACAGTTGTGGAGTAATTTGACACAATGTATTTACTCAGTTTGTGTGTGTTTGAGACCACATAATTTTTGTATGTTTTGTTTGTATGTATGAACAAATGTGTTGAGATACATTGTAAGTTTTGGTTTTTTATATGTGTATGGATTAACAAATTTTCATAAAGGGTACAATTTAGGGTGACTTTCTAACTTGGGGACCTTCCAGCCAGGGGGACTTTCCAACTGATTCTCACACAGACACTTGGGATGAGGTGGGTTAAGTGTCTTGCCCAAGGGCACAACAACAGCATTCATCTGTCAGAGTTGGAATCACACCAGCCAACCTGTGGGTCAGTGGATCTGTCCACTAGAGATGCGTGGATGGGCTATTTTTTCATCCGCAACCGCGAACAAAACTCATCATCCGCCCGCTGTCCATTTTGCACCGAAGGTTTTCAAAACCGCACCCCCCGCCATCCGCCGATTGATTTTAGATTTTAGAACAATCATAAGCAAACAAACTAAGGAGCCTCGATAAAAATGCAAACTCTATAGCTCATTTCATTCCAAAATTGGCTCAGCGTGTATGTTCACATTCTTAATTGTCTGTAACTACCCCAGACTTACCTGGTTTTCTTGCGCAGCTAATTAACTGACAAAGTTTTCCGACTAGGCTTTTTTGAACCTTCTTGCCTTCGTGTTGGATGTTGTTACATTCTGAACATTCTGCCATTGCTCGATGTTATTTCAAAGTCATAGCCTCACTCCATCGGTCTTTCTTTAAGTTTTAAATACCCCGAGTGGCAGTCTACGCTATAATGTCTGCGTGTTTTAAAATATAACTGATATCGAAATGGCCCTATAGCCACTTATGTGTTGGCAAACAGCTGAAATAAATTAGAAATAATAAAATAAACTGCATATAATATGTGCCTCGTAAACCTTAGTCTATCAATAACCCGACACAACCTTAACCTTCAGAACATAAAAACGAGGTCAAATGGGCTAATTAAGGACATGACGTACACTTCATACTACAAGCATAGACAATGAGACTCATCTTTCCAGATGTAGGTAACAATACTAACATTTATTTTTTAATTTTTTTTTTTTAATTTTTTTAGTAGTTAATCCGCCACCCGCCCGAATTTAATTAAAATATAATTTTTCGTCACGTCATCCGCCCGACCCGCGGATTAACCGCGGATACCGCGGTTGTAACCGCAATCCGCGCATCTCTACTGTCCACTCAACCATGATGATTTCTTTAAGAGCATGATTTAAGAGCGGGATTAGAATCACAACCTTTGGGTCAGTGAACAAACACTCTACCAACTGAGTTACTGTTGTATGGAGTTTAAAAACACAGTAGAGCACTTCCTGTATTACCACATGACATCGCAAAGTGGAACAGAGCCTAAATATGCAGGGTTTGTGCTTTAAACATGAATGAATGAAACAAAACACAACTCCAGGTTTCCATATTTTTGATGAGCAAAAAACATCATAAAATAAATGAGAAAATATCTTTACATGGAGCTTTTAAAAACATGAAAAAACAGTTTGCAGTGGCCCAAAGTTATTCCTCATTTACCTTATGCATTCAAAGCATCCTAATTATTCACCGAGATGAGTTTATAAGAGCTTTTTACAACTTTCCAGAGCGGATTTTTGCCATCACGATAACGCTAAGAAGAAGTAGCATGCTTACAGTGCACTTCCTGATTCTCAGACAATAAAGCACATTAATTATTAGACGCAGACAGCTGATTTATTTTGACCTCAATTGCTGCTTAGCTATACACTTTATCTGTACTGGAGCATGACCAGTTTTGGTGCATGTTTGTGTAATTGTTTTGAGAATTTCTTTTCTTTTTTTTTTTTTTTTTTTCAAATTTGTTTATTTGACTTATACAGAAATTGTACAAAATTTACATTAAATCATAAATAGTAAAACTAATTTAAAAGGCAATCTGCACAATCTCCTTTTATATTAAAATGACACAAAAAGAAAAACAAAACAAAACACACCAACACTCTTCATCTAAATGACAAAAAATGTAAAAATTTGTTAGACATCCTGACAATCCTTACACATTATGTGCCCAAATAAAATTAATTAAAATAAAGTAGAAGAGGCTCAAATTATTAAATAACTAGATAAAAGTGAGCAAAGAAAGGAACTCCTGAAAATAGTTAATCAGGAATAGAAGAGAAGCTCTTTGTAGAATTGTAAATGTTTTGTATAGTTTATTTGCCTTTTATGCATTTCCTTTCCGGTCTAGAACACAAACTTTTATAATAATCACTGCTGGACTGTTTCTAGAAGTACAGAAAGCTGGACGCGTCTCACTGCACGACACGTGAAGCTGTTCAGCCATGGGCCTTGGTTTAATTACAGGTTTGGCTCAAATTTGTCAAAACTTCAGGTACTTTTCCCAGACGCTGACAAGGTAAACACATTCTCAAGTAAATACACTGTTACCGCAAAATTATTAAGTAGTAGTAGCCCGGTACTTTCAGACTAATAGTGACTTCCGGACTAGGGATGGGCTTGATTAATCGATTATTAAGAATTTCATTGATTACATTCATTTTAATTGACAAACCGAATGTAGGTTGCTGTGCGTAGCGTAGTGTGACCAAACAGGGGTCCGTACATGTGTCTCTCTGCACTCAGAAGGAGCGAGCAAACACAAACAGTCGGTCAGTCTGCAACGTGCCGAAGCGCAAATGCGTATTTAACGATGACTTGTACAAGAAATTCCATGCTTTCCGTTCTGGTCAGGACAAATGGGAGTCCATGTGCACTGTGTACAAAGCAGCACATATGTTTCAGTGTACAGTGGGAAAAATCTTTGCCAGGTGAGAGTAGAGCAATGTCGATGACGAGGCCCCACCTCCCTCCCCCGTACGTTGTCCTGGTTTTGACAAATGCAAATATGGTCAGACTAACCTGTATTGCACTGAGTCGTGCCGCATCAGCGCACAAGAGCTGTTTTTTTTTCCATCGCTTAGTTTATGCAAATTAGCCATGCTCTCGTTCCTGTGAGAGTTGTGCAAAGCTGCATTAAACACATGATAATGTCAAACAGGCTGATGTGGCTCTAGAGTGGTTACGGTTTATATATCGTAAAGTTGAATTTATTTATGCAGATTAGTAGTGCAGATAGTAATAATAATGATGATAATTTTAATATAAAAACGTTAATGATTAATCGATAATCAATCGTTAATTCTCCCGACGATCGATTAAGAAAATTTTATCGAATGCCCATCCCTATTCTGGACACCACACAAAATGATTTCATGGCACTGAAGACTACTTTGAAACCTTTTCTGTAATGCTTATTAAGATATTTCCTTCCCTGGAATTAAGAATATGCACTTGTGTACAAAAAAATACTTTACAAAGATGTGAGTCTGGTGATTGGCAGGTGGATTAGCCAATCAGGGACACGCAGGGTATGTCTGTATCAAAACAAATATGGCTGAGTGGGGCAGATGGGACAAATTAGACCTGAAGGGCCAAGTTTGTAGCCTGATTCATCAGCCGGTTTCACTTTGTGGAAACCGTCTGACCTTGCAGCATTAGGATTCGTTCGCTCAACAGTAGGCAGGTACTTTTTTTGTTTAACCAGTCACTGCTATTTGGTCGGTATGTATGCACAATGCACAAAATCCCATAGGAAGAAGGACAATAACGTCTTTCCCCTTTACAAAACATTCTCTTTGTTCCGGCTTTAAATCCTCGATCTCGGGAATCGTTGCCAACACAGAATGTCTGTCTTCGTCTACATCCATCTCGACCGCTTTGTTTACTGTTGTGCTGCACCATAAAAAGGGACCCAGACAGATGCTTGAGTTTGACGTCATGGCTTCACAGCTCTTCTCTGACTGGCCGGTGCATAGTCTATAACTTCTGGGGTTCTTGTACACCGTCTAGCGCAGGGGTCTACAACCCTTTTCTTCCGGTGAGCTACTAAAAAATTGAAATTCCAAAGAGCTCCTCATTTTATTGGTCACAATATTGAGTACATTTAAGAGCCACGGCCTTAGATGGGGCACAGTTAGATGTTTATAGGCTTACAAAGTGCACAATGTTAGTCATCAAAATTACACATTTACAACTGTAATAGCCTTTTAATCAATCCAATTTTAGTTATTCAGGACAGTACGTATACCATATTTTCCGGGCTATTAGGCGTACACTTAAGCCTCCAACCGCATCAAAAAACGACTGCACGCCCCGCAACCCAGAGTGCCCTATACACGAATCCACTCGGGTGTCCCAGCACGACGTCAGTAAACTACAAAGCCGCACCACCCGCAGCGCACGCAAACACACACGGAGCAGACAGCGACCGCACAGTGAAAAACACCCACAGACACACTCATCACTCCACACGCCGACGAGGAACGGAACGAAGGAACGAACTGAAAAAGCGAGTGCAATGTGCCACTTCTAGACACGACTGAACAACTGAGTCACTGCGAACACGCCGACAATCCAGCGGTCCCAGACAGCACCCTCCCTACACGCCACAACTGAACAAAGCCCAGAGTCACCATGAATGCGACAAACAAAGTCCAACTGACCCGTCAAACTGTTGTGTTTCGTTTAAAGTCCAGTGCAGTTTATATGTGAAAAAAGTTTGAAAATAGACCGTTTAATGACAGTGCGCCTTATAATCCAGAGCGCCTAATAGCCCGGAAAATAGGGCAATTCAGAAATCCCTTGGCGAGCTACTTGTAAGGAAGTGGAGGGCTACTGGTATCTCCCGAGCAACAGGTTGGAGATCCCTGGTTTAGTGTATTCTAGACCTATAGTCACTGGAGAGAAATGAAATTGAGCGGAGGCACTAGGTGGTGCCAGCCTGGCTACCTAGTTTCTCTATTTCTATTTTGATTCTACTGTGTATTGAAAAGACTGTCAGGAGATGGGAAGGAGGAGCATCTTGTCTATTTCTGAATATTTAAAGCCAATTTAATCACACATTTCTTGCAGAGGAGCAATTTTTTGTGCAAGCTATCATTAGATTTGACCTTCAACCTGCTAATGCACATTTATTTTGGCCCGGCCAGCAAAAAAAACTCTGTTCACCCTGCACTAAACTGTCATCCTGAAGCGAGACAAATGTGTTATGTTTTTAATGAGCTCCTTTGTTTCACCAACACAAAACAAATCTAACTTCACGGTCACGTTTGGTTCTGACTCAAGACGCGACAGAGGGCGTGGGACCAGTCTGCAAAACCTCTGCTATTATATTTCCCTTTGCATGAACATAACCAGGCTTCAAATATGTTTTAAGTTCACAAACCCCACTGAATGTAAATGTTAGTGCAATGAATTCTTGTTGTTTTTGCATTGTGTCCTTGGGCAAGACACTTCATGTGCATTTCCTGCACAGACAAAGCAATATTTTTCTCTGTAGTGAAGTTGTCAGCAGTAATATTTCACCACTTGTTTGGTCCATAGTCTGACCTGAATATTTGTGGTGCGGCGAGCCCACGTGTGATGGATTTGCACGTGCAGAAAAAATATTGACTCATGGTTCAAATTAATAGAGGACAAACCCATCTCTCTCTCTCTCTCTTTTTCTCTTTGTCTTCTCACACTGAAAATTGCTGAGACAGAGAGACAGTGAGGGAGGAGAGAGGAAGGAGCTGTAAGACAGGTTCGACTGAAAATACTGGAAACGTGAGCTCACCTTTAGTCCTGTTAACGCCCACTGATTGAAACTTGGAATTGAGTCACTGGGAATTTTAGTTTTATATAAGAAATACTTTGTAATTTCACAGGAAAGAGAAAAATAAATAAACAAGTTGCATGGAAAATGATAAGACGGATTTCCGTTTACCAAAAATGAATGAACAAAAAAGAAAACAGTAAGAAAATCCATGTATTATTAGTTTTTCAATATAAAACCAAAAATAAGAAAACAAAAAATAACTGTTTACTTCATGAATTGTCTCCAAAACCAAAATAAAGAAATGGATAATGATTTGTTTTTTCAGTTTTCGATTTTGTGTTTAAATGAAGAATGGAAAAAAACGGATAACGGCCTCCGTTTACGTGACTCCTGGTCTGGTCCCGGTCTGGTCCCAGTCTCAGTCTCGATCTCAGTCCCGGTCTGGTCCCGGTCTCAGTCTTGGTCTGGTCTTGATCTGGTCCTGGTCTCAGTCCCTTTCTGGTCCCGGTCTCAGTCCCGGCCTGGTACAGGTCCGGTCCCGGCCTAAGTCCTGGTCTCAGTCCCGGTCTCAGTTCTGGTTTGGTTCCGGTCTGCTCCTGGTCTCAGTCCCGGTCTGGTCATAATCTCAGTCCCGGTGTCAATCCCGGTCTCAGTCCCGGTCTGGTCCCAGTCTCAGTCCCGGTCTGGTCCCGATCTCAGTCCCGGCCTGGGCTTGGTCTCAGTCCCTTTCTGGTCCCGGTCTCAGTCCCGGCCTGGTACAGGTCTGGTCCCGGCCTAAGTCTTGGTCTCAGTCCCGGTCTCAGTTCTGGTCTCAGTTCTGGTTTGGTTCCAGTCTGCTCCTGGTCTCAGTCCCGGTCTGGTCATAATCTCAGTCCCGGTGTCAGTCCCGGTCTGGTCCCAGTCTCAGTCCCGGCCTGGGCTTGGTCTCAGTCCCTTTCTGGTCCCGGTCTCAGTCCTGGCCTCAGTCCCGGTCTCAGTCCCTATCTTATTTTTGGTTTTATATTGAAAAACGAATGAACAAATGAAACACGGTTTCAAGAGGTACATTCTAGTTTACGGTATGCCACATGCTTGTCTTCATGGAGATATTGCTAAAAGTCAGGTCTGTGGAGAGGCGAGCCTGCACACAGTGAGAATGCATTTAGTTTCACGCAGTTTGTTTATTTCTTTGTTTGTTATTTGCATGGAATTAAACTTTTCTTACATGCATTTCTTCAATTGCATGCATTTTATTGCTCCAAAATATTCTCGCCTCTCCACAGATCTGACCTGCAGCTTGGTCTGGGGGCATCTCCAGAAGTTTAATGCCATACTATGGAGCATTCCAGACAAACAAAGCAACAAAATGTCCATGAAAACAGTCAGTCAGTAGCAGGTCTTTTCATACTGAAATTTATAGCTTGTAATTTTTCACTTAATGTGTATACACAACCAAATCTTTATTGCATATTTTGCTTTTGGCTGCATTGTCTAATAATTGTAGCCTGAATTAGTCATTTAATTATCAACAAAAATGCATTGAATGAACTTAGTGCCCAAATATAACTAGTTATTAGTCTATTTTTAACTGTAACCTATTTTTAACTTTAGTCTAGTTTTGATTGTAGCCTATTTATACATATATATTCTTTAACATTGGATTGTTTAATTAGGACTATTGTATTTACCAAGTTGGACTTTTCAGACTTTAATCTCTTATATTTCCAGTATTTTATGTTTGAAAATTTTCTTTAGGTGCTGTCCCTAAACTCCACTCCCATGTGCCGGGAAACACTGACACCGCTCCCAGTTTAATGCCACTTTCTTCCTCGTACATTTTCAAACTCGACTCCTCCTCTTCTCAAAACAGGTTTGTGTTTTGTTTTGGGCTCTGGAAGTCCCTGTTGCCACACCTCCCCGCGGCGCCTTTAAAAACTCGCCTCTTCCTCGCTCACCTGCAGACAGCTCTTTAAGCACAAGCAGCTCTTTATGCACAGACACGGACTTAACCAAAGCCAAAATGGGAGATACACTCTTGTTCCCGAACGATAACCAGCGCCGGATCGAAGCGGTGCAGAAGTCTTTTGGACCGACAGGGGCGCGTCTCGTGGACCCCAAGAGAGTCCTGATCGGGGAGGGCCGCCTGATGAAGCAGAGCCGGCGCGGACCCCAACCCAAAGCCTTTTTTCTGTTCAACGACGTGCTGGTTTACGGCAGCATCGTCATCAACGGACGCTGGTTTAAGAAGCAGAACATCATCCCTCTAGGTGAGAAAAGAAACTGTCTTATCTGCATGTTTAGAGTGTGCACATTGCTTTATAACTAGGAAAAATCATGCTTCTGTGTAAATTATAATATGCATTTAGTCAGAAAATTGTCTGAAAAGCAAAATTAAGTGTGTGGTCTCAGCAGAATTACAATTAATAACAGATTAAATTTCATTGTACTATTTTGGACTCACATGGGCGCTTCCTGTTGCATTATTCAGTCACTATAAACTGCTGGAGGTAAGCCACTTCTGTAGCCACAGCTGCCCTGGGGCCGACTGACAGATGCAAAGCACCCATGCATATAAATTATCATCATATGGAAAAACATTTTGCACAGAATTGCTTTTAAAAATGTGTCTAGTAATAGCAATAATCAGTGCACAATAGTCCAGTGTTGGGAGATTGAGTCCTGACTGCTGAATGTCTCTCTTCACACTCATCTTTATTTTGTCTCTTTGCCGGGGTACTAATGAGTCTTGTGCTTCTTTTTCCAGGCGACATTCAGCTGGAGGACCTGGAGGACGGCTACATGAGAAACCAGTGGCTCATCAAAACCCCGGGGAAGTCCTTCTACGTCTCCGCCGCGTCCCAGGAGGAGAAGCAGGCGTGGATCGAGCACATCGAGGTGTGCAAGACCCGCCTGCCCAGCTCCGGACGACCCCTCGCCATGACCTGGATCCCGGACCACGCCTCCGCCATCTGCATGCGCTGCTCCAGGAAGTTCACCGCGACCCACCGCCGCCATCACTGCAGGAAATGCGGCTTCCTGGTGTGTGGACTGTGTTCCAGAAAGCGCGCCGTGATCGGAAATCTGCATCCCACCAAGAGGCAGAGGGTGTGCAGGCTGTGCCATAGCAGCCTGAGCGAGAAAGAGGGGGAGTGCAGGGAGCGTGGAAACAGCACTGGTGGACTCCTCTCTGATGAAGACGAGCAGGCCAGCTTTGAAGATCATTTATATGAAGATTACATCGAAGAGGACTACGATCCCGCGAGCTGGGCTGAAATGGACTCTTTCGCTCCTTATGTTTACCTCAAGCCCGAGCACGTCTGGCCTCGTCTGTGAAGCGATGTTAAACTTTAAGGTCCTATATTACACAAAATTGACTCTTGTGAGCTTTTAGTCATGTTATAATGTTGTAACTTCACCAAAAACAGACCTGAAGTTGTGTTTTGTTTCATTTACGCATGTTAAATCTACATCTCCAAAGCTCAAAATGCTCTGTTCCACCTTGTGCTGTAGTTTTCAAGTTTTGTACCTTTTTTTTTCAGCAGAGATTGGCAGTTCCAGAGCCGAAATTATCCAAATGATTCTAGTGAAGGTAACTGTGAGAAGAACTGGCCATGTTTTGATGAGGAAACAGCATTATAACAGATCAGAAAATACAATAATATGGGGCTTTAAACTATTACCACAAGTGCCATGGTACTGAAAGTTTGATATGCTGCATCAATCCAACTATGAAAGTACGAAAATGTGCACATCTTTAAACAGTGTGTTGCCTACAAGTATTTGAACAGAAGGAGAACGTGTCCTCTGAATCTTACCTCTTGTAAACATGTGACGCTGCTCTGACACAAACTACATTACACTGTACCGCGTGTGTCACAGGAGCAGTGGATTTATGAAGGATGATAAGGACATGTTCTCTTATCTTATATTTACTAGTACTTTGAAGTGAAGCAGGAGTAAGCCCAGTTAGTAATGGGATTTGAGACTGCTGGGAATACCACAGGGGGGCAGCAGTGGCTCTAATGGATGCTGCCGTTGTGTCCTTATGCAAGACACTTCACCCACATTGCCCAGTGTGAATGTGGTGTGTGAGTGAGTGAATGATGGTGATCAGAGGGGTCGATGGAGCACATTGTCAGACCACACCGCAGAGTGTGGAGTGAATGAATTGGCTGATGCACTGAAAAGCGCTTTGGTGTCTCGAAACGCACCACATGAATCCAATGTTTTTATTACTGTGTAAGTCTAATGTGAATTTTTTTGTACTCTTTTAAACAGAGATGAAGCTCTCTTGTACATAATACTAACAAATGTTTGTATGTGAACCACTCAATTTTGTATTTTAAATAAACTTAAAGAAAACGATCTTCAGCTTTTTGTTCTTGTTTGACTGTTTGCAGATGGAAGCAACAACACAACACTATACAAGCTACATTTAATTCAAAATATATTAATAATTTAATATAACATTTATTAGAGATGTAACAATAACTGAAATATTGTTATTGTTGTTCTCGTGGGCCCTCACAATATATCGAATTACAAGTCTCTTTGCTTAAATTAAGAGTTATGGTGCAGCAATAGCTAAAAAAATTAAATAAATACAGCGAGAACTACATAGACCATGATCCTTTGCTCCATTTCAATGCAGACTACAAGAAGAAATAACAGTTCTTTTAAGTCTTAGTTCTTTGGGGTAAGTCTTGTCAAGGTATTTTAAGAGGAAAAAGTCACATATTAACAGTTTTGTTTGCAGCCTCCACAAAATATCATGAGATGTATATCGTGAAAATATCATACCGAGAGATTTGGATATTTTTACATCCCTAATCGTGAGTCTCTCCACCATATCGTGAGCTTTCCCCCTTTGCAATAATTATCGTTCGGTGAGGTTCATACCATGACAATCGTTATACCCCTTTACACAGATCAAATGTAAACACCTAAACACATAAAACATCCAAATTCAGAGTTGAATCTTCTGCGTTTTCATGTCCTCGAGCCTTTTGCAGTTCACAGGACCAGCACCTCAAATATATCAATAGTAAATAAAAAAAATTTATCATAAAACAAACACAGAATCTCCTTAAAACTAAGCAGGAGGGATAATTTACACTGGCAGGTTTGGCCCATACTCTTTTTGCACATGTTGTTATATTTTTTTAGCTGTGGGAGCTGCCTTGACATGTCCTCTTGACCAGAACTTAAACCTGTCTTTGTAAAGGTTTAATCGTGGATGTCGAAAACTTCAGTTTGTTTTTGTTTTGACAGTCGGGCGGCCATATTGGTGAGGACCTGTCAGACCAGTTCAGTCAGTTTCTGTGAACTCTGCTGTTCTTTTGACAAGTTCAGATTTTATCACTTTACCCTGTCATTATTTTCAATTAGCACATATGTCCTGACTTTTCTTCTGTTCAATAGACCTGTCAGCAATTATAACACAACACGGAACCCTCCAGCACAGACTGTTCTAGCACAGGAAGATGAAGCTCACTTTTTCATGAGCAGTTCAATCACGCTTCAATATTCTTGTGTATTTGTCTGGATTCAGTGTAAAATAAACCAGTGTATATCATTTATTTCCAAGTATTTTAGCAAGTTGTTGTTGTTGTTTTACTGTGATGGCAAAACTCACCTCTGGTCTCTGAAAGTTGTGAAAAACACTCATGAAGTCTTTGTGGTGAATAGTTTAGATGTTAATAATGCATAAGGTAAACGAGGAATAACTTTGGACCACTGAAAACTTTTAAAAATGTTTATGTTTATAGTTTTGTTTTTCACAGTTTAAGACATTACAATTGGGAACAACACCTTTAACACGGCCTGTAGATGTCTATAGAACTGAAAATGTTGGGAAAAGTAATTTCCTTTTTACATGCTTTTGGAGAATATTGCACAACTGTTTGAGTACAGATCATTTTAGACACATCAGAAAGGAGATCTGTGGTTCAGTTCACTGTATGAGGCTTTCTTGTGTGAAGTTTTCATGTCCTTCCTGTGTCTGATTTCCTCACAGTTCTCAAATTCACATGAACAACTGACTAATCCTTCAGCTATACTCAACATCTGGAGATGGGTGGTAGAGTGTTGCAGTGTGATGGGTGTGTGGCTCCACACAGGTATACACGAGGTACTGTATTACACAAAATGAACTCTTTATAAATTTGTCTCACGAAAAACATACCCAGAGTTATGTTTTGCTTCATTCACACATGTCTGAGCAATCCTTTATTATTAGTCTGTCTCCAGCTCCAAAGATCACAAAGCTTTGTTCCACCTTTAGCGTTTTCAGGCCGACAGAGAACGGTGCCAGTGTCGGTTCTTGCACCAAATCACGAACCGAAAATCGGGGCGTGCGAGAACCAAGCAGGTGGTTTCCGATGGAAGCCAAGTTAAACTTGTTTTTTCTAAGTGAACCATGAAAACATAGTAGACGTCAGCAGGTAAAATAAACAAACAAAGAAAATGTGTGTGCGTGTGCGCGTGCGTGTGTATGTGTGTGTGTGTGTGTGTGTGTGTGCATGTGTGTGTGTGTGTGCATGTGTGTGTGTGTGTGTATGTGTGCGCGTGCGTGTGTGTGTATGGGTGGAATAAGGTGGAGAAACCAAGTGACATGAAGACTGTGCAGTGGTCAGTGGAGGAGACCAAATATTTGCTCTATCCGTGTTCACTTGGTGAGGTTACATCTTTGGATTGGGCGTCGCTGCCGCCTTCTCCACAGCAGACGTTGTAGCAGAGCTCGGTGCAGATAAATAATGATTTGTATGAGTACAAGTGCTCACTGGTGTCCATGATGCGATCCATAATTGTTATTTTCCTTGCTGCAACATCCACTTCTGTATGGCCTTGTTTTTATCTGGTGGCAAATCCACACCCCCTGTCGCTGACGCATCATCAGTTCACTTAAATGGTCTGAATGCAGGTCGTTCACCGGTGAGCACTTTGGTTCCCAGTGTATCTGGTGCAAGAACTGGCACCGGCACCATTGTGGCCGGCCTGAAAACAGCTCTTGCGATGTCATGATGAGTGATAGATTTCTAGTTAACAGCTACGTTTACTTCTTGTTCAGTAGAAATTGGTTTGCCTGGTTAAGCCAGAATGATATCTCTGTGTACTTTGTGTACAGATCAGTATCAGTCTGGTACTATGCCCTCCATCATGTCTGAGGCCTGAACCAAGTATGATCATCCAGTCAGATTTGTTTATGGTTCAGTGACGCATGTGAAACGAAGGAGCTCACTGCTCATTTATTATTTATAAAATAAAAATGAATCTCTTCTCAGATTTTCAGAGTTTAATGCTTAGTTTGTTAATTCTGCAGAAATCAACAATGCTTTTCATTTCCTTGTTACATTTTATTGCTTTATTTTTTTCCAATATGGGGGGAGAATCCATGTCCCTGATTGTGTGTTAAACAAGACACAGGCAGAACATGCAAACTCAGCACTGAAAAGCTGAACATCTGTGTAGTGGAGGTGATGGGTCAAATGCAGATACAGTTTTTAACACATGGGAAAAAAAAAATCTAGACCCAGTTAAAAATGTAAAATATAAATCACTGTAACTTTAATCACTACTTTCTTTCTTTTCTATCTATTTAACCAACTTTCACTCACAAGTTTCACTAGTTTCAATCACAATAGTTTTAAAGACGGTAATTTCCCTGTTGCATTTTTTTGTTTGGTTTTTTGGTATCAGGAAATTATTCATCAAGGTGGAGCTTTGGTTCCAGTATTCAGATCTGGCAAACCTTATTACCTTTACTGGTATGAACAGGAACTCCGCTTGAACTTCATGGTTCACTGCAAAAAAAAACAATATCTAGGTACGTTAAAATGACTTAAATTAAGAACATTTTACTTTATTTGAGTCGATTCATCTTGACGAGTAAAATTACCTACCGATGGAATAAGTGTGTTTTTCTTATTTCAAGCAACATTCGATTTTGTTTCTTATTTTAAGTGCAAAAAGGTCTTGTTTTGCTTTTTTTAAGTGTAGCAAGATGTATTTTCATATTTTACATACAAAATTTTACTTGCCGAGCGAAATCTACTCAAATCATGATAAAACGTTTTAAATTCAAGCCATCTTAATGAGATTAGATACATTTTTGTAGTCTTAAAGGGCCCATATTACATCATTTTCTAATGTTTTTAAACTCTATGCACCTTCACTAGAATCATTTGGATAATTTCAACCATTGAATTTCCAATCTCCACTAAAATAAAGGTAAAAGGATTTGTTCATGAAATCACAAGGTGGAGCAGAGCATTTTGGGCTTTGTAGATGTAGACAGATTAATAATAAAAGGTTACTCAAACGTGTGAATGAAACAAAACACAACTCCAGGTCTTTTTTTGATGAGGGAACAACATTCTAACAGCATTTAAAGCTCACAAGAGTCAGTTTTGTGTAATATAGGACCTTTAATAACTACAACTTCTATTATATGTATTCTGTTCACATATTGATGGGTGTAAGGATAATTACAATATTATTATAATAAGAAGGTTAATGGGGCATTATCTAACTTTTCTGTAGGAGGATCTCTCACCTGCTTGTCTCCATGGAGATGTTAAAGTATTATCCCAAATGTTCTACAGTGTGGCATTAAAAAATATTTCTTCCTGGAGCAAGTAACAGCATCTGACCAACTCAGATATTTGAGCCAGATCTTTGGAGAGGCAAACTCGCTCACAGAAAGAGGAGAATCTGTCTGATAGTCGAATCTCGGATCCAGGAGGAGCAATGTGGTTTTCGTCCCGGTCATGGAACACTGGACCAGCTCTATACTCTCTATCGGGCGCTCGAGGGTTCATGGGAGTTTGCCCAACCAGTCCACATGTGCTTTGTGGATCTGGAGAAGGCATTCGACCGTGTCCCTCGTGGTGTCCTGTGGGGGGTGCTCTGGGAGTATGGGGTCCGGGGCCCTTTGCTAAGGGCTGTCCGGTCCCTGTATGACCGGAGCAGGAGCTGTGTTCGCATTGCCGGCAGTAAGTCAGACCTGTTCCCGGTGCATGTTGGACTCCACCAGGGCTGCCCTTTGTCACCGGTTCTGTTCATTGTATTTCTGGACAGAATTTCTGTCATGGGCCGGAGGGGGTCCGGTTTGGAGACCACAGGATCTTGTCTCTGCTGTTTGCAGATGATGTTGTCCTGTCGGCTTCATCAAACCAGGACCTGCAGCACTGGGGCGGTTTGCAGCTGAGTGTGAAGCGGTTGGGATGAAGATCAGCTCTTCTAAGTCCAAGGCCATGGTTCTCGACCGGAAAAAGGTGGCTTACCCTCTCCGGGTGGGTGGAGAGTCCCTGCCTCAAGTGGAGGAGAAAGAATCCATGTTGTTCAATGTAATTTTTTAGCAATGAAAATAGCAAATACATGAATAAATCCAGGATAGATACATTTAAGCCCATACTACACTGGAAAAAAAAACAATATCTAAGCAAGTTAAAATTACTTCAATTAAGAACATTATACTTTATTTGAGTAGATTCAATTCAAGCAACATTTTGTTTCTTATTTTAAGTGCAAAAAGTTGTTGTTTTTGCTTTTTTTTTTTAAGTGTAGCAATATGTATTTTCATATTTTCAGTACAAAAAATCTTGCTCCACTGTCAGATAATTTTACTTGTCAAGTGAAATCTACTCAAATCATGATAAAACTTTCTTATTTCAAGTCATCTTAACTTGACTAGATTTAGTTTTTTTGCAGTATATGGAACACTTTTTGAAGACAAATAAGTGGCAGATCCTCAACCAGAAAAAGTACATTTTGCTCCTCAATAATTTAAGAATTAATGTGAAATTACTGCTAAAATATGTCTCAAAACAAAATGCTTCAACAACTATCTCAGTGTGAAGTTATGCATTTTATTCAAAAAGTAAATAAACAAACTCCAACAAATGCTGTGTCACTTATTGTCATCTAACATCATTTCTAGTTCCCAAAAAAGGAAAGAGTCTGATCCTGTGCTGTGATTGGCTGAGAGGAGAATGGCGTGAAGACAGAAACTCCCTTTGAGAACGTGAGTACAAAGCACCTGCGTTCTTTGATTCACCCGGTGTGGTATTCAGTCTAACCACATGTGGCGTGATAAGACAAAATCGTTTACAAGAATAAAATGCAAATAATATGGCAATTTTTTAAGGGTTTGAATTCATTATGGGTTTTCTGGGAGAGGGTTACCAGGGTAATTTTTAGGTGCAGGTGTAGTTATATTATTATATTATTATTAAGGGACCATGTTTTTTCCTCATCACAAACATATCTAGAGTTGTGTTTTGTTTAATTCACACAAGTTTAACATACAAATCTTCTCTCTTTCACCTTTTGATGTCATGTGGTACTACAGAAAGAGCCTCCACTGTGTTTTTAAACTCCATACACCTTCACTAGAATTATTTGGATAATTTCAGATGTGGAATTGCCAATCTTTACTGAATTAAAAGGTAAAAGTAAAAGGCACTACATGACGTCACAAGGTGGAATAGAGATTTTTGAGCTTTGGAGATGTAGACAGACTAATAGTGTCATAGTACTTGAGACCGGTCTTTTTTACGGTCTCAGTCTCGTCTCGGACTCGAGCACATTTGGTCTCGGTCTTGTCTTGGTCTTGATGGCACTTGGTCTTAGTCTTGTCTCAGACTCGAGGTCTGATACTCGACTAGTGCGATCATATTGCATTAAGTCTGTTAAATGTGCAGAGGCTGCGAAATATCACTGCAAAATCAGTAAAATAATGTAACTGTAAATGTTATGAAACTGAAAAAACTCACTTAATTCACTTTGAATTTGAATGCCCAAAAGGGGCATTTAATTGCAGCATAGTTTGCTTAGCCTATTTTAAGCCTAAATAAACATTAACCAGATCAAATGGAAAAAGATTTATAAAAACACACACACACACACACATATATATATAAAGATGGTCTTGATTGATTTGGCCTTGATGGGCCATGGCTTGTCTTGGTCTCGGCCCTCAGAGGTCTTGGTCTTGTTCTGGTCTCGGAACCCTGTGTTCTTGGACCTGTCTTGGTCTCGTTTAGTGCGGTCTTGACTAGAACGCTACAGACTAATAATAAAGGATTTCTCAAACGTGTGAATGAAACAAAACACAGCTCCAGGTTTGTTTTTGAGGATAATAATGTACTTTTCTAAGGCTGATTTTTATATTCTTATTTACAAGTTGCCGACTGAACTCATAGTTCACACGTGAGTTTGTTGATTTTTACTTTTACCTTTTAACCCAGTTTCATCACCTCGTCTCTTTCATATGAACTGGCACGATGGTTTCATGCTGCTGTGTAATTTGACTGTGAGACTTTTAATTAACAGTTTCTGCTCTACACACTGATTTAACAATGAGTTTAGACATGAGTCAGCAAAGTGATTCATGATTCATGAGTAAATTATAATTTTATAATAACAGATGAGCGCAGACAGTGGCTGAGTAAACGTGTTTATTTCCTGTTTATAACTTCATGTATGTTTAAAGATGTATTCACTCCTACACAAACAACTAAATCCAGAACTAAACCTGGATTAACCTGATTTAAACCTGGATTTAACCTACAATAAATCTGGACTAAACCTGGACTAAATCTGAGCTAAATCTGGATTAAACCTAGACTAAATGTGAACTAAACTTGATTTAAACCTGGACTAAACCTAGAATAAATCTGGAATAAATCTAGACTAAATCTGGACTAAACCTGAACTAAAACTGGACTAAACCTGGGCTAAATCTGGACTAAACCTGGGCTAAATCTGGACTAAATCTGGATTCAACTTGATATAAACCTGAATTAAATCCTGGACTAAAATTGGGATAAAATTTGATTAAACCTGGACTAAACCTGGACTAAACCTAAACTAAACCTGATTTAAACCTGGAATAAACCTGGAATAAATCTGGACTAAACATGGACTAAACCTGGACTAAACATGAACTAAACATGGACTAAACATGGACTAAATCTGGACTAAACCTGGACTAAATCTGGACTAACTCTGGACTAAATCTGGACTAAGTCTGGACTAAACCTGGCCTAAACCTGGCCTAAACCTGGCCTAAACCTGGACTAAACCTGATATAAACCTGGACTAAACCTGGAAAGTAACACCAAGTAATCCATGAGAGTGTTATTGCTTTATCTGGAATGTTTCACAGTATGGCATTAAACCTTTCTATCTTCATGGAGACCAAACCAGACCAAGTTACAGGTCAGATCTGTGGAGAGGCGACCACGCTCACAGTCAGAATGCCTTTTTCTAGGTATTTTTGAGCAATAAAACCACCTGTAATTGAATAAATATAAAGTAGAGATGTTTAATGTCACACTGTGGAACATTCGAAGCAGAGCAATGACAAACAAGCAGGTGACGGACCCCTAATCGAAAAGTTACACAGTGCATCATTAAGTCAGAATACTGGCGTGGTGTCCCTGCACGTACAGTATGAACACACCTTAAATTATGCAAATCATTATTTCAATTTTCAGGAAAAGTCTTAGAGTCATCATAACAATTTTTTATTTCACTTTCAATAACCTGCATAAATTATGAGACATCTACCTCTTTAGAAACTGACACATCTTCTGAATAATATGATAAGAACAAAGCCCAGTGTTTCACAATACTTTCTTCTGCAATACTTCCTCCTTCCTTTATGTAACAGAAACTTGACTCCAGGTGGTTTACATTTTACACTTTAACCTGCTCACCTCCTCGGTCTCTTTTGGCTTAGTTTCAGGGGAATTTGACTTTATGATGTCACTGTTACAAAGTCTTCTGCACAATATCTAGGTCAGGTTTTATGCTGAAACTTAAAGGTCTTATATTACGCAAAATTGACGCTTGTGAGGTTTAAGTCGTGGTATAATGCTGTAATCTCACATCTCATACTCATACATGTTTGAGAAACCCTTTATTATTAATCTGAACCACCACAAACACAACCCACAAACATACACTCACACACACTCACTCACACTTGACTGTTTGACATATAATAAAACACGTTTGAAGAAAAAAACAAAAAAAAACTTAAACCAAACAGAGTTCAAAGATAATCACAACAATATGAACAACAAAAAATCAACAAAATTATCAAAAACAATGACATGGATTCTGTAAATATTAAACCAGAGCATTTTTAAATGAAGGACAGAAGTTAATGCACGAATCGATGAAGGAAGATTGTTCCAGAAGGAGCTTTATATTTAAATGATTGTTTTCCTATTTGCTTTTTGTGTCTTGGGACAACAAAAAATATCTGATCTGTGTGACATAAACTGTAAGAGGATCTGAATGGAATTAAATACTGTTTGAGATATTGAGGATAACTGAGATTAATGCATTTAAAGATAAATAATAACCAGTGAAGTTGACGTCGGGAGGACAGAGTGAACCAGGACAGTTGGTGATACATTGTACAGTGGTGAGTTCTGTTTACATCTCCAAAGCTCGAAATGCTCTGATTCACCTTGTGATGTCATGAAGCTGTAGTTTTAACAGCTATCTTTTTACGTGTAATTCAGTAAAGATTAGAAATTCCAGGGCTGAAATGATCCAAATGGTTCTAGAGCAGATGTACAACAGGGGTCTCCAACCTTTTTCCTCTGCTGAGCAACATTTATAAAACGTAAATGCCAGAGAGCTTCTACTTTTAGTTGCCCCAAGAAATTAAGAAAGTAGAAGAGCCATGGCAAGCTTCTGACGGGGTACAGTTAAGATGCCTATAAAACATGAACCATTATCCATTTATTAGTGCACAAGTTACGCATCAAAATGACACACTTTCTAGTTTTTTACTGTTTACTGTTGACCAAAAAGTATTCTAAACTTTTGATTCATGAAAGTGTCCACCTTTGGCAGATTTAACAGCTGAACACACCCGTGGCTTGCTCTTTTTACAACAGAAATCAAATATTCTTCAGAAAGTTCTTCCCAAGTCTGTTGCAGAAGTTCCCATAAATGTGTGACACTTGTAGGTTTCTTGGTTTTCACTCTTCTGTCCAGTTCATCCCAAACCAGCTCGATGAGGTTTAAGTCTGGACACTGTGCTGGACACTCCATGTTTTCAAGTTTACCATCTTGTTCTTTTTTCCTGAGGTAGTTCGGGCAGAGTTTGGACTTGTGTTTTGTATCTTTTATCTTATTTATTTATTATTTATTTATTTTTACCTCTGGCTGTTCAGTATTTACCTTTGTACCATTTCAAGCTCTTCATTGGACTTGCACGACTTGAACTTGCAATAAATAACTGGAAAAAATAGGGTGTTCTAAAACTTTTGACCGATAGTTGGTGAGCTACCTGAAGACCCCGGGTGTAGAAAGAGTTTAAAAACACATCACTTGGATCACTTGCTGTATTACAATATGACATCACAAGGTGGAACAGAGTGTTTTCTGTTTGAGAGAAAACTCATATGAATAATGAATGTGTGATGAGGAAACAACATTATAACATAGATTAGAAAATATTGTATTATGAGCCCTTTAATATGAACGTGTAGAACCAGATTTGATTTTTTTCTTTTAAATTTTTATGCATTTTCACTTTGATTTGCGTTAAAACAAACACAAGAATCAGCACAGGAGCAGAGTAGGCATCATGAGTGACATATCTGGCTTCATAATAAATGTATAGTTTTTTAAAGGTGCACTGCGTCACATTTCTAGTGGAGGATCGGCCACCTGTTGTCTCCAAATGTTATTGCTTTCTTTATCTAGAATGTTTCACAGTATAGATTAAACCTGTCTATCACAAGGGAGATAAGTGGGTGATAGCACTACGGTACATTACAGTTCAGATCTGTGGAGAGTCGCCCCTATTCACAGAAGGAATTAATGTATAGAGAACCTACATGTGACGTCACGGCCTTGCCCTGAGCCAGACCACCATTGTAAAGTTAGCACATTTTCGAGTTGTTCTTGTAATTTTCACTTTAACACACATGCCGGAAAAGTGTTGCGCACAGAGCTGTAATCAGCAGAGAGATAAAGACACAGGGGTTCAGCTTGTGTCGGATTCCGGTTGAAGCTGACAGACGAGCTGCCGTAAATCGGGGAATTTATGACTCGACCACAGGCAAACCGGCTAAAGGAGGTCAGTTGTGGTAGAAGTCAAAACAATGCAGGTTTTGTAGCGAGCACTTTGTCGGAGGTCAGTCATCATCAATTACAATCGAATTTACACATTACAAGGTTACTCTAGTTAGGGTGATGTAAGTCTAATAGATCTAATAGATAGAAGTCAATAGATATTTGTAGGCCCTTGTAAACCTTCAAACAGATCCAGTGTACTGAAAGGGAGAGGTGAATAAATATTTGTAAATGTCTGCATATTGTAAGTCTGTTTGTTTGTTTTAGGAAATCTGGAATGCAATATGGGTCTGAAATGTTGAACCTGTTGAATTTTGCCTTATAATTTAATTAATTGCATGCATCCAAGTGACAAGTGCTGTCTGTGTGTTGAAATTCCATGTTACTAGAATGCTGGCTACTGTCGTCGGGACCGTCAATATTGTGACCAAAACAAAAACGGTCACGTGCAGGTTCTCTATTTTTGAGCAACAGAAACACCTTTAATGAATACATTTTAGATGGAAATGTTTAATCTCATATTATTTAATTCAATTCAAAAAGTTTATTGTCAATTTTCATGAAGAATTTAAATTGTGTTCCTCACTTGCAATCTTCTAAATAAATAATAATAATAAATGGAAACGTCCAAGTGTTCTTCTTTGGGGAGACACAGATTCCTGCTTCCTGACTGCCTGGTGCTTAGAGAGAGGAGAGAGTTCAGCATCCTAACAGCCTGGTGGATAAAGCTGTATATGTCTCTGGTGGTGCAGGAACAGAGGCTCCTGTACTCTCTCCAGGAGGGCAGGAGACTGAACAGATTGTGTACGGGGTAACTTTGCAGGTGAGGTGGGTGGTGTATTTGTCTTGCAGGGAGGGGAGTGGTGCAATAATGATCTTCCTGGCTATGTTCACTATGCGCTGTAGGGCTCTCCTGTTGTGGTCAGTGCAGCTTCCGCCCCACACAATGATGCAGCTGAAAGGATGTTCTCAGCGGTTCCTCTGTAGAATGTGGTCATGATGGTGGTGAGGAACTTGCCCGCTTGAGTTTTCTCAAGAAGTCGAGGCGCTTCTGGGCTTTCTTCACCAGTGTGGCAGTGTTTGTGGTCCAGGAGAGGTTCTCACTGGGTGTGGCCTCTCTTTGGAAGTCAAAAACAATCTCTTTAGTCTTGTTGACGTTCAGCTGGAGGTTGTTGTCTCTACGCCACGTGGTCAGAAGGTCGACCTCTTTCCCAGAGTTTTGTCATCCGCAAACTTCTAAAGATGGTTGGTGCGTTAGATTGTTGTGCATTCAGGAGGGTAAAGAGCAGAGGACTGAGCATGCAGCCATGGGCAACCCTTATGATGGTGCTTGAGGTTTTGTTGCCAACACGTCCTGCTTGTGGTCTCTGGCTGAGGAAGTCTTGCAGCTGGTTGCAGAGGGAGGTGCTTAGACCCAGTTTGTCGAGTTTGCAGATGAGTTGTTGTGGTATTATGGTGTTGAATGCTGAACTGAAGTCTTTGAACAACATTCTCACATAGTAGTACTGGAGACAAGTATTGTATTTTCTGCACTATAGGGAGCACTTAAAAGCCTTTATTTCATCAAAAAACTACTGCGCGCCTTATAATCCATAATTCTTATATATGAATTTATTGGGGTATCTTAGTACGACTTTAGTAAACTACAAAGCCGCGCCTCTTGCAGCATTACGGCTCCCGTAGTCAGGAGCATCGCGGCGTAATACATACTGTGATTCCTTTTAATATCAAAATGCACCTGTCAAGAGACACACTTACAACGCCCACTTTAAACTCAAGGCTGTTATAAAGTTAGTATAAATTGCGAGCTGCGTGGGAGCAGTGGATGAGAGAAGGAGAACACACATTCACCAAGACAGGGAGACAGCGCCAAGCGACTTACACCATGATCTGCCAATGGATCGTGGACGCCTGGGCTAAGAATCAGTATCAACTGTGGTCCGAGCTTTCACCAAGACCAGAATCATCACTGAACTGCCAGGGAACAGTAACCACACTGACTTGGATAATAATGAGAGGGATGCGGGCACGCTGGATGCCGTAATCGCCCAACTGTTTGAACAATTATGAGTTATTGTGAATACGTTAACAGTTCAGTACCTTCCCAGACAGTATTTTTTTTACGTGTTACAACTGAACAAAGTTGAGAGTTATTGTGAACGCGTTAAATAAAGTTTGACTGACTTATCTAACTGTTGTGTTTCGTTTAATGCGGTGCGGTTTATATGTGAAAAAAGTTTGAAAATAGACCATTCAATGACAGTGCGCCTTATAATCCAGAGAGCCCTATAATGCAGAAAATACGGTAAAAAGTTGCGCTGTACACCTTTAAATGATCGTTGTAGTGCGGCATTTTAGATTATGAATAATTTCAATACACAAACATACCCGCACTCTGTTTTAAAACGGAATTAAACCTTAGTCATTTCTCTCTGTGATAAGTTTGAAGATAAGGTAAGAGTTCTCAGCAGTGACTTCTGTTCTGTCATATAGATAAATAAATATAAAAAGTCCGTCTTCTGAACAGCTCTTTGAAATAAACGTCACTGCCCGTCTGGGGTGTGTCCTGCTCAAAGGTCAAGATCTTATCATAATAACAACAAACATAGAAAACGTGATTCATTAAGTCCGAGAAAGACAATATAGACAATGGGTTTAAGAAAGCATGGGAAAATTGGTCAGACATGGGCCAATCCAATATTATCAAATTCATACTGATGCTTTGCAGCTGGGGGTGTGATGCTAACTGGAGGCACTGCTTTGTCTCAGGCTTTATTAGACTCGTAAACTTTAATTTCACACCATCTGACCAGAACTAAAATATTTAAGTGAAACTGCAACAGGTCAGGTGATTTGTGAACCTGGACTAAACCTGGATTAAACATGGACTAAATCTGGACTAAACCTGATATAAACCTGGACTAAACCTGAACTAAAACTGGAAAAAACCTGGGCTAAACCTGGACTAACCCTGGATTAAATCTGGCTTTAACCTTGGCTAAATTCGGCCTAAATCTGGACTAAACCTGGACTAAATCTGGATTAAATTTGGATTTAACCTTGGCTAAATATGGGCTAAATCCAGACTAAACCTGGACTAAACCTGATTTAAACCTGGACTAAACCAGGAATAAATTTAGACTAAACCTGGACTAAACCTGGATTAAACCTGAGCTAAACCTGGGCTAAATCTGGACTAAACCTGAACTAAACATGGACTAAACCTGTGCTAAATTTGGACTAAGCCTGGACTAAACCTGGACTAAATCTGGACTAAACCTGAACTAAACGTGGACTAAACCTGTGCTAAATTTGGACTAAATCTGGAACAAATATGGACTAAACCTTTTTATCACAATAACAACAAAAACAGAAAGCATGATTCAGTAAATCAAAGTCAGAGGCTCCTGAAAATGAGTTGTTTAAATCCATTTTATTGTATTTTTTCTTGAATTTTCAGACAATCTTTAATCTTTTTTGGCAGTGTTTACTAATGTTTGCATCGTGTCACCATGGTAACTGCTGAACATTCTGCCATAGATATACAAGGAGAACGCCCCCAGTGTGATATCAGTGCAAAGTTCAAGAGCCTATGATTCTTTGTGGTGCAGCTTGTTTTGCCTTTTCAGGAATATCCATGATCCATTCACCGTCTTCCAAAACCATAATGATACTTCATAGGCCGTGTTTTGCATCAAGTTTCAGTGTTATTATCTCTCCATTGTCTCTGTCTTTGTTTTTGTTTGCCTCTTTATCTTCTGACATTGATACAACCTGAAACTAGGGCATGCCCGCAGAGATTTTGGGCCCTGATTATAAAGCAAGTAGTTTCCGTTTTTCTGTGGTATAGCACCGTAATAATCTAAAGTGAGTTTTACGTAGAGTTGGGTGATATGGCATTAAAATTAATTGTACTGATCAAACGCGAATTTTGACATGTTTTTCTTTTCAGAATCTAAATTTATGAATCATTTGATCTTGATTACAAATTTCAAGTACTGTAATGGAAAAAATTGTCCAGGTTTTTTTTTTCGTTGATGATTAAACAATCTCATTCTTGAGGGCCCATGTTACACTATTTTCCAAGGGCGTAGGTTTGGTTTCAGTTTTGGTGGGGACATTATCAGCTCACCCCCGCCCTTGAAACCAATTTATAGTTATTTGTACTTACTTCTAGGTTGCTTTACCAGATAATAGCAAAGTAGAAGTTTGTAGCAGATTTCCCTTTGCTTGTTTTATTTGTGAGGTCATGTCGATACAGTTTTCCATGGAATATTGTCAGTAGAGTCCGGCTATTCACAGTGCACGAGTAGGGCTCCATTTGGGAGGTGCACTTGTGGTGATAGTCGCTCTTTTTCCGCAGTGACTCATTATAAGCAAGTTTAATTGAAGAAGACCCAGGACACGCTGGAGGGACTGTGTCTCTGGGCTGGCCTGAGAATGCCTTGAGGTCCCCCGGAAGGAGCTGGAGGAAGTATCTGTAGTAAAGGAAGTCTGGGAGTCCCGGCTTAGACTGCTGCCCCCGCGACCCGGCCCTAGCCTGTTTCATCAGCCGGTTTTACTTTGTTTCACTTCGTACAAACCGTTTGATCTCACAGCATTAGATTTCATTCGCTCGACAGTAGGCGGGTACTTTTTATCATTTAACCGTGATGTATGTAATGTGTCGTGACGTATGTAATGTGCTGCTAACGCGGCTAACTGGTATATTTCCCAAATCCTGTAGGAGGAAGGCCAATAACGTCTTTCCCCTTGATAAAATTCACCAAACATTCTCTTTATTCCGGCTTTAAATCCTCGATCTCAGGAATCATTGCCAACACAGAATGCATGGCTCTTTGCTGATTGGCTGGTCCCCGAACTTGCTCTTCCAGGGTTCTTGCAAATCGTCTAGTGTATTCTGATTCCTGACCTATTCGCTGGAGAGAAATGAAATTGAGTGGAGGAACTAGGTGGCACCAACCTGGCTAACCCTGCCCTGGATATGCAGAAGAAAATGGATGGATGGAAAAAAAATAATAATAACATTCTAACATGTCTTAAAGTAAATTTTTGTGTAATATAGGATACTTAAACTTTGATTTATTGCCTAGTTTTTATCAAAGCCACCTTACAAATGGTGAAGTGTCTTGCCCAAGGATACAACAACAATTTCAATGCCATTAGCTGTGACCAAATTCCCCACTTCATGTTTTTTTTTCTCTAAACAACCAGTAAACAGACAATCTTCCTGCTGGTAAATAATTTTTCCCATTTTTGCCTGGTCTAATCGCAAAGCCCAGTGGAAGTACCTGGAAATACTTGCATGCATTTACTTATCAGCCTTCACTGTAAAAGACACACCTCTTTCAGTCTTACCAAACCGGTTCTTAAAAAGGAAAAACCCTATTTCGTCACCACAGTCATTAAAAAGCCACATGCAGCTGTGACCTGCCCAGACAGAGCGCTTCACACATCCAGAGCGACAACACACACACAACTTTATCTTTTTGGGACTTTATTTGCTTTGTTACTCACTGAATCCAGCACCATGACCCAGCAGCTCTCCTTCATGGCGGAGAACCAGCGCCGGATTGAAGCGGTGCAGAAGTCTTTCGGACCGACCGGCGCGCGTCTCCAGGACCCGGGCCGAGTCCTGATCGGGGAGGGCCGCCTGATGAAGCAGAGCCGGCGTGGACCCCAACCCAAAGCCTTTTTCCTCTTCAACGACTTGCTGGTGTACGGCAGCATCGTCATCAATGGACGCTGGTTCAAGAATCAGAACATCATCCCTCTAGGTGAGAATATGTGCAGTGTTTGTGGTTCTGTAACAATGCATAGTGATGTTGTGTTCATGGGCAAGACACTTCAGCTACTTTTCCCAGTTAAAATGACCCAGTTAAGAGGACTTGAATTAAGTTTTATCATGATCTGAGTAAATTTCACTTAAAAAGTAAAATTATTAAAGACTTTTTGTACTTAAAATATGAAAATACATAGCCTGGTTTGATCCTGGTTTAGCTCTGATATAAGCTTGGTTTGGTCCTGTCCTTAACTAGTGCTGGTCTAGTTCTGGTTTAGTTTTGGTCCTGGTTTGATCCTGGTTTAGTTCTGATATAGGCTTGGTTTGGTCCTGTCTTTTTCTAGTCCTGGTTTCATCCTGGTTTCGTCCTGGTTTCGTCCTGGTTTAGCTCTGATATAGGCTTGGTTTGGTCCTGTTCTTTTCTGTAGATAATTTACTTGTCAAGTTGAATCGACTCAAATAAAGTAAAATATTCTTAATTTAAGTATTTTTAACTTACCTAGATATTGGTTCTTTCCTGTGTATCTAGGTCAGTTAGTGTGACTTGCTTGTTTTTAATCTGCTTTTATTCAGCAATTTGACTTTTAAAAAAAGCAAGAATTATGTTCTCTTCCCTGCTCATGTTAATTCAGAGTTTTAGATTTTTTGAGTAATTGTATTTTATCTTCTCCACTGCAAAATAAAAATGGCTTTGAATATTGATTTCATAACTTAAGTATGTCTAGATAGACTTTTAATCTATGAAATTTAACACAAAAATAGCCCTTCAAAATCCAAACTTCTTAGAGAGGAACTGGACGGCCCATTGTTTGTGGTTGTACTGATTTAATGCATACAAACATAATTCATTCATTCATTTTATTTGTTTGAGCGTCGCACAACAAAAACAACAACAATAACAAAAACAAGGATATGTACCGAATATGTAACAAATTTAAGTTTTTCAGAAACTAAATACAAGTCAAAAGAAATAATTGATCCGTGTTAGGCCCCAAATAAAGAGTCAATCAGTCAATCACTCAGTATAACTTCATTAAATTCCCATCTAGAGGGAATTTAACCACATTGAGCGGTTAATATACAAAAAGAATTGTTGCTTTCAGTGTGCGTGACAGCGGATCTATTTGCTTAAGATGTACCAGTCTGATAAGTCAGGTGGTGTGCCTTATCTGATTACCAGGGCTGTTTACCGTTGTTGTCTTGTTATCAAACATCTTCAGTGTTTTAAACTCGTCTTATTTGTCTTTGCAGAGGACGTTGAGCTGGAGGACCTGGAAAATGGTTTCCAGATGAAGCACCAGTGGTTGGTCAAAACCCCCCGTAAATCCTTCTACGTCTCCGCGGCCTCCCCGGAAGAGAAGCAGGCATGGATGGAGCACATCGAGGTGTGCAAAGCTCGCCTCCTCCAATCCAGCGGCCGACGTGCGAGCTCCATCTTCGCCGTCACCTGGATCCCAGACCCTGCCTCTGCCATCTGCATGCGCTGCTCCAGGAAGTTCAGCATGACCCACCGCCGCCACCACTGCAGGAAATGCGGTTTCCTGGTGTGTGGAGTGTGTTCCAGACAGCGCGCTGTGATCGGGAATCTCCATCCCACCAAGAGGCAGAGGGTGTGCGGGCTGTGCCATCACAGCCTGAGTGAGAGAGAGGAGGACGACGGGAGAGTCCGTGGAGACAGCACTGGACTCCGCTCTGATGAAGACGAGCAGGCCAGCATTGAAGATCCATACTATGAAGATAACAATGAAGACGACTATCACCCCGTTAACTGGGCTGACAATGGGATGGACTCTTTCGCCCCTTATGTTTATCTCAAACCTGAGCATGTCTGGCCTCGTCTGTGAAGAATGTGCATGTTTGTACTCATAACAATGAAGGATTCTGCCCATTTGGCACTTTTGTGCATAAGTAAATTGAGCAAAATTTAAGGATATAAAGTAATAGTCAGAAAACCTTGAAGGGGCACTATCTGTGTTTCTTGATCTGTCAACAGTTGTTATTGCTTTGTCTGGTATGGTCCACAGCAGAGGCGGCGTTAGCATTAGGCAAAATGGGCAGCTGCTTAGGGCCCCCAAACCTGGAGGGGCCCCAAAACAATTGCCCTCAGTGCCACTAATGACCGTGGTCTCAGAGCAATTTGATTTTCTCTCAATATTATTAAAATTAAATGAGAGTAGTTTACCTTTAAACAATAATCATAAGAAAAATTATAATAATCATATATAATTGATGTAAACAAAAATGTAATTGTTCTAGCAAAAAATAATGATTATCTAGTAGGCGACCGACTAATAAGACAAGTTTCCAATCCACCATAATTCAAATAGAGATGTACAGTGGGGAAAAACAGACAATAACTATATTTAAAAAATAAATAAAAAATTGTGCATTATAGTGAGGGCCCCCAAAATTGCCCACATTAGAGTATACATTTCTTCCATTTAATCACATTACTGGCATTTTAATTGTCAAAAAATACTTTAATGGAGTCACCTACTCGTCTTACTGCTTGGTTTTATCAGTTTTATGCTATTTTGTGGTACATTCCAGACAAAACACGTTGACGGAGAATAGAAGATATCGAATCCTCCACATAAAACATAGTGCCCCTTTCTGTTTTCATCTGATTTTCTGAATATGTGGCACGAGAATGCACTTACAGACTGCTATAAGATTCATACCTCTGAACACTGATGCTGCTGAATGCCTCCTAAAACCTAAGCCCAGGACAGACCAAGGTGAAAATCTGAAGGACAAAATAAATACACTTTATTTTAATGTCGTTTAGGCACCGTGTGCAATATTAACCATGGTATTAAGTTACTTTAAACTGTAATTAATGTAAAAACAATCTCTACTGTACATAGTTTATTTATTTTCGTATGTGTAATGTGAAATTTTCATTGTTTTGAAGCACCTTTAATAAGAATGTGAAACTTCCATGAAACATCTTTATGTACTGTCATGTCATGTAATGTTACATGAACTATTGTATTTGCTTCAGACTCTATTTATAACCTTAATAAACATAATGAACTGTAATCAATTTGCCTGTTTTTGTTGATCCCTATACATATATATATATATATATATATATATATATATATATATATATATATATATATATATATATATATATATATATATATATATATATGTAACTTTAAATCACACATTTTGTTTTATTTTCAAGTTGACCTAGACCTAAATAAATCATATAATAAAATATTATGTATGTCTAAGAGTCATCAGAGTTATTAAATTATGCAACCATAATTAGGGAAATTTCACTTAGGTGGTGTATCCAGGGCACTTACTGTCAGTGCATTACCGTACGGACGGTAAACAAATTTCTGCTAGATAAAAAATCCAGCGTCATGCCTCTTCTCTTCTTCAGCTCTCAAACTATTACAATTTATTTTACTGCACCAGGAAGAACCCAAATGAAAGTGTTTAAACTCTTGCTTGCAATTCAAGTCATGCAAGTCCAGTAAAGAGCTTGAAATGGTACAAAGGTCAGAACAGCCAGAGGTTAAAAAAAAATGATAAAAGATATAAAACACAAGTCCAAGCTTTGCCAAAACTACCTCAGGAAAAAAGAACAAGATAGTAAAGCTTGAAAACATGGAGTGTCCAGCACAGTGTCCAGACTTTAACCTCATCGAGCTGGTTTGGGATGAACTGGACAGAAGAGTGAAAGCCAAACAACCTACAAGTGCCACACGTTTATGGGAAATTCTGCAACAGATTTGGGAAGAACTTTCTGAAGAATATTTGATTTCTGTTGTAAAAAGAATGAGCCACGAGCGTGTTCAGCTGTTATATCTGCCAAAGGTGGACACTTCCATCAATCAAAAGTTTAGAATACGTTTTGGTCAACAGTAAACAGTAAAAAACTGGAAAAAGTGTTGTGTTCTAACACTTTTTACCGATAATGTACAAGTGTTGTGTTGACAACAGTTGCTCGATATGGTTTAATGCATCTAATCAGGTTTATACAGACCTGATGAAACTATGAGCCAATGTCTGTGGTTTGACCTGAATACTTAAAAGACAGCATGCAATTGTTCATGTAAAAATATGCCTAGTGCTTTATCAATGTGAAACTGACCGATATTTGTCAAATGTGGGTCTTGTGTATTTACATCTTAACCTTTGCAAAGTGTGTGTTTGAACTTTGACTAACCTGTGTACTGTTTATTCACTGCCCAGTATAGTGTGGGAATGACAAGAGCTGACGGACAAAGAATAAAAATCGTGTTGAAAACCTTAATCCTTATGAAGTATTTACTGAATAAAAATTAATTGGCCCTAAGATTGAACCTTGAGGGACACCCTTTCATAATACATTTAAAAGTTATTTGTCTCACATTATCATCATCACAAGGTATTATTGACAAAATGTTATTGCATTGGTACACTCTGTAATTGTTCTGGTGAGGGAATGCTCATCTATGTGGAATAACTACATGTTATTGCTTTACCAAAAACTTTCCACATTATTAAAATTATTATATTTATTCGATTACAGATATATTTTTTTTATTGCTAGACTTACACTGAGTACGACTATATCGTCTTCAAAAATCTGACCTGTAACTTGGCATGGTGGCATCACCTGCTTGTCTTTCAGATCAATAGATAAGTTTAATGCCATACTCTGGAACATTCCACGTAAAGCAATACGATTTATTTTCTGAGAAGCAAGGGGTGGATTCTTCATCAGAAAAATGACAAAAAAGTGTTAAAGGTGAAATGGTAAATAGCATTATGGTGGAAGAAGTACTCAGTTGTGTTATTTAAGTTAAAGTGCAGATACTTGAGCAAAGGTAAAGTAAAAGTATGACACAAAAAATCTACTTAGTATTAACGTAAAAATGTACTTAAAGAGTAGAAAGTAGAAGTAGGCGACTTTACACAGACTGTGAGATCTAATAAGGCTTCAAATGTAGTAATTTAAATAAAGTTTTGTGATGAATTTTGTTCAACAGAGACAATTAAATCAATAATCTTTTTTTTTTTTTTTTTTTTTCTAGCAGTTCTTTTAGTATGTTTGCTCAAACTACACATGCATGAAATGTAAACCCCTCAACCTTTTCAGCAGGTCTCAGACAGTAATTAAAAATACTTTTCACTTTTTGGTGCAACTCAAAAATGTAGTGGACTAGAAAGTACAAATACTTTTTCTCAAATGTAAAAAGTATCTGCTTTAAAATGTTCTTAAGAAAAGTACAAATATGTAAAATTTAGTACAGCACTTTACTACTTTTACTTTTATACATTTCACCACTGGCAAATAGTTACATAAACAAGTGATACTGGTGTGAGTATTAGTAATTATTGTAATTATTATTATTATAAACTAAACTTTTGTGTTATTTGCTCATTGAAACTTGGACAGAATCCAAGTATATTCCAGTAACAAAAGGATTTTACTTAGTCATCTTCAGTTTATCAGCTAAGAGGAAGAGAAGTGTGTGTGCGTGTGTCTGTGTGTGTGGGTGTCTGTGTGTGTGTGTCTGTGTGTGTGTGTGTGTGTGTGTGTGTGTGTGTGTGTGTGTGTGTGTACAGGGTAAATATCTGACTATGATTGTTGTGAGTTTTTTCCACTAGTGTTACCATAATGATGATGTAAGATGACTGAAATATTCTAACCCTAAACAAACAAAACACTAGTTCAAAGCCAATGTTCGATCTTTTTGACCTCACCAATGAAAACTTTAAATCAGAACCGGGACTATACGTAAAAACCACCAGTACCTTTCAAACTTTATACCCCCCCTTGGGTTTTCCAAGCCCATGAACTTCTGATGCATACAGGTACTGGAGGTTAAGTGATGGTGGCAGGTCTGGTGATATAAACAGAAGCAGCAACAATGTCCTGAGTTTCAGTTCCTGACTGGTGGAATTTTTGGATGTGTATGTTCTTTCTTTGTCGTATGGGCTTATTCTCTGAACTGAGCTCTCCACATTTATGAATCTGAGACGGCTCTCACTGAAATCGAGAAAATGCGGAAAGTCATGACAAATATTTTAATCTGATCGATCAATGCGTCACAAGAACAAGTTTCCCGGTCTGCAAATGCACAAAGTTCTTATCTTCTGCATGTTTTTCACAAACAAAATATTCTGTATTTTCACTAAAACAGCCTGAAGTACATCTACAGGTTTCGCCATGTTTGTTTTGGTTCATTTGGATGCTTTACTTATGGCTTCTTATGCACAAAACTAAATGTTGTTCTGTGATTGATCCACCTGCTCCTGGGTGAATTTGAACCTTACAGCGAGTCTCTGAAGATGGATTTTTGTCAGTTTGTGAACTCATCAATATCGCAGGAATCCATCTGTCTGTGCAACGTGAGGGAAGTACAGGACCTTTAATGGAGTCTCTCATTGTTCTTATAAGATTCATCAAATGCAGTGAACAAAAACGCTTTGTCGTTAATTCTTACTTTGAGACTTTACTTCATCAAATCAATCCAACAAAATTAACATATGTAACTTCCATGTTTCAGGAGCAGTGAGTGTCTGCATTACAGCTTGCGATGCCTGGGGCTCCTTCTGAAAGTTTAAGTGAAAAAAAATCTTGTTGTTTATTAACCTGACCCTGTCCTCTGCCCCAGTAAACACATTCTGTAGACCTAATATTTCTTCTCTTGTTTCGTCCCCTCTGACTTGTTTTCTTACAGAACAGCACACCCCTATTTGAGTGATTTACAGGAGAATCGGACTCATGGACTCAGACAAACACGCACAGAGCCGCAGAGGATAGTTATTTTACTTTACAGTCTGTGTTGACAGAGGAGGGAGCTGTCAGACCGGTCGCTCTGTGAACACTGGAAACGTGAGCTCACCTGTGTCTTTATCAAATGTCATCGTTATCAGCTTAGTTTTCTGACTTAAAATTTTATCTTCTTTTACTGCTACTAATACAAAATTATTACCACAAACCTTCGCTCCTGTTGTTATTTTCTTGGAGCAGAAGCTCTACTCTGAGCTCAGTCCTTTTCTCTAAAGTTCTTTACAAACACAAGGTCAGCAGTACCCACCCACATCTAGAGTTTATCCACCTGCACCCAGCACGAGGCCTATATGGGTTTGTTTGGTGGATACCTCTGCCGCCACTCCACAGTCTTAGTATTACTTCATTTAATTTCATTTACATTAAGTTACTCACAGCACACATACTTTAATTCCTTTATTTAGACTTATATTCTAATTTGGGTGCACACATTTTTGTTAATATAAAGCCGGATTATTTAATTACGCTTGTTCTTTTTTTGAACCGCACTATTTAGTTTGTTCATTTGTCTAGTTTGTTTAAGTTTACTTTATTATCACTATTATTTTCTGTATTATACTTACTTGCCTTCTTGTTACTTAGATTTTTTATTAAGTTAGTAGTTTTAGTTCATTATTTAGTGTAATTTTCCCCTCTTGTGTTCAGTTTTAGTTGGTCCTCATGTATTTAAACACTGTTCTTTGTCTAATCGAGTTTGTCTTGTTCTGTTCAGTTTGATTTAAGTTACCACAGTTGTGCCTGGCTTTTTGTTCATGATTGTTCTGAGCCTTTTGTTAATTTACTTTTTTTGACTTTATTAAATTTAAACTTATTTTTATTCCTTGTCTTTGCCTTTCTGTTTGATCCACTATAGTTCGCGTATGGCTATGTTTGTACCTATGACCAGTAACCCTAAACTGAGCTGAGGTCTGGTTTGGCATTTATGTTTGTGAAGGTACAAGCTACAGTAGGTGCTTTCAGTCATGAATCTGAGTTCATTCTTAGATTACAGCAAATTATTAAGATGAAGTTCAGTTTCATTTAAATGATTTGGAGAAATGTACCTATAACAGACCAGTGTTTAGATGAAAACTACACTACTGATCAAAAGTTTTAGAACACCCTAGTTTTTCCAGTTATTTATTGCAACTCAAATCATGTAAGTCCAGTGAAACTTGAAATGGTACAAAGGTAAGAACTAACAGACAGAGGTAAAAAAAAAAAAAAAAAAAAAAAAGATAAAAGATACAAAACACAAGTCCAAGCTCTGCCAAAACGACCTCAGGAAAAAAGAACAAGATGGTAAAGCTTGAAAACATGGAGCGTCCAGCACAGTGTCCAGACTTAAACCCCATCGAGCTGGTTTGGGATGAACTGGACAGAAGAGTGAAAGTCAAGCAACCTACAAGTGTCACACATTTATGGGAACTTCTGCAACAGACTTGGGAAGAACTTTCTGAAGAATATTTGATTTCTATTGTAAAATGAACGAGCCACAAGCTGTTATATCTGCCAAAGGTCGACACTTTCATAAATGTTCAACAGTGAACAGTAAACCGTAAAAAAATAGAAAAAGTGTGATGCTCTAAAACTTGTACATGTATCATTTACGAAAAGTCTCTCCAGTTCTCAGAATAGACTCGGCCCTTTCACTCAAAGTGCTTTAGAGTGAGTCAGTTTGAAGTGTTGCAGCTGATGAGAAAATGCACAACTTAGGACTTTTCTGAAGACGCAAAATCAAAAAAATTCTCAGAGATCTTGTTGTTGCTTTGTTTGACCTGAGGCACGGTAAAATGCAAACTACATAAATAACTTACTGTGACTATTTACTTCAAAACCAGTTTGTCTATTTCAGGTTTGAAGAGAAGGTCTGTGCATTGGAAAAAAAAAAAAATCAGCTGTGGACTTGCTTAAATTTTACAAAAAAAAAGAGTCTTCTGAAATACATTTTTGAGACCATGTTTTTTATTTGTTGTTTTATACAGCCATACAAACCTTTCCCTTTTCTTGCTTTACACATTAGCGCTTTTTTAGACAATTGAAACTTTAATCGACTTCATTAAACCACTGCGTTTCACACAAAGAGGAAGGAAATGACTTACTCTCAACATTCTGGGTATGAACAGAAGATAGTTTCTGTTCCTTTTAAGAAAAAATAAGGTACTGAAATTATTGTGAAATCATGTCATTACTTATTTTAGAAAAACACCTAAACTTTGTAGCTTTTGGTTTTTCACGTTGTGCTAAAGTTCCTGTTTCCTTCTTCTTTATTATAACTAGCAGCCTTTATTTCTCCTAAGTCTCCTTTTTTAGTGGCATTCAAATCCATTTAAAGCTGCACTGTGTAACTTTTTCATTATATGTTATTTATATCATTTTTTTGCCTGGAATATTCCACAGTATGACATTAAACAGCTCTTCTTTAAATTTATTCAGTTACAGGTGGTTTTATATCTCAAAAATACCTAGAAAAACAGGGATTCTGACTGTGAGCAGATTGCCTCTCCACAGGTCTGACCTGTAATTTGGTCCAGTTTGGTCTCCATGAAGATAGAAAAGTTTAATGCCATACTGTGAAGCATTCCAGACAAAACAATAACATCTCCATGAAGAAAAGCATATGACAGACCCTCCACGATAAAAGTTACACAATGCACCTTTAAGTAACAAATGACTTTAAACCAGGCGTCACCAAACTTTTTTCTCTGGGGGCCACATTATTGCTCGTGACTGTGTTAGGGGCCGGGGTCATGTCAGGCATATAACAGAATTGTAAGACCCTGATGACGCAGATTATATTCTTTGAAAACTGCCACACTTTCTTTATATATCAGACAAACTGCACAGGTCTTACACTGAACAAAAAATAAGAGCGGTGGTCCACTGTTCTTTGAAAACTCGGCACTCTCTGTCAACTTTTCACGCTTTAACACTCGCCATTTTGCTGTCCTTAACTGCACTACAGAACTCTGCAAGTGCGTTGACTCTCACTTCTTCTTCAGCTGATGAAAATTCTGCAGCAAATTTATTGAAATATAAATATAAATACTTCAAATAAATATCTTTTTTTTAAACTGAAATCAACAAAATACAAGATGCAGACGTGTTATTATTTGCCAGAAGTAATTAAAAAAAAATAGGCCATGACAACTTTTGAGGATTGCGTCATAGGGCCAGTTCAAGTGGTGGGGGGCAGAGGGGCTAGGGGTCGGTCAAAGGGGTGTGGTGGGCCGGAGTCAGCCCGCGGCCCTTAGTTTGATGACCCCTGACTTAAACAACTGTATTTGTGTGACATAGAATATAATCTTTACTATTAGTGTCTAAGAATAAGGTTTTGGATGGTCTCTGATTCTGATCAAGTATTCTCAGAAGTACTGTAATTAATTAAATATGTATTAGTCTGCAACAATTAAATGAAATATGTTTACGTGTTGCATTTGTATTTTTGTTTGCAGATTAATTGTACATTGTAAGATTTTTTTGTGCAGGTTTCGTTGTTCGTCGCTAGAGGGCGCTGTGGGGTTACAGTCCAATGTTTTTCTTCGGGGAATTTCCGAGTCTTTTGTGATCAGTCTGTGATTACTTTTTTTTAAGTAAGTTATCCTTTAAATGCATGATAGAGCTAAATTATTCTCTGACTGTGGGAAAGACTGACTGGCGTGAGTAGTGTTGTGTTTTAGTTTTAGTTTTTTATTGAGTGATGCAGAAAAGAGGGAGGCACTGTTACGTTAGCTTACAAGTGTATCATGTGTTCAGAGACTGTTCGTATGTTGTTTTTTATGTTTTTTATTTTATTTTTTTTTTTTTTAACTTTTAACTGTACTTTTCAAACCCATGAATTAGCCTATATAACAAGAAATGTTAAAAAAAAAAAAAAAAAAAAAAAAAAGATATCTAACCAACCAAGTTAAAAAATATTGCGCTTGATGTACCATTTGACCCAAAAGTATGTATTTCCCTCCACAAAATGGACATTTAGGACATTATTTAGCCTCAATTTGCAGACATAGCAATTTGATCACCTCTAAATCACGCTGACATCAACATTACTAGTAACGATAATAATATATATTGTGTTTTCCTATGTTACTGCACACTCTAATAGGCTTTTAACATGTTTTAATTTCTAGATACATCCAAAGAGCAAAGACTACCTGCAAACTGAAGGAAAAGCCCTCAGTTTTTTCCATTCAGCTCAGTTCCCAGACCATAATTCAAGACAAGACACAAGCATGTCTGTCAACTGGCTTCTACAGGTAATTATAGTAATTAGACTAAAGTTGAACTTCTCCACCAGGAAACAATTTTAAAAACAACACACTTCTTGCATTGCTGATAGGTGTTTTCAGATTATAGTGTGTGATAATTATGGCTGGGTATCATTAAGAAGTTGCAGGTAAGATACATACCTAGATACATAGGCCACAATACGTTTTTCAATACAGTGCACTTGATACGTTATATTTCAAATCAGTTCTATAAGCTTCAATAAAAAACAAAAATCACAGCTAAATCATGGCTGTGATACTAGTCTTTATAAATATGAAAAACGCCCTTTTTACGCATCAAAACAGTGAAAAAGTCAAATGTATGACATAAACAAGTTTCCTTCCTCTAAACCAGCAACACAATAGTACCTCTTTCACAAAGTAATTTTGTAAAATATATAAAAAAATACTCTTGGCAATGTAGTGATATAGCCTGATTCATCTGACCTCGCAGCATTAGGATTCGTTCGCTCGACAGCTACTTTTTTTATTTAACTAATCGCTGCTATTTGGTTGTGAGGAAGAAGAGCAATAACGTCTTTCCCCTTGATAAAATTCAACATACACACAACATTCTCTTTGTTCTGGCTTTAATCCTCGATCTCAGGAATCGTTGCCAACACAGAATGTCTGTCTTCGTCTACATCCGTCTCGACTGCTTTGTTTACTGTTGTGCTGTACCACAAAAGGGACCCAGACAGACGCTTGAGTTTGACGATATGGCTTCACAGCTCTTCAATGATTGGCAGGTGTGCGGTCGACAACTTCCAGGGTTCTTGCAAATTGTCTAGTGTATTCTGATTCCTGACCTAGTCGCTGGAGAGAAATTAAATTGAGTGGAGGTGGCACCAGCCTGGCTAATATTGATACAGCAGCCCACGATATCAACACTGTATAATCAAATTAAACTATGCAATATATCGATATTTCAGTATTTTTGTTGTACTTGCAGATGGGTGATAAGTCACTTTTATTACATTACCGTCCATCTGTCCCCATCTGTATTAAATATAATTGGCTTAAAAAATGTTATGTTGTCATTTGAAACTCAGGTTCATATCACATGCTTCATATTGTATTTGACCAGTGTTTCCAAACCAAACCCTATCTCCTCGTGTTTGTTGTGGTCTCCCATGCTCATGTTTTGGTACCAGTTTCCCTCTCAGATCAGCCCGCTGGTTTGAGTCGGCCTAAAGCTTGTAGCATGGACTCGAGGAGGATTATCTGCTAACGAGGTTAAGTCCACATCAGCGAAACGGAGGATTGAGGAGCAGTGCCAGACCTGACCCCGTGGAGAGGTCTGTGCAGAGGGAAGCACACTCATTATAGACCACAGACACTTCCGCCACTGGGGCTATCCTGCTCTAACCTACATTAGCTACTTTTCTTCAACATTGTTTTTGCAGGGAATGTCAGCCCCCTGAACTGAAGGGTTACCAATTCCAATCTTTATCAGACATTTTCTATTTTTGTCAAGGCTTCCAAACACACAGACAAGACATACAATTGTAAAAGATGCGTATCCAGTGAAAAAAAAACACCGTAAACAATGTTCTAGTCCTGGTTTAGTCCCAATTTGGATGTTTGGATGTGTTTTGTGAGTTTATATGTAACCAGTCTATCATTATGAACACCTAGGACCAGGATAAAAACTGAAATTTGCTGTAATTATGTCCAATAAATATGCACTGTCCCAATCAAATAAATTCATAAAATAAGAAAAAGTCATGGATTGTTGTTTTTATTGATGGCTCTGTAAGTAGTTTTTTTTCTCAATCTTTTCAAAATGTATTCAAAACAAAATAATGGAACCTAATGGGGTTGTAGAAAGTATTGAAAATCAGATGCAAATCTATACTAAAACTAGTATCGAAACTAGAAACAGGTATTGATTAGGGATGTAATATATATCCAATATAATATCCAAATATCCAAATCTCTCAGTACGATATTATCACAATATGCATCACACAGTATGATATTTATTGCGATATAATTGTATATAGGACAGTATTTTTGCTTTTAAATTAACTTGACAAGATTTTGGTGTGAATTATTTCCGTCATAATCCCAAGAATTCAAGTAAAAAACGTATTTCTTCATGTTTGCACTGAAATGAATCATGGGGTATGTATTTTCCAATCTTTATAAGCTGTTGCTACTATAAATGCATGCATTAAAGCAAAGGAACTTGTAATTCAATATATTGTGACAGTCCGAGGATATTATTGTGAGACTTCTGACGATACAATATTATGATATTTCGGTTTTTGTAACATCCCTGACAAAAATGAACCTTTCCTGAATAACTTTAGAATGATATTGAGCTGTATCAGAACAATTATCATTATTAATCATAACAATTATTATTATTATGATTAGGTTTCACTACTTTATTATACACATTTGTATCTGTTTGTCTTTTCCAGAGGCGTCCCTTGTCTGGATCTCTGGGAGTTTGGCCCCAGTGTCCCGAGAGTCCCCCTCTAGTCCTGCTCTAGTCCTCCTGCTGTAATCCGGTTATAGTCCTGGTAATCCTGCCCGGGCTCTGGCTCTGGTCTTCTCCTCAGGTCTGTTTGAGGGAGGCAGCTGGACCCTCAGGACTCAGGTAGGACCCCCCGCTCTGACCACACCCACCTCCATAACACCATACAGGCTTTTCAAGAGTACTGGGTTATTTTGACTATTCAGGTCCCAGTCAAATGGCAAAAAATAATAGTTAGGGCTATTTGGAAACCGTATTTAATTGTATTTTTTATGACAAGCATAGCAATTGTGAATAGATTTCCATTTTTAATATAGGATTCTGTTCAAAGTGCATATTATAAAACACATCCAGATTGACAAAATTAACTAAAAGTCTGAAATATGAACTGACAAACTACAGGGTTAGCAATTTTACGCAAATTAAACCAGGATATTTTGTTATTTGTGAAGGAAATTATCGTGCTTTCAAAATTGCAGCCTTTGTGATTTGCTAATTGAGTCCATTCAAATTGCGATTTAGATTTGATTGTGATTAATCTTGCAAAATCAGGACAATTTAAGAAGCGAAATTAAGATGGCTGTTTATGTCTCGTTAACTTTCAGGCCACATGCCAGAGGAATAGTATCTTACATTACGGGTTTGACTGTTGTTTAATTGTTAAATTGTGATATTTGATTTGATGTGAAAACTATACCACACTTTTATAAATTATATGTTTATAAATCACAACATGAAAAAATATTTGACACTTTCACTCACTGATAATTTCTTTAAAGAAGTCTTCATTCATGTCAGGCATTTTTATTTTACTATTACCTAGAGATGTAACAATAACCAAAATTTCGTGATATCGTATCGTCAAAAGTGTCACAATAATATGGTGGACTGTCACAATATATTTAATTACAAGTTTCTTTGCTTAAATATATTTTTTTATAGAAGCAACAGCTTATAAACATCAGGAACTACATATCCCATGATCATTTCAGTGCAGATAACACGAAGAAATATGTTTGTTACTTGAATTCTTGGGATTATGACGGAAATAATTCACACCAAAATCTTGTCAAGGTATTTTAAAAGAAAAAAGTGTCCTATCTGCATTTATATTAGCTTCTCCAAAATATCCCAATAAATATGGTGAGATGCATATCATGATAATATCGTACTGAGAGATTTGGATATCGTTACATCCCTACGATTACTTGTATAATACATTTCCATAACTCTATTTTAGTAAGAAACCATCATCATCTGCTAAAGTATTTTTAGTAATTAATCCAACTTTAAAATATTTGCTGTATCATGTTTACTTATTCATACTCCTTATAGTAATTATTTCAATACAAGTTTAATGTTCATCCCCTTAACTGTAAATTTTCTGTGTTTTCTAAATCTTTTTAATTAGCATTCTACAAAATAAGTAATATTTTTTATGATAAATTTGTGATCATCTGGAGCCAGGAGAGTATCTATTAGAAACTGAAGTCAAATGTGATAGTTGTATTAGTTATATTTTTGTTTCCATTTCACATTTTCACATTTCACTATTCACATATAATTTAAAGAAATAAACATGGAAGTAACTAGCTGAAAAACATATATTTATCACAAACTCATGTAAAAAAAAAAAAAGTGTCCAAAGAAAGTTGCTTATTCTTTACCAATTTCATTCCCTGTGATAATTGGATTTTTCTTGTAACAAGTGAAAAGTTTAGGCTAGAATATTTTACGTATCATTTGGTTCTTGGTTCTGGATCATTTGCCAGCAAAGATCTGTATGAGTACCAAACAAAAAAACACTTTGCAAGTAAAATAAAATCTTAGGGAAAGTTGTAGGCACTAGTTTATTGCTACTAACTTGATTTCCACCAGTAGACCAACTACAGAGACAAACCCTTGTAACTAGAATAATAAAGACAAACATGGGGATAATAACTGGAGGACATTTTGCTTGGAGGAAATCCTTTAGTGTTTGAGCCTCATAAACTGTTTAAAGACCTCTTAGATTATCTGTAAATGAGCTCAGGCTTTTGTGGAGCTCCTCCCTCTTGTTTACATATGATCCATACATACTTTCTGACCTGGTGCCTGGGACTTGTCACTGAACTTTGTGACCTAGTAATGAATGCTTGGTGCACTGAGTTAAATGATAATATTGAAGACTATCCAAATAAATCCTCTTCTCCATGAAAATGTTATTGTTTTGCTTGGAATGTACTTGTCAATCCTTCTACACTGTTTAAATCCAGAAGGCTCTGAAATTGGACTATAGATCTTGAAAATCCTCCGTCCAACTGCATTTAATTTGTTGCACGTGACTCTCAAATGCTGAAGACACCTCCTCTCGAAAGCTCTTGTATCATTCAGAACAAAATATAAAACTTCTGTTACCAGATGCATGTCAAATCAGGGAGACAAGATACGGTTACAGACCCACTCGTCTTTTTCTCAGTGTGGTTCTGGTAGCCAGGCTGTCTACACCTAGTGCCTCCTCTCAATTTCATTTCTTTCCAGCGACTAGGTCAGGAATCGGAATACACTAAATGGTTTACAAGAACCCCATATGTTGTAGACCGTGCACCGGCCAATAAGCAAAGAGTTGTGGAGCCATGACGTCAAACTAAAGCGTCTGTCTGGGTCCCTTTTGTGGTACAACACAACAGTAAACAAAGCGATGGATGTAGACGAAGACAGATATTCTGTGTTGGCAACGATTCCCGAGATCGAGGATTTAAAGCCAGAACAAAGAGAATGTTTGGTGAATTTTATCAAGAGGAAAGAAATTATTACCCTTCTTCCTACGGGATTTGGCGCCTTACGTATGTCATAAAATAGCAGCGACTGGTTAAAAATAAAAAAAACTACCCGTCTACTGTCAAGAGAACAAATCCTAATACTGCGAGGTCAGACAGATCCCACGAAGTGAAACCAGCTGACGAATCAGCCTACGGTTCTGGCTGACCAGGTTAGGAATGCACCCCTGTATGGCATTAAACTTAGGCTCTCTATCTCCAGGGAGACAAGCATGTGAAGCCACTAGACCAGTCAGGCAAGTCTGCTCACAGTAAGAAAGCACGTTTTATTTTGTTCAGGATTTTTTCAGTAGTAAAAACACCTTAAATAAATGCTGGATACGATTAATGCCATGCTGTGGAACAAAGCATATCATCTCCATGGAGTCGCAGATGGTGGACAATCTGACCAGAAAAGTTTCTTTGTGCACCTTTTAATAAAACAAACATAAATTAAAAACAATATATACTGTGTACTGTATATATATATTGCAATGAAACATGTACTTCAGTAATGGAAGAAATTCCCCGCTAATTCAAATAATGGACAAATGCATAAAAGGTGAATATGTGAATTTATTGATCCACTGTAATTACCGTTACCTAATCAATTTAAAACATTTATATAATACTGGAATAACTTAGTGATTCATTATATCTTTGGTTATTGTGTGACAGCCAAAGTGAAAGAGCTGATTTTAGCACTGCGCTGTGGTGGGACCAAACTGGGCTTGGATTTAAGCCTTCAGCAGAGTCCAGCTGTGAATCTGCTGCTTTTGATCTGTGTGGGAGTCTCCTGTGCACAGAACATCCTGACAGACCAACCTAAAGCCTAAAGACCCAAAGCAACATTTGTAGACAGAGTAGGCAGAAGCTTTTGTACTTGTATTTACTTCCCTGGCCTGTTGGTAATCTTAAAGTCCCATCAGCTAAACAACCAAGAGTTTTTATTTGAGCAATACTTTATCTCATTTAATAAATTTAATTTTAACAAATTTCATAGGGTCCTCATAGGGGTGACAGTCACTCAGGTGATTAGAATGCTCATCCACTAAGAATGGTGGTTACTGCCGTTGTGTCCTTGGGCACACAACGTTGGTCCTTTCTTATGTATGAATGTAGTGTGAGTATCTGTCTGTCTCTTCTGTCAGTCTGTCCCAGGGCAGCTGTGGCTACAGAAGTAGAGTGGATAATGACAGTGTAGTGCTTTCAGAGGCGGCCATTCAAATCTGAGCACAACAAACGTGTATTTTGAATGTAGTTTAAAGGTGCACTGCGAACATCGAAATGTTATTGCTTTGTCTAGAATGTTCCACAGTATACATTAAACCTATGTGTCATAAGGAAGACGAGCAGGTATCAACACTATGAAGGAATTCTTATATTTTTGAGCAACAGAAATACACGTGATGAATAAATGCTAGATAGAAGTGTTTAATGTCATACCGTGGAACATTCCAGGGAACGTAAGTAAGGAACAGGCCCTCCAAATCCAAATCCACTTTATTTATATAGCACATTTTATTTTACAAACAAAGCAGTTTCCAAAGTGCTGCACAGAGATCAATAAAATGAAGACAACAAAAAGGTAAAACCATAAAATCATAAAATAGCAGTAAGTAAGTAAAACAGATAAAATAAATAGAATAAATAAAAGACAGAGAGGACCACACAACTCACGCGGTGTTAAAAACCAGAGAGTAAAAGTGGGGGCTGTTCGGACATGGGGGAGCAGAGCTTTCCAGAGTTTAGGGCCAGCCACAGAGAAGGCCCTGTCCCTCTAGATTTTAAGTCTCGTTTTAGGCACCACGAGCTGGAGCTGACCCACAGACCCCAAAGTGCGCGTGGGCCCTCCACCAGAAAATTTGCATAATGCACCGTAAAAATATTTTAATGTGTGATAGTTGAAATAGCCCCATCCTGGTCAGCTCCTATTGGCTAGAGTTAATGTTGACTTGGCGTCTTGTTTGTATTAACCTATTACCCCGGCTCACTGGTCTAGCGATTCCTAGTACAGTCGGCTATATCAGTATCCAAACAGAGCAAAGCATCATGGTCTATGTAGCTGCCGTATACTGTTCTACTGCTTTTATGTCCAGGATCTTATTACTGGATAAACTGTAGCTTATCTTCACCAGTTTTGATAGGTACTAGTTCATGTTACATTCATGTTGGTGCCTTCTTTCTTACATTTTCTTTTTAAGATCTGCATTTTTACAAATTGAGATCTATTTCTATGCAAAGGGCATCATACATTACTGTAACTGGAGTGTGGCACCTGTTGGTATCGACTTGGACTTAGAGAAACTTTATTGATCCACAAGGGAAATTATTTGGACACACACACTTATCACAATATAATATAATAACAACAATCAAAAATATACATGGTAATAATAAATTAAAAATAAGTAGCAAAAGTATATCGCAATTTCCACTAACCCATATTCGGTGGTGTTATTATTTTGGTGGAGATAGACCAATCTATTAAATCCTCTGAATAAACTAGACTGTAGTTCTCCTTTGCATTTCACCCATCCTTTCAGGAGCAGGATTTTCCCAGTGCTGCCCACTAAAATCTTACTTATAATATACTTTCCCACTATAGATTAGTGCATTGTATAAATAGTAACTGAGTTTATAGCTATTTCATATCATAGTACATATACAAATGGAGTCCAAACTGTCTTGATTGACTTCTACAATTTGGTATTCCCCATTAAAAATATAATTGTTGAGTATATATAAATATATATATATAATGTACAAGTATATGTGTAATTGTATTATTTTTGAATTTCCTTCGGGATCAATAAAGTGCATCTATGTATTACAGTGATACAGCTGTACTGGTCTAGACCTGGCTGAGATTAGGGTCACTCTCCGTCAGTCTTAACTCAAACTGACACTGATCCTAAATGACTACACTCACACCACTGGGCTGTTAGACTCTTTATAGTGTATATGGGGTATATAACAGTTGTATATAGCTTGTCTAGAGGCATAGCTTTGCCTTTTATGGTACAAAATCTGGAGAATACATTATTTTTTACAATCCAGATTTGTGTGCACATCCCCCATTATTCATAAAATGCGTTTGTAATGTTATATAAGATTAAAAAAAAGATTATATAAACAGAAAATAGTAAGAGTCACTGTTCCACAATTGCTGGAAAAATCATACATCATGCATTTGGCACCACTTTCTAAAGCAAATAAGAACACATTATTTCACTTTCATTTATTTATGACATTGAACTCGTGTCAGCTTTTGTTTCCTGTGAATAGGCCGAGTAATTACAGAGACTATAGATATTCTACAGTGTTGTGAATTTATTTGTTTCCCTGTGTCTCTGTGTTGCAGGATGTTGAGCTGGGTGGTGAAAGTGGTGCCACAGCCTCCGGACCTGCCCAAAAACCAGGAAGTGCCCGCCACTGCCCCGCCCCCTGCTCCACCCCCTGCTCCACCGGTACGATTTGATGATACATGGACTCCTAGGATATGGACACTATGCACTAATGTCCATTGATTTTTTTCATTTATTAATAAAAAAATAATAATACTAGATCATTCAAACACAGTTGATTTCCAATATGAGCTCAAATTAGTATCTAGTTTCGTACTAGTTTTAGTATTGATTAGTATTAGATTTTTCACCATCCTACTCCTGTACAGTTTACATTGCTTCTTCTTGTGTAAGTTCATATTTTAATTTGCTAAATAACACTTAATACCGATCGCAGACCTCTGTATTGTGCTACATTGTGATGGTTTTGTTGTATATTTTCTTATATTACCAAAAAAATAATGTAAAACGATATACCTGGATTAATATTGACAGTAGGTGTGGGACTTGATTTAAAAAAATCGAATTAATTACATGCTTTGTAATTAATTAATCTCAATTAGTCGCATAACAATATTTGCCCCAAAAGTGACATTTATTTTATGTAAATGAATTTTAGTAGATGGCTTCATCAAATAATATATACAGACACTTTTAAGATCAAGCTCTTTTAATGTCTGGAAAGAAATTTTGAAAAAATAAATTGCATTTAATTTCAAAATAGTAGACAAAGGTTAAGTCCCTGTCCAAAATTGAAGAGACTAAAGTTAAAGTGCCATTTCACTTTGAGTTATTAACCTCTGAACATAGTGCACACTGCAAAAAACTAAATCTAGCCAAGTTAAGATGATTTGAATTAAGAAAGTTTTATCAGGATTTGAGTAAATTTCACTTGACAAGTAAAATTATCTGCCAGTAGAGCAGGACTTTTTGTAGTTAAAATATGAAAATGCATCATGTTACACTTAAAATAAGAAAAACAACAACTTTTTGCACTTAAAATAAGAAACTAAATCAAATGTTGCTTGAATTAAGAAAAACACACTTATTCCATCGGTAGACAATTTTACTTGTCAAGTTGAATCTACTGAAATAAAGCAAAATGTTCTTAATTTAAGTCATTTTAACTTACCTAGATATTGTTGTTTTTTTCCAGTGTACATCTTAAAAGTAAATAAATAAATAAATATTGAAGTGCCAGTTGTCAGTTTGACATTTGTTATTTCTTCAACAGGAGAAGAAAGTGACGTTCAAAGAAGAAGGTATGAAATACAAATTCAGCTTTTGATAGTAAAGTTATTTCATTACTTTAACTCGTCTTTTTCCGTTTGACAGCTCCAAATACAAACAAAAACAACGATGCCCCAGCAGCTGAAGGAAGCAGGTCAGTATCATATTATACTGAGGACTGACTTTCAAAAATGTGTAATGCCGGACGTACACTGCGCGATATTTTCGATCGTTTCATTCAGCTCCAGCTCAAACTAAACGACCAATCACAGAGTTTAAAAGTTCAGAGCTTGTGATTCATGTTCTCACACTATACGATCCGATGCTCAGATGCGAGAGTAGATTGGATTTCAAACAGGTTTGATATTCTTGTGGCCTACGATTGCCGATTGGGACCTGGTCATGAGGTATTAATTGTTTCTCGTTATCTCATGTTTACTACACGAAGCACAACACACGATTAAGCCAAAACTCGTCCCGATCCCAAAAACAGTCGCACGAGTAAAGGTATTTATAGTAAGGTATTTATTTCGACTCAACATTTGTATTCTTCTGTTCTTAATTAAAATGGATTTCTGAGACGATGCCTAAAGAAAATATGAATTAGTTTATGAATTTGAAAAGATTGAAGTGCAAACGTGTATACCAAAGTTAATTAAATGCCTATTACTACCATTGTAAAAGAATGATTTTGATGCCAAACCTTGTCTACTAATAAATGGATAATGGTTTGTTTCATGGGCATATAACTGTTCTCCATCTAAGGCTCGTTGTGGCTCTTTTATACTCGATTTCTTGTAAGAGCTAAAATTGGAAGCTCTCTGACATTCTCGTTTTGTCAAAAAGGAGGTCAGGAAAAAGGTTGGAGACCGCTGGAGTGTACAATTGCTGTTTGATTTGCTTCATTTGTTTGTGAAATTAAAGCGCACGTACCTGATTTCAAACCATGAGTAAGGATCATGTTTTAGTTTGAACTTGTTTTTTTTCTGCTGCGGAGATGACACAAAAACTACTGTCTGTTTCCTTGTAGTTTTCAAATCTTTACTACTACCAGATTTTTGAATCACATCTGACAGAGAAAATACCATGTAAAATGAACAGATTATATTTTACACTCTCAATTTGTGTCTTATTTCACATCTTTAACCAAACACATGATGTAAAGAGCATTTATCTTGACAAAAATAAACTCAAAATAAGTACTTAATTTTTTTTTTTTTTAATATTGTATTCTTCTTCAGGCCTGGGACTGCAGTATTGTCTTGGATCAGTAGTGCCATGCCTCAACCTGTGAACGTTAACAACTCTGCCAACAAGGTTAGACCATTTTACACAATAGTTTTTAACATTAGTCACTTTTTTCAAATAACTGGTCAAGTAATATTGTTTCTGTTTTATGCTTTGTTGCAGGAAGAAAGCCCACCACCAAGGTATCTGATGTTTTTTTTTTACTCAGAATGATGCAGAATCATGTTAGTAACATTAACACCATTCATAATCACCTACAGAACATAAATCACAGGCTACAACACATGAACCAGGACTAAACCAAGACTGAATCAGAAGTGAACCAGGACTGAACCAAGACTAAACCATGACTAAAACAGAATTGAAACAGGACTGAACCAGGACTAAACCATGACTCTAACAGGACTAAACCAGGTCTAAACCAGGACTAAACCAGGAGGACAGAACCAGGACTAAAACAGGACTAAAGCAGGACTAAAGCAGGACTAAACCATCTCTAAACCAGGACTAACCCGGGATGACTAAACCAGGACTGAACCAGGACTAAACCAGAACTAAACCAGGTCTAAACCAGGACTAAACCAAGACCAAACCAGGACTAAAACAAGTCTAAACCAGGACTAATCTTAGACTAGAGAGAGAACCCCAAGCCCATGAAGCAGGTGTCCACAAAGTGCGACTGGGCTACGGCTGCGCTTAGCCCATTAGGGCGTGGAGCTCTGTGCCGGTCCTTTTGCCTGTGGTCACCTCACAGTCTACACAGGCTTACCTCTAGGCTCGTCCTGACACAGTCCTGGTTTAGTCCTGGTTTAGTCAAAAGAAACAGAAAACACACACCAAAATTCTTGTAGAGGTACAAATGCAAGGAGCGGCAAGACAAAAGTAAAAAAATGCATAGCACATACAGATGGCCGATATCCAAAAGCTTTTTTTATTTTTAAAATAATGTTTCGGCAAAAAAAAAAGCTTTCATCAGATATTTTTCTTGTTTTCGACCACAGCACATAAAATATTTGCCAGCCCAGGTGCTCATATACCCCTCCAACAAATGGGAAGTCCCAAAGTGAGGTCACACAATGACTTCACCCCTGCTTTTATTTTGTCGACATAACCTTTTTGTAGAAAACGAATTTGTGACAAACCTCTGTCTTTTCATTCCTTTAAAAAGCAATAACCCAGAAGACGAGTGAGTAACAAGAACAGTGGTAAAGTCTGCTTTGTACTGAGCTTCTGCAGATTATATGAAAGTCCCATTTGCTTTATTTTCAGATGCTACTAATATAATTTCCACATCATTTCACATGTTAATTTAGAGGCTTTTATGGAAGTGAGCATTGAGTTTGAATTTTTAGTATGATGACAGCACATATTAATCTATACATTTTACTTTGCAAACAAACAAACTGCCAAATAGTGATCAGCTTTGCCTATTCAAAAAGCTCTTAAGAGTTGCACGCAGCTTTAGTTAGTAATCCTCAACTTTCTAAACAGATATTATGTGTTTTTAAAAGTGTTTCTGTCCCACAACAGCAAAGGGATGATCGCCTGGATCTCACAGGGTTTGGAGAAAGTTGTTCCTCATCCAGAACTGAAGAACAAAGATCCTCCTCCAGCAGAGAAGCCAAAGGAGGTCAGACCGGTCTCTGCTCCAGGTAACAAAAATAAAAAAGAAATGAAAACTGGAAAAACAATGTATGGACTAAAAAAATGTTGTTTGGATAGAGGCAGGCACATCCCATAAAAAATTCCAAAAAGAAAAATTGGAAAAAAGAAAAAAACACACTGCCGTTCTTTGGAGCTCTCATGTATTTATTTATTTTTTTGTTAGTAACATTGTGGTGTTATTATTATACTATTTTAAGGTCAAACCCTTCTTCAGACATTAACAAAAAAAAATCCCCACTGCTATGCCTTCCCCACTATTTCATATATATCACAAAATTAAACTTTAAATATAAACATTTGCGAGTCTAATTGGGGTGTAATTATTATTATACTTTAATTCTGATTTAAATGTGATATGAAGTAAACATTTTATCAATCTTTTTGAATGTTTTTTTGTCTTCTGTGTTAAGAAAAATTAAAAAGGTGAAAACCTATTGATCGTGTGACTGTGTTTAGCTGCTCCAGTGACTGTGGAAGTGAAGAAAAGCCCTGAAGAAAAAGCCGAGAACAGCACAAGGTAGGACATTATATTTTGAGTTTTTGTTGTTGTTGTTGCCAATTTTATTTTGTGTTTCTTACCCCACTGAGACTTAATCATTAAAGGTACACTATGTAACTTTTCTGGTGGAGTGTCTGCTTCTTGCTTGTCTCCGTGGAGTTGTGTAATGCTTCTCTTCAAGTGTTCCACAGTATGCCATTAAACTTGTCTATCTCCATGGAGACAAGAAGCTCATGCCACCAGTCCAGGTAACAACAGGTCATATCTGTGGAGAGGCAACTGCATGTTTTTTCAGAGGATTTTTTAGCAATTAAAACTCCTTTAATTGAATAAATAAATGTTAAATAAGTTTAAAGCCATACTGTGGGGCATTCCAGACAAAACAATAACATCTCCATGGAGACAAACAGAAAAGTTACATAGTGCAACTTTAAATGCCAAGGATATCTATGCAGAATCATTTGTAATAACTTATCTTTTCTTTTTTTCAGTATGATCGAGTGGATAAAGTCGGGCATTGAGAAGATGGTCCCTCAGCCGGAGCATCTCAAGGCAAAAGCAGAAAACACGACCAAGAACGAAGCTCCTCCTGCACCCAAAGGTGAATACTACTAAGAATGTGCAAAAATATTGAAATATCGATATATCGTATCGTTTAATGTGATGATACAGTATCGATATCATGGGCTGCTGTATCAATATATCTCCAAGAGGATTTGGTATATTTTACAAAATAATTTTGTTACAGCACTACAGTTTTGTTCTCGTTTATGTGAGACATTTGACATTTTCACTGTTTTGATGGGTAAAATTGGTATTTTTCTTGGTATTTTTCATATTAACTTTGCACAAGAAGTGGTTTAACAAAGACGTCTAGTATCACAGCCATGATTTAGCCATTATTTTTTAATTCAACCATATCAAATCGATTTGAAATACCGTATTTTTCAGACTAAAGGTTGCTATGGAGTATAAGACGCACCAGCCAAAAAATGCGTAATGAAGAAGAAAAAACATATAAGTCAGACCGGACTATAAGCCGCACTTTTTGGGCGAAAGAGACCGGGAGCCGACATTTCATCTTCTGCATCTTTCTGCTTCCTCTTCTGTGTAGCTGTCATCAGACTCAGCATCAGTTCCAGTTAGAATTATTCTTGACAGGATGGTTTTGGTTGTCACTGAAGTCCAGGCTTTGTCGATCCATCCTGTGACTTCCAGGAAAGTTGCATGGTGCACCCTCCCTGTTGCCATGAAGCTGTGTTCTTCATCCCCGCTTGCCGCGAGTCTCTCACAAGTTTCTCGCTCACTCCAAACTTTCTTTCTGCTGCTCAATTACTTTTTGGCTGATTATTTCACTACTTGCAGTAGGACAGCAGCTCTTTATACAGGAGACATACACAGTAGAGCAAAGTGACAGTGGTACGGTAATAGCAGATACTGGCACAAAAGCCTAAAGTGCGCTCTTGCAGCTGTCAGTGTGAAAATTTTAATATATAAGTTGCACCAGAGTATAAGTCGCAGGATTCACCCAAACCATGAAAAAAAGTGCAACTTATAGTCCGAAAAATACTGTATATTGTATTGAAACGTATCGAATCGTAAGCTCATTGTATTGACATATGTATCGTATCGGGGTATGTATCATATCTGCAACTTCTGAATGATATCCAGCCCTAATTACTACATGTATTTATTTTAACAAATGAGGTACTTTATGCTTTGATTAAACCTCACTGTGTTGTCTGTTTGTTGTTTTCAGTTGAAGCTGCTCCTCCTGCAAATCCTCCTCCTCCAAATCCTGCTCCTCCTCCTCCTCCTCCAGCTCCAGCTCCAAAACCAGCCGCAGAGGAGACGTAAGTGTGCAGCGATCAAATTCTGTATTATATTCTCAACACACACACTTGGTACTGAAATAATTTTAGATGAATCTGATCAATCAATTACCAACCATACAATAACTTATCTTATTTCTTGTTCTCTTAGGTCATCAACAGAACAGCAGACAAAGTAGGTGCAGTCTTTGCTTTGGAATATACAGTAATTGATTATATATTTATTCTAATATCTGTGTGTTTTCAGTGTGGTGGGGTGGATTGTCAATGAGATCGGACGGATGCTGCCTCAGCCTGTTCTCAAATCGGTGAGTTACATTATTTTATTGAATGCCCATGTATGATTACCTTTTATCGAACAATTAACTGTATAGGAAATAAATAATGTCACATTTAGAGACAAATATTTAAATTACACTTTTTTTCTTTACAGGAAAACAGTGAGAGTGGACCAAACAGTAAGTAGCTGCAAATTTATAAACATACATCACTATACACAGTCAAATATAAAACAAATATTCTTTACTGAGAAACACAGAAACAAAATTTAAACATTTATTCCTCTTTAGGATCATATTATAGTTTAAAATGTGTTGCATCAGTTTGGTTTAATTAAAAACATAAGAAAATACAACCCAGCATGCATTTAAGAGACACTGGATTGGTTGATAAATTTTGATTGATCTGATTGGGTCATAATCGTTTTTGAGACGCCTGATTAGTTGATGGAATTTTAGTATTAGTATTAGTAGTAGTTAGTAGTAGTAGTAGTAGTAGTAGTAGTAGTAGTAGTGTTAGAAATTGTTTTTTATCTGTTGATGAGATTTTGAAGCATCTGATTGGTTAATTAGCTTTTTCCGACTCGTGATTGGTTGATTGGTTTTGTCGGCTGCAGCTGATTGGCCGGTGTGCGTGTCAGTCAGTCGGGAGGCGGGCTCTAACCTCTTCTCTCTGTGTTTCAGGGGGAACAGGTGGATAGAGCCCCTCCCACTGACTCCACCCTCCACCGTGCTTCAGCGAGGCCAAGGCTAAAGTTTAGCACTAACTTTGTGTTAATGCTGAGTTTAAATATTATAAAACATTTAACTAAATCTAAATGATGAAAATGTACTCACTGACAGAACATGATTGTACTTGTATATATGCTAGGAGTCTTTGTGCATACTGATAAACTTACTCATAAAGTACTCAATAGACAAAAAATATATATATATTTTAAATAGAAATATCACCTTAAAAGTAGTATGAGATGGATCGTGCACTTTGGTGGGACTTAAAAAGGCAAAGTTCTTGAATTAAAGCACTTTTTAAAGCAAAATAGGACACTCTTGTACATTTCACTGTACATAGAACACTGTTTTGACTGTGTTTTGTTGTAAATATTGTCATGTACATAGTTTTTTACATGGAGATAAATGTGAGAGACGGGTGTGTTGTTGAACAGTTTTACATATTTTGACTTTATTTCTGTTTTGAGCTATTTCACTTGCCTGCTGTTAGTATTCACTGATCTTTAATATTCTTATTTTTCTGTTATTACATCAGTTAGTCTGCAGCAGTGGATATGAATTTATAGATGCTGCTAATTTTACCGCCAACAGAAAGTGAGTAGCAATGAATAATTCTTACAAAAGTATATTTCTGTACGCATTTAAGCCTTTATAAAACTCTGCTCACTGTTACTGGTACTTACGGCTTATGAGATTATAACTGTGCAGACATTTATTTTGTGTTTAACATGCACTGGGTTTTTGGATTTTTGTTTAAGAAGATATCTGATTTTTAACTTTAAGACCTGATGAGATTATCCCAGACGACCTTTTCCCATTGTTTCCATGGTGATTACTGTTTACAATACAATCTGCTGGTGCTGGTCCATTTTACAAACTTCTGCAAACTTTTATGAATGAAAACAAATGGAAATAAGATGCAGCATGTGTTAATGTAATAAATAGATAATGTATAATTTGTACATTCTTATAACAAAACCAAAATCCATGTTTCTAGAATTTAAAACTAAATAAATGTGTATATAAGTCTTGCACTGTCAGTTTTGTGGTCAAAGCCAATCAACCAATCAGAGTTCTCCATTTGAATACTTAGTTCCATAATATCCCACAAAACATTTTAATACAGAAAATACCTCTAGATCTGAGCTTGGTTTTTGTTATGGTTTGGGTCACTGTAGCGCTTCTCTGTTTGATTTTCAAATTTTCTGTCACAAAATAATCACAATTTATCATTCGTTCAAGCAGAGGTGGGTAGAATAGCCAAATTTCATTCAAACAAGAATACTGTTACTTCAAAACAATATTACTCAAGATGGAGTAACGAGTTGTGGTGAAGATTTACCACTCAATCTACGTTCCTACCTTCACCTATGGTCATGAGCTTTGGGTAATGACCGATACAAGTGACCAAAATGAGTTTCCTCTGCAGGGTGGGTGGGTGCTCCCTGAGAGATAGAGTGAGGTCACACGGGAGGAGCTCAGAGTAGAGCCGCTGCTCCTCCACGTCGAGAGGAGCCAGCTGAGGTGGCTCGGGCATCAGTTTTGGATGCTTCCTGCATGCCTCCCTTAGGAGATGTTCTTGGCATGTCCCACCGAAAGGAGGCCCTGAGGAAGACCCAGGACACACTGGAGGGACTATGTCTCTGGGCTGGCCTAGTTACATCTTGGCGTCCTCCTGGAGGAGCTGGAGGACGTGTTTGGGGTGAAGGAGGTCTGGGAGTTCCTGCTTAGACTGCTGCCTCCTCGACCCGGCCCCAGATAAGCTGAAGAAAATGGATGGATGGATAAAGAGTATAAAAGTATATAGGGAAACCACTACTACTCAAGTAAATTAAAAAAGTGACTGGACATAACATCTGATGCAACTGGACAAGAGAAGATTTTGTCACTTGTAGACTTACTCACAGTGGGAAAAGTAACCAAAGGTTACTCTTCAATAAAAATATTATTCAAGTAGGAGTAAAATTATGGTGTCTGGAAACAAATCTGGTAGGTACAGCTCTACTCTAGTAAATGTTTTTAAGTACTGCCCACCTCTGCATTCAGATTATTTTCTCATACTAATACATATGTTTTAAAACTGTGTATCTGCCTACACATGCAAAGCTTTACACTATAGATGTGACACAACTATTTTACAACTCATGTTTGTTAGTTATCTGTCTGTTATTATCAGATATGTGCTGTAAAAATACTGTATCTTGATTTGTAGCAGTAGTGAACAGCAGCCAGACCAAAAATGACCTGGTTTTGGAGGATCTCGAGCAAAATAATGAAAAACAAGAAGCACCCGCTCAGAAAGAAGACACGCAACCAAAGAAACAGGTCTGTGTAATGCATTTTAAGGTTAAGGTTATCATGCTGGGGAGCTCTGCATGTATGTCAGTGGTGGATTTTTCAGTTTGAAGTCTGAAAACTCAAGTAAAATTATAATATAAATGTGATTGTTTATGGTCATCAGCTGCAAAGTATTAACATGCACTAGAGATTTGCACATGATAAACCTCACCTGACTTTGTTGTGTCCAGGCTGAAGACACAGAGGCACAAACAGAACATCCATCTCTGAAGGACAGCATCAAGAAGGAGACAGAGGAGGCAGTGCTGGCCCAGATGGAGGAGAGGTGGGACTCTATATCATTCATACCATAAATTTAGTCTGAGTCAAGTGATTTGGTGTAATATGTATACATAGGCAAGGCAAGGCAAGTTTATTTGTACAGCACAATTCGTACATGAAGTAGTTCAAAGTGCTTTACAGAATAAAAAATGCATTAAAACCACAATAAAAACAAATCAAAACATAAATAATCATCATAAAATTAAAGATTAAAATAAAAAAAGAGAGCGAGACATTTGCATAAATCAGAGAGAAGTGTGCGGAATGAAAACCTTTCCGTCACCTTCAGTTACCTACCGTAAAGGGAGAAATGTGAATGAGAACTTCCCCCATTAAAGTGGGAATAAACACCAAAACTTCATCCACAATCACAGTCCAAATCGCCTGGTGGACACTAAAATGCCATGTACATAGTTTAGTTAGAAATATTTTTTAAAAGTTATCACCACAATCCTGAGAGTCCTAGCTTATTCTGCACTGTTATGTCCTGTTTCCTGAAAATCCATATGAAAAACCAGAGTACTACATACTTTTTGTATAGGTGTATAATGTTTGCATAGTTTTATTTCACTTTCAAATATTTGTCAAAGCATAACACATATATGCACAAACATATTTATTCTCCTGTATTCTTGTGTATTGTCCTGTAGACTGCAGCTGGAGCGTCTGGCTGCTGCTCGGGCTGCAGAGGAGCTGGCCCTCAAAGCAGCAGAGGAGGCTGTGAGACAACTGGAGAAAGAACAGGCTGCGAAGATCATCATCGACTCCATCAATGAACCACAAGACCAGTGAGTACTCAAAACAGTATTTAAGTGTCTGCCAAGTCTTGTGTCTGTGGATATGTTATTGTTCTGCCTGGAATATTCCACATTATGGCATTAGAGTTGTTTACATTTTTTATTCAACATTTATTTCACCAAGAAAGTCCCAACTTATCTCTTTTTCAAAGGAGACGTAGTTAATTAAGTTATAGTTGAACCAATACCATTACTACTACTACTACTACTACTACTACTACTACTACTACTACTACTACTACTACTACTACTACTACTACTACTACTATTACTACTGTTTCCACTACTACTGGTACTACATTACTATGTTTGTGTGGTTCAGTCTGCCAAACATTCAAGAGGAGGAGAATGAGGATGACCCTGAGTAAGTTTGTTATAGTGCTTTATATCTTCAAACCTACAGTTTTGCTTAACTTTTACTTATTATAGTATTTTATGGATAATTGCTTTTGAATACAACATCCCCATGTTATACCAATTTTAGTGTAGTAAAGTTAGGTCTAATTCTTTTGTACCATATACTAATACTGTAGTTAGTAGTAGTGATGCTATACTGCCACCTCCTGGTAAATCTTGATCAAGTTTCTTCTTTGCCGTACAAGTTTGCTTACAGATATACAATATTAAGAATAATATATAAGATTTAAACAAACACTACCGGTCAAAAGTTTTAGAGCACCATACTTAAATTAAATTTTTTTACTGTTCACTGTTTACTGTTGACCAAAATGTACTCTAAACTTTTGATTCATGAAAGTGTCCACCTTTGGCAGATGTAACAGCTGAACACACTCGTGGCTCGTTCTTTTTGCAATAGAAATCAAATATTCTTCAGAAAGTTCTTCCCAAGTTTTTTGTAGAAGTTCCCATAAATGTGTGGCACTTGTAGGTTGTTTGATTTTCACTCTTCTGTACAGTTCATCCCCAAACCAACTCGATGGGTTTTAAGTCTGGAGACTGTGCTGTACACTCCGTGTATCATTCGTTCATTCATTTTTCAATATAAAACCAAAAATAAGAAAATGAAAAAACAACAGTTTTCTTCATTATTTGTCTCCAAAGCTAAAATGAAAAAAATGGATAACGATTTGTTTTTTTAGTTTTTGATTTTGTGTTTAAATGAATAATGGAAAAAACAAATAAAGGTAGTTTCCGTGGCTTAAACTGTGACGCCGCATACGGACTGAATCAGGGCTAAAACAGGACTGAACCAGGACTGAACTGTTTTCAGTCCTGGTCTGGTCCCGGTCTCAGTCCCGGTCTCAATCACTGTCTGATCCTGGCCTGATCCCAGCCTCATTTTCAGGCAGGTGCGTGCATGCGTGTGTGTGTGTGTGAATGTATGCACATGTACATATATATCAGGGAGGTGGATCATTGGGGGGTGGGCCGGCCTGGTCGATGGGCGACCGCATGCGGAGCCCTGGGGGTGGCCCCCGCACCCGCCTTGAGGGGCGTAGATGTGGCTTGGCCTGCTCCCACTTGAGTGGGGATCTGAGGCAAAATGCCAACACACACTTAACAAATTTTCAATACTCAAATTAAATAGAAATAATACAGGTCAACATTAAATCATCCACATAGCCTGTCTATCCCCCCCCGGCACACACACACACACGCGTATGCACACACATACACACATACACGTATATGCACACACGTGCACACACGCACATACACACACGCACGCATATATACACACACACACAACACACACACACAGACACACACATAAGGTTCACACTGTCACCAACCCCTGTCATCTTTGTCGCTATTTGTATGTAATGTTCAGTCGTAATGTCTGTCTTGTATCTTGTATGTTGTTTGGTTCCTATTTGTTGTAATCTATGTAGTTTGCAAATAAAAATTATTTAATAAAAAAAAAAAAAAAGAAAGTTCTTCACAAGTTTTTTGCAGAAGTTCCCATAAATGTGTGGCACTTGTAGGTTGTTTGACTTTCACTCTTCTGTACAGTTCATCCCAAACCAACTCGATGGGGTTTAAGTCTGGAGACTGTGCTGTACACTCCGTGTATCATTCGTTCATTCATTTTTCAATATAAAACCAAAAATAAGAAAACGCAAAAACAACTGTTTTCTTCATTATTTGTCTCCAAAGCTAAAATGAAAAAAATGGATAACAATTTGTTTTTTTAGTTTTTGATTTTGTGTTTAAATGAATAATGGAAAAAACAAATAAAGGTAGTTTCCGTGGCTTAAACTGTGACGCCGCATACGGACTGAATCAGGACTAAAACAGGACTGAACCAGGACTGAACTGTTTTCAGTCCTGGTCTGGTCCCGGTCTCATTTTCGGTCTGGTCCCGGTCTCAGTCCTGGTCTGGTTCCGGTATGGTCCCAGACCTGTTTTAGTCCTGATTCAGTCCTGGTTCAGTCCTGGTTCAGTCTTGGTTCAGTCCGGCATCACAGTTTAAGTCATGGAAACAGGAAACGGTCGTTATCTGTTTTTTCCATTATTCGTTTAAACACAAAAAATCGAAAACTGAAAAAACAAATCATTATCTCTTCTTTCATTTTGGTTTTGGAGACAAATAATGAAGAAAATAATTGTTTTTTCTTTTCTTTTTTTTTTTTTGGTTTTCTATTGTAAAAATTAATCAACGAATGATACAGTTTCTGGACACTCCATGTTTTAAAGTTTATCATCTTGTTCTTTTTTGGCAGAGCTTGGACTTGTGTTTTGTGTCTTTTATCTTTTTTTAACCACTGTCTGTTCAGTATTTACCTTTGCACCATTTCAAGCTCTTCATTGGACTTGCATGACTTGAATTGCAATAAATAACTGGGAAAATGTGTGTGTTCTAAAACTTTTGACCGGTAGTGTAATTCATTGGTGAAGACATTTTTTTTTTTTTCATTATGGTGCCTATGTTGAAATGTCCAGGTTACAAACACTGAAGGAGGACAGTGACGACGCTCCTGATTTAACCAAAGAGAAAAAGAAAACTGTGGATCAGTAAGACCAGACAAGCTGCTTCTTAAATAGATGCCAAATGAATGGATGAAGTTGCTGTAGATGCTCAAAGGCACTGGGTAGTTTGAGTTGCATTTACGGTTTACTGGAGTAGCTTTGTAGAGCTGAGAGAACTTTGTAAACTCTGAGTAAGTAGAGGTGGGAGATGTATTGAAATTGTGATTTGGAGCTGTGCAAAATTAAAATATATTGAGCATATCCTGTATATCTTTTTAAGGCTTCAAAGGAGATGATTAAAAGTAAAAATGAAAAAAAAAAAAAAGCTGTACAGTGATTTTTGAATTCTTCTAATTTTGCAGTCTATTCACTTTTTGTGCAACACCTCCTCCTGCTTGTTTTCCACGTAAATCTTGTTCCTTTTGCTATAATATTCCACAGTATGGCTTAATACTTTACTTTGTCCATGGAGAATGTTCCACAGTGTGGTTTTAACTTACTATTTCCATGGAATCATGCAGGTGATTTTACTAATCCGTGTATCATTCGTTCATTTGTTTTCCAAAAAAAATAAATAAATAAATAAGAAAACTAAAAAAACAACTATTTTCATCATTATTTGTCTCCAAAACCAAAATGATAAAACAGATAACGATTTGTTTTTTCAGTTTTCGATTTTGTGTTTCAATGAATACTGGAAAAAACGGATAACTGATGTTTCCAGTTTCTGTGACTTAAACTGTGATGCTGGACTGAACCAGAACTGAACCAGGTTCTAAACCAGAACTGAACCAGGACTAAACCAGTTCCCGGTCTCAGTCCTGGTCTGGTCCTGGTCTCAGTCCCAGTTTCAGTCCCAGTCTCAGTCCCAGGCTGGACCCGGTCTCAGTCTCGGTCTGGTCCCGGTCTCAGTCACAGTCTCAGTTCCGGTCTGGTCCCGATCTCAGTCCTGGTCTCAGTCTCGGTCTGGTCCTGGTATTAGTCCCAGTCTCAGTCCTGGTCTTAGTCCTGGTCTCAGTCTTGGTCTGTTCCTGGTATCAGTCCCGGTCTCAGTCCCGATCTCAGTCCTGGTCTCAGTCTCGGTCTGGTCCTGGTATCAGTCCCGGTCTCAGTCCTGGTCTCAGTCCCTATCACCCGACAGTTTACATGGGCGCACCTCCGGGCTCGTCCTGACACTCAGTCCTGGTTCAGTCCTGGTTCAGTCCTGGTTCAGTCCTGGTTCAGTCCTGGTTCAGTCCGTATGCGGCTCAAAAGTCCGGCATCGCAGTTTAAGTCACGGAAACGGGAAACTTCTGTTGTCCATTTTTTCCATTATTCATTTAAACACAAAATCAAAAACTAAAAAAAGAAATCGTTATCCGTTTTTTCATTTTGGTTTTGGAGACAAATAATGAAGAAAATAGTTGTTTTTTTCATTTTCTTATTTTTCTTATTTGTGTTTTATTTTGAAAAACAATTGAACGAATGATACACGGATTTTTACTAATAACATTTGTACTGTTCCTTACCTTCTGAGACTTTGAAGAGAACTTTTTCAGTACATTTCTATAATATGTTCTTTGAAAATACCTGAATTTGAAATCATAAATCTGAGTACTTTAGTGACATGCTTGCAGATTGACAAACACTTTGTATGTGTGGGTAAGTCTACTTGAATATAATTTTGCCCACCTGTAGAAACATGTCTGAACTTGCTTGCTTTGACTATGTGCTTATTTCAATAGTTTGGAGTATAGATAGATTTACTTTTTCCAGCTTAGGCTTCTGCTACTATAACGCATAAGGTTAGTTAATAGCATATTGAATTATAGTTATGTTTGCATCTCCAGTTTTGAACTTCATATATTTGTGTTGCTTTTTCTAAATTTTTCTCTCACTGTATCAGAGCGGCCATTAAAAGGTAGGTTTAGAGAGACAACCTATTTATCACAGTGGACAAATCACAGTCGCTTAATGCTTTACAAAGCAATTCAGAACCACACATAAAGAGTCAAATTACCAATGAAATGCTTGATTAAAGGTGCACTGTGTAAGTTTTCTGGTGGGGGTCAACCTTTTGCTTCATCTTCTTTGAGATGTTATTGCTTTGCCTGGGAAAAAACAAAAATCTAATCATGAAAAACTTGCATTTTTACCTTTAAGTTGACTTGCCTCTCCTGGTCAAAAGTTTTAGAACACCACATTTTTTCCAGGTTTTTACTGTTTACAAGGGATGTAACGATAACCGAAATATCGTGATATCGTATCGTTAAAGTTCTCACAATAATATCGTGGACCATCACAATACATCGAATTACAAGTCTCTTTGTTTAAATTAAGAGTTATGGTGCAGCAATAGTTAAAAAAAAAACAGAGGGAACTACATAGACCATGATCCTTTGCTCCATTTCAGTGCAAACTACAAGAAGAAATAACGGTTCTAAACATTTTTAAGTCTTAGTTCTTTGGATTAAGTCTTGTTAAGGCATTTTAAAAGGAAAAAGTAGCATATTCACAGTTTTGTTCACAGCCTCCACAAAATATCGCAATAAATATCGTACCATGAGATGTATATCGTGAAAATAGCGTACCGACAGATTTGCATATTGTTACATCCCTAATTGTGAGCCTCCCCACCATATCGTGAGCTTTCCCACGATATCACAATAAATATCGTACAGTGAGGTTCATACCGTGACGATATCGTATCGTGAGACTTGGATATCGTTACACCCCTACGGTTTAAGTTTACCATCTTGTTCTTTTTTCCTGAGGTAGTTGTGGCAGAGCTTGGACTTGTGTTTTGTATCTTTTATCTTTTTTTTTTTAACCTCTGGTTGTCCAGTTCTTACCTTTGTACCATTTCAAGCTCTTCATTGGACTTGCACGACTTGAACTGCAATAAATAACTGGAAAAATTAGGGTGTTCTAAAACTTTTGACCAGCAGTGTATCTGACCTATAACTGGGCCTTGCAAAACCATTTGGTTGTCGCCATGGAGATAGATTTTTTAATGCCGTACTGTGCAACATTCAAGACAAAGCAATTTCCTTTTCAAACAAACAGAAGTTGATGGACCCTCCACAAGAAAAGTTACATAAGCACTGTTACCATTTTATATCAGTAAACATAATTTTCTGCATGGACTGTGCTGTTAAATTATTTGAGAAATTGAATGAATGACATTTCTTAAGCATTATTTAAGACATTTTATTGGATGAGGACCATTTCGAAGCAAAAGACAGTTTCTCTATCATGGTTTAATATCAGAGCGAGAAGGAGAAAATATGTGGGGCTAGCAGTTCAAACTCAGATGCGATTATGGTTCAAAATCAATACAAGAGATTTATTTGCTTATTATTTATTTCTTAGTTTTTTCTTATATTAACTATTAAAGAATTCATTATTTTTTCACAGTTCTCTTGTTGACATGTGTCCGGCGGATAGCACCAAAGCCCCAGACCAAAACGTCCAAGCGAACTCTGCAAAAGAAATGACTCCCTCCTCGGCAGAAGTGGAGCTGGTCTCCGAAAACAAAACTGAGGAGGTCAAAGAAGCACAGGCCAAAGAAACAAAACAGCAGGATCCGCCAATCACAGAGCAGAAAAAGCCAGAGCCGCAGCAGTCTGTCACAGAGAAGCAAGAGTCTAAACCAATCACGCAACAGCCCGAGCCACAAGCCACAGAAGCCCCGGCCACCAACGCAGACCAAGTGAGGCCATATTTGAGAATCATTTACTTCTGTACAAATGTATTTCTGTCCGGACTTATCCATGGGTTTCAGGGTCAGGATAAATTAGGACAGTTGCCGTAGTAATTAACAACAATATATATTTTTTTTTATGGCGTCCGGGGCAGGAAAAGGTCATGACTACCCAGGTTCGGTTTTGATTGTAGTGGCCTATATTTTTGTAACCCAATAAGCGTGCAGGTCTTGAGGCAGGTATTAAGCCAAACATTTAATTATTATCACTGCACTTTGAGGTTATGTAGTAATAACTATTCTCTACTGTCCATCGGAGTCCTGCACGGGTCCATTTTTGGAGACCTGCACCACACTCGTGATTATATCAAAGTTCAATCCGTACCTGCCCAGACCCGTTAACATTCCACCCGTTATCCGCCCGTGCCCATGATAAATCGGGGTCAGCCCATTAGTCCGACAGCCCAATAGTCCAGGACTAAAGCAGGACTTAATGAGGACTAAACCAGGTCTGAACCAGGACTGAACCAGGTCTACAGCAGGACTAAACCAGGACTCAATCAGGACTTCACCAGGGCTAAACCAGGACTAAACCAGGACTAAACCAGGACTTCACCAGGACTTCACCAGGGCTAAACCAGGACTAAACCAGGACTAAACCAGGGCTAAACCAGAACTAAACCAGGATTTAACCAGGGCTAAACCAGGACTAAACCAGGACTTAACCAGGACTACACCAGGACTGAACCAGGATTACACCAGGACTGAACCAGGATTACACCAGGACTTAACCAGGACTAAACCAGGACTTAACCAGGGCTAAACCAGGACTAAACCAGGACTAAACAGGTCTAAATCAGGACTAAACCAGGTCTAAACCAGGACTAAACCAGGCCTAAACCGGGTCTAAATCAGGTCTAAACCAGGACTGGACCAGGTTTACACCAGGACTAAACCAGGGCTAAACCAGGACTGAACCAGGACTAAACCAGGTTTAAACCAGGACTAAATCAGGAGCGCAGTCGCTGAGCCGATCATCTCCACTGATGGTTTTATGTAACAAATATATTAAAGTCTCTCTCAGCCTGATCCATCTTTCCGAGAAAAGACCAGGAATGTCACTTGTTTCGGTAACAGCTTTTAAACAAACATCTCGTTTTTTTAATCAGGCTATTCTGGTTGAACTGGTATCGTACTATAAATGTAATAAATGTCCCTTTTTTCAGGCTCCAACTGGAACAACAGAGGAAACTGGATGTGGACGTAAGATTTTCATCATTGTAATATCACGAATAAAAGTTATCGCCACCACAATACAATTTTTATTTCTTGTTTAAATAGAATTTTGAGCTACAGACAGTTTGCTTTTTGCTTTCTTACCACTGCTTTATGAACTAATGCCACTTCACGACCTGCTTTTCTATAATATTTTATTCTCTCCCCAGCCCCCGCTATCTGCTCGCCCTTTCGGACTTTCATGCTTCGTTTCCCAGTGGCCGCTGAATATTTGGAAAACTGCAGGAAGCTGATGCACGACCATTACCTGACCCCCCCTAAGCTGTCCCTGCCCTCCCCCCCGGCTGAACTGGCCCTGCTCACGCAAGAAATAGCAGAACTCCCCAAGCAGGCTCAACAATACTGCATGGGGATTATAAATAAGATAAAAGGGATAAACACGCACTTTCAGACCGCTGCACAGGGTCAGTCAAGTAATCAAAACGGGGAGAATGAACAGTCGCAATCTACACAGCCAACAACGAAACAGCCTTAAATCAACTCACAACTTCAGATACATTTAGCAGTTTTTAGTCAGATGTTTTGTTGAATTTTAGGGTTTACAACTGAAAAAGTGCCAAACATTAAACTACTATTAGTACTACTTCTGCTATTCCTAGGGTTACTACAACAACAACTACTACTGCTATTACTACAACTACCACTACTACTAGTTCTGCTTTTCCAAAGGCCTACTACTGCAACAACTGCTCTTACCACTACCACCACTACTACTACTACTATGTCTGCTCTGTCTTCTATCCTCAGGCGTACTACAACTTCTACAACATTTACTAGTAGTACTTCTAATACTTCACTAGTGCTGCTGCCATCCCTAGTCCTACAACAGCAACTACGACTACTTAATACTGCTATTGCATACTATTTACTACATACTACTTACCAGAGGTGGGGACTTGTAAGTCGTGACTTGGACTTAAGTCAGACTTGAGTCACTATTTTTAGAAATTGAGACTTGGGACTCGACTTGGACTTGAAGGTCATTGACTTGGGAAACATTTTTAAATCTGAATTCTTTCTAGCCTGACCATAATGATTCACACTAAGATCTTGTCAAGACATTTAAAAAGGAAGAATTAACTAAATTAATTTCTACAACTCTTAAATACTTATAAATACTCATATATAAAAAATACAGTGATTTTCTAAATACAATTTGCTTTAAAATTCATATAAATTGCAAAAATCTAATCTACATTTGGTACTTTGGTTTATAGACTTGAAATGACTTGAAGCTCAAAGCAGACAACTTGGACTTGACTTGGACTTGTGGGCCAGTATCTCGAGACTCGACTTGGACTTGCCTGTGTTGACTTGGGACTTTAGGAGAAAGACTTGAAGTCAAAGACTTGAGACTTGCAAAACAAAGACTTGGTCCCAACTCTGTCACTTACTACTACTACAACTACTACTATTCCTAGGCCTACTACTACAACAAATACTTTTACCACTACCACTGCTACTGCTACTATGTCTGCTCTGTCTGCTAATACATACTACTTACTACTGCTACAACTACATCTACTGCTATGCCTAAGCCTACTACTACAATGACTACTGTTGTCACTTACTGTTACCACTACTATTAGCACCACTACTACTACTACTACTACTACTACTACTACTACTACAATACTTCCCAAGGTGCTCCCCTCTCCAAACCCCTCTGCATCCTGGTCAGCACTGCTCCCATCATGCATTGCTTCATCAAGAGACTGCTCCCCACGGCTCAGGTGATCCATAGGTGTAGTGTCTAAGCGTATGTGCTGTGTAGTGCTTTGCTGTGCTTTTGAAGGATGGAAATCCAACTTCAGTGCGTTACTGTAATATTCACTGTTGTGTTTTTGTGTTGCCTTTTTCTAACAATATTCAGCCCAATCCAATCCTCTTTATTTATATCGCACATTTCACAAACAAACAGTTTCCAAAGTGCAGCACAAATACATACTAATAACAACAATAATAATATAATGATAAAAAATACGCTCAGATTTAATCATACTAGTCCTAGAACAATAAAATCAGAAAAATAAAATACAAGCAAAACCATAGAATAGCAATAAATTATTAAACCAATTTAACATAAATTAAAGATACGGAGGATCACACAACTCATGCAGTGTTAAAGGCTGGAGAGTAAAAGTATGTTTTAAGAGATTTAAAGCTCTCCATTGTTCCAGAGTTTTCCAGAGCTTAGGCCTTTCAACAGAAAAGGCCCTACCCCCCCTGGTTTTTATTCAGGTGCATGATCTAGTGAAATTTTGATCCAAATCTTAAAAACTATATTTTTAGCACCGATTTATTGGAATAATTACAATTACAGCTGATTTCATTTCAGCATTGAACCATCACAGAAAATAATCATTGTACATTTTTATGACTTGGTGCTAATTTTGACAAAAAATTAAAATGAAAAAGTACTACAGAATTAAAGTACTAACTGACATGCACCATCAGTATTAAATAAATATACCTACATTGCAACTCTAAATATAAATAATAAAAAGATTCTACACTACAACAAAATAATTACCGTAATTTTGTTGCTTTCTCAGGGAGTCAAGTGAAAACCCCGGTTCTGAAGGTGGACCACGTGGATCAGGACTCAGGTCAAAGAAGGACTCTGAACATCCCTCAGATCGTGACCACGCCAGAACATGAGACCTACACTTTGACTGTGCCCAAAACTATTAGAATCAGGTACAATATGCACATAGGGCTTTCATATACACTGACCAAATAAGTTAACATAGATAATCCATTTGCATAACTTATCAGAAGTTGGAGCAAAATCAATTTTTAAGACTGAAGTTCAAAAGGTTGACCATATTAATTTGGCTTGTTAAGGAGAACTCTTTTACCTGAGTGACCATTTTCAAAAATATTTGTACAAGCGCCCAAGTTAAAACTCAATTAACACGTAGTAATATAGAAGTTACAATATACACATATAATACATACATTATACAACTATAAACATATAAAATATCATGCAGTCTAAACCTGTTTTCTCCTTTCAGTCCAACAGGTGAACAGATGTTGTGTGAAGAAGAGGATGAACCTTTGAAGTCGTGGGGCAGTCAGGGGGACCTCCTCAGTGCAGATGAAGAGTAAGGATCCATCAGTCATTTATTACTTTAATCTTAACTCCACTTTTACCTTTTTAAATTTCTTGATTGTACATTATCAAAAATGATTAGATAAAATGCACTCAGCCTCCTGTTCTCCTGTAGGGCGCGCCCTGCCTCTGCGGCCAGCGTGGGCAGTGTGGTGATGCAGGAGCGTCTGAACAAGCTGCTGCGACATTTCAAAGGTCGAACGGAGTCAAAGAAAGAAAAACTGTTGGATCCGGACGAGTCGGAGGGGGAGAGTCCACAGGCCTGTGAGTGGAAACTACAGCAGACCCATATCTTTAAAGTCACAAACCTTTACGACCCAAGTCAATAGACATTATTCATGAATCACATCACAAAATAAATTTGGATTTGACCATTATTGAACATTATTACTCAAGTTTAAACAATGAAAAACAGTAAGTGAAGCAGCAATAAAAGGATCCATAAGTCATCGATTTGGACATTAAATGTAGCCCATTTCATTTTCTTTTCAGCATTCAATTGAACCAGCAATATGGGAACAAAATAGACAATAAAATAATTACATAAAGATTAGAAATGATAAAAAACATGTCTTAACATTTCAACATTTCTAATTTCAACATTTTCAGGTGCTTTGTCTTCATTTTTGTGAGTACAGATGTGTCATGTGTCAGAACTGTATATTGCAGACCTACATGCAGATCATCACAAGGCGGCCCCAAAAAAAATCTCTTTTGACCTAGTCTTTGGGAAACAATGAACTACAGGATATACTGTATGTATGCTAAAGCAAGAAAACAATACGGTTTTAGATAAAGGGATGGAAATGAAACTGGTACTTGAAACTGTAGAGACTTGGAGATTTAAATAAAAAGTTAAGCTATTTAACCAATACATAGAAAGACATTCATCCTTACATTTATTTTTTTTTAAATTGCTGATACTTGATTTTTATTGCTGTGATTTGTCTCCTTTAGCTCCTGCCAAAGCCCCTCCCCCTCCACCCCCACCCCCACCCCCAGGAGGTGAGGAGAAGAAGGATGCGCCCCCTGCTGGTGAAGAGGAGGAAGAGGAGAAGGACAAATGGATGGAGTTTGAGTTTGAACTTTTAGGGCAACCTCTAAAACTGCCCTTCCCCAAACCTCCACCGATGCCCGACTGGCTCAGAGCTATTCTCCAGTACCGCTTCCCCGACAGCATCGACCCTTTCACTGGTACGACAGGGCTCCTCACTGACAGATGTTTTTACAATCTGGAGTGTAATTTTAAATTTTTTTTTTTTTATAAACACAAGTTAGTGTAGGGAAGTAGGCGAGCACGGGAGGTAGGTGTAAACAGAGACTTTTTTGAGCAGTCAAGCTCCAGATGCAGAACAATAGATGCAGGAACCAAGTATGTGCAATTAATCGAATTTTGATCGCGATTTCAATTTGTCTCCAAAATCATATAATCAAGTTGAAACGATTTAAAGCTTAACAGTTTATTTTGGGATATTTTTTTATATAAATAAGTATATTTATTTTATTTTTAAATACAGAGATTGTAGAACAGCTGGATATATAGTTTATTTTGGATACATTTATATTTTTTATGCCTTATTTCATGTTCAAAGTATATTTTATTCATTTTAAGTTTTATACATCACAAAACTGCTCTAAGGTACAATTTGTTAGCCTGATTCATCAGATGGTTTCACTTCATGGAAACCGTCTGACCTCGCAGCATTAGGGTTAGTTCACTCGACAGTAGGCGTGTACCTTTTTTTATTTAACCAATCACTGTTATTTGGTCGTGACGTATGTAATGCGCCGCTAACTGGTATATTAAGCTTTTCCCAAATCCCGTAGGAAGATGGACAATAATGTCTTTCCCCTTGATAAAATTCACCAAACATCCTGTTTGTTCTGGATTTAAATTCTCGATCTCAGGAATCGTTGCCAACACAGAATGTATGACTCCTTGCTGATTGGCTGGTGCCCGAACTTGGACTTCCGGGGTTTTTGCGAACCGTCTAGAGTATTCAGATTCCTGATCTAGTCACTGGAGAGAAATGAAATTGAGTGGAGGCATTAGGTGGCGCAAGCCTGACTACTGATAGCTTATATCTATTTCAATTTGAAAGCTTTGCATAAATTATCAAATAACAAAGTGTTTTTTGTTTTTTTTTTGAGATAGAGAGAAATGCTGAATAAATGCATCGAGTAACTAAAAAGTAATCGTTTGAATAATCATCATTTCAGTATTGACCAAAATAATCGTGATAATGATTCTTTCCATAATCATAATTTTGCATAGTCGTATGGAGCCTGCACTTTTAAATTTTTTATAAAGTAACTGCAATCACAACAGGGCCTGTGTTGCCAGCAAATAGAGGACACATGTTTTTCTCCTTTTTATTACATGGACACAGGACAGGCCTCATGTGAAAGCTCAGAACCTCCAGAATTCACTCACTGAGCTGCAGAGGCTGCACTGGCACTGATTCATGATTGGCTGTGCAAGTGCTGGGGTTAAAATACTGACCCAAAATTAGATGCCAGTCATGTTGGATAATCGTCTTGAAAACCAAAACACCAAATAATAACATAAACAGCTTGTCCATCATGTCCAGTGTTTTTGTTGTGTGGAATAAATCAGCAATTGTTACCAGAGCTACGTTTGATTTGAACATGTCTACCTCATATTTTGGACACTGTTAGTTCTTACATATAGTCTTTAATACTCCTTTCCCTCTGTTGCCTTCAGACCTGATCTATGTGTTCTGGCTCTTCCTGGTGGTGGCTGCGTGGAACTGGAACGTGTGGCTGATCCCGGTGCGATGGGCTTTTCCGTATCAGACTCCGGAGAACATCCACCTGTGGCTCCTGGTGGATTACAGCTGCGACCTGATCTACATCCTGGACATCCTGGTGTTCCAGCCCAGACTGCAGTTTGTGAGGGCCGGGGACATCGTGGTCAGTCAGTCACTCTACACGCACAATGTCAAGTTAAAACTGTTTAATAGTACGACTGTAAATAAACATGTCGTTCTTATCGCGTTACAGTGTGATAAGAAGGACATGAGAGACCACTACATGACCACAGAGAGGTTCAAGGTAAAGTTACAGCATGATTTACATTTTTATGGTAAAACGTTTCTGTAAAAAAGTTTTGAAAAAGTCTCAAGCCTCTATGCCAGGGGTCTCCAACCTTTTTTCTTTGTGAACTACCTTAATGAAATGAAAATGTCAGAGAGCTACTACTTTTAGCAGCCGCAAGAAACTGAGAAAGTATAAGAGCCATGACAAGCCTAAGACAGGATACAGTTGGATGCCTATTAAACATAAAACATTAACCATTTATTAGTGTAGAAGTTAGGCATCAAAATGACACATTTACAATGGTAATTAATCAGATTTTGGTTATTAAGTATGTTACATGTAATTTAGAAATCCAAAGATGAGCTACTTGGAAGGGGGTGGAGAGCTCCTGGTAGGTCCCTAGTCACAGGTTGGAGACCTCTGCTCTATGCAATACTGTAACTATAAAACATGAAAGACTGTTACTAATTGATAATTCAAGTCACAGGTGTCTAACTCAAATTCACAGAGGGCCAAAATTAAAAACTGGGACTAATTCATAGGCCAAACTAAATATTTATTGAAACATTTCAACAACATGTACATGTTTTCTCTTCTTTCAAGATATATAATGTTAAACCTTTTCATATTAATATAAATGTTTATAATAATTTTGCTTAAACACTGAATCCAGAGCAAGCCTTATATAAAATAATAACAAAATTTTAAATAAATAATGCCTCTATAGTCTATCTGTAGCTGGTGGGCAGCTCTAATATATATTTGATATGATCTCACGAGCTAAATATAATTATATCACAGGCCAAATTTGGCCCCCGGGCCTGAGTTTGACATGTCTGGTTTAAATAGTCAGTGATTAATTTAATGACATATTGTTATCTGGGCTATAAACGTTATCAAACAGATTCCATGTTAATATCATTAAATTTTTAATATTCATTTCTATATAAGCACTTGTCCACCTTCAAAACACTCAAAGCACTTTATATCTAAGACCCACTCACCCATTCACATACCAGTGTACACAGACACTGTGAATAGTTAAAACTGTCCACAAAATCCAAGATGGCACAATTTAGATAGATAATTTAAATAATTAGATAATTTAAATATAATAGATAAGATAATTAGATATAGATAATTTAAATAATTGTCTGACATGTAAGCTTATTGTAAATTCAGTTCTGTTTGACATTTTGTTTTGTTTGTTTTTTCAGATGGATGTAATAAGTTTGTTTCCAATGGAGGTATTTTATTACTTCACTGGAGTCAACTCTCTGCTGCGCTTCCCTCGACTGCTCAAGGTCAGTACTTATACACCAGGGGTCTCCAAACTGTGGCTCAGGAGCTTCCAGTAGCACTCACTCCATTCCATGTAGCTCGCCAAAGGATTTCTGAATTATGTGTATGGCCCTTAATAACTAAAATCTGATTAATACCATTGTAAATGTGTCATTTTGATGCCTAACATGTGCACTAATAAATGGATAATGATTTATAGTTTTATAGGCATCTTAACAGTGTACAGTCTAAAGCTTGCCATGGCTCTACTCTACTCTACTTTCTCAATTTCTTGCGACCGCTAAAATGAGTAGCTTCTCTAACATTTTCATTTCATAAAGGTAGCTCACCAGAGTAAAAAAATCTGGAGACCTCTGTTATAGACCAATATCACTGACAGTCAGAGAGATCTTTTCTGTGTCATCTGCTCATTGTGTTATTTGTATTTCAGTACATGGTTTTCAGTGAGTTCAACGACAGAATGGAGGCTGTGATGAAAAAGGCCTACATCTACAGGTAAATTAGCCCCAAATTATAGAGGATCCTAGTACTGTTTTTCTTATTGAACACTTCTCTAGAACCAAGCGCAAAATTACAACAAAAACAAGTCAACCATCATGTCATCAAGCCTGTAAATCTTAAAATTAAAACATGTTTACCTGCATCTAGGGACACAGAGAGATCATATTTATATATATATATATATATTTTTATACAATTCTTTCTCCCTTTAAGTCGTATATCTTTATTTTCAGAGTGATCCGGACCTCGTCGTACCTGCTGTATTCTTTGCACATAAACGCCTGTCTGTTTTACTGGGGCTCTGACTACGAAGGACTGGGATCCACAAAATGGGTCTATGATGGAAAAGGAAATGCGTAAGTCTCATTTATTATGTTATGTTTTGTCAGTTTTGAAGCTTATTTATAATGTCTCAAATTACTGTCTTTAAAATGAAATAAAAAATAAACGCTTAGTCTCCTGCGACATGCATATTCATGGTTTTATAATGATTATCACATTGTAACATCTGTTTTGTAATGGCTGTAAACTGCAGTAAAGCAAATTAATTAACTAAAAATCCCGCTGTATTGTTATAATTATGTTTTTCTTCATCTGTTTATTAGAACTGCAATAATTGTAGTAATATATTTTTCTCTTATCCTTAATTTTAAATGTGCGTTTTGTAACTTTTTGGGTGGAGAGTTCATCAAATTCTCGTCAAATGCTTTTCTATATGGAGATGTTATTGCTTTGGAATGTTTCACAGTACGGCATTAAACCGTTTTATCTTTATAGAGACCAAATCAGACCAAGTTACTGGTCAGATCTGTGGAGAGGCAACCCCACTCACAATGCCTGTTTTTCTATGTATTTTTGAGCTATAAAACCAATAATTTTAATTGAATAGTTGTAAGGTAGAGCTGTTTAATGTCATACTGTGGAACATTCTAGGCAGAGCAATGACATCTCCATAGAAACAAGCAGGTGACGGCCATCTAACCAAAAAGTTACACAGTGCACCTTTAATGCCATAATCATGATTCATATTTTTTGTATGTTTTTTTAGGTACATTCGTTGTTATTACTTCGCTGTGAAGACCTTGATCACCATCGGAGGCCTCCCGGACCCTACCACCGTGTTTGAGATCTGCTTTCAGCTCCTAAACTACTTTGTGGGCGTCTTTGCGTTCTCCATCATGATCGGACAGGTCAGTAACTCAATAACACGAGGGTTAAATCACATTAGACATCTGCGTATGATCTCTGCACGACCCAAATAAGAAAGTTACCTCTAATTTTACTTTAATTTGATACACCACGTTTGGTCCACTATAGATATACACTGATTTTAGGTCAACCTTCTATAAAGCACATTTAAAACGACTAAAAGCTACCAAAAATACTGTATAACAATCAAATTAATAGCAAAATAGAACAAAATGGCGCATAATGTAAGTAAATAGCTTGGGATGTAAAGATATCCAACTCTCTCTGTACAATATTATCACGATATGCATCTCACGATACGATATTTATTGCAATATTTTGGAGAAGCTGATATAATTGTAGATAGGACACTTTTTGGCTTTTGAAATACCATGACAAGATTTTGGTGTGAATTATTTCTGTCATAATCCCAAGAATTCAAGTAAAAACATATTTCTTTATGTTGTTTGCACTGAAATGAATCATGGGATATGTAGTTCCCGATGTTTATTAGCTGTTGCTACTATAAAACCATGCATTTAAGGGTAATTTAACCTCAGTTCACCCCAGAAAATTGCAATTTGAACCCTCACATTCTCCAATTGCAAAGAAAATTGGCGTATGAAAGCCAAAATCTCAAATTGTAGCACGATCGGACCAATGGTTGCTGAGGTATTGCAATTTCATTTTTTCACTTTTTTGCATGGTTGCCGAATTTTAAATTGCATTTACTCAGCAACTACTGGTCCAATATTTAAAAAATCAAGGTATTTCTGGAAAGGGGAAATCATAAGAAATCCAAATCTGGCATTTTTGCATTTTAGTACTTTTGAGATCAATTACACGCTCAACCTCAATGACACCAATAGAAAAAATGTAGCCCTATATGTCTACAACAACATATACAAAATCTGGAGGGGTTTTCATTTTTATTTTCACACAGATTTACCTAGACGTTGACTAACCCCCATCTTAAGACAATATTTGCATTCCTTATGATTTCCCCTTTCCAGAGATACCTTCATTTTTGATATTGAACCAGTAGTTGCTGAGTAAATCCAATTTGAAATTCAGTGACCACGCAAAAAAGTGAAATAATGAAATTGCAATATCTCGCAAACCGTTGGTCCGATCAAACTAAAACTTTAAATTTTGGCTTTTAATTTACCTATATATAAAGTTTCATCAAAATTTGGCAAAGTAGGGTTTAACTCATTGGGTGAACTAAGGTGGGCTAACCCTTAAGCAAAGGAACTTGTAATTCGATATACTGTGACAGCCCATGGTATTATTGCAAGACTTATGACACTACAATATCACGATATTTTGGTTATTGTTACATCCCTATAAATAGCCAAAAATGTTAATCAGTCTGCGTTCACTCTTGTTCTGATTTGGTCCTTGTTTGAGCCCGGTTTGGTCATTTTCTACTTCTGGTTTAGTCTTGGTTAAATCTGGTTTAGTTCCGAGATTAGATTCTGCACTCTAATTAAGAAAGTTTTAATTTCAGTCTAATTTGATTTCAGTTTTATACATTATGTTTGGCCCACTGTACTAAGATTCAGGGTAAAAATACAGATATGCATTTATATTCCTACTCAAAAATAAATATGCTTTATAGGTCAGATTAATTATATTTATTGAAAAATATCACCACAACTTGAACCTTGGACTGGAATACTAATAGAGCTCTGAAGGGAAAGTGACTTAGAGGGTTTTCAGAGCAACAAAAATGAAACTAAAACTCATAAAACACTGTTAATACGTTGTTTTCAGTGAATAAAGCATTTTAAAAACAATAAAAGGTAACATGGTAGTATGTTTTCTTGTAAAGACATATGTAACAAGTTTTAAATGTAATCAGTCTTGTCCAATCTAAGATGAAAATTGTTCTTTTTGTGTTCCAGATGAGAGACGTGGTTGGAGCTGCGACTGCAGGAGAAAACTATTACCGCGCGTGTATGGACAGCACCATCAAATACATGACCACCTACCACATCCCCCGAGACGTGCAGAACCGCATCAAGACCTGGTACGACTACACCTGGATGAGCCAGGGCATGCTGGGTAAGGAACCAGAGAAGTTAAGAGTCGTTTTTATTTTATTAGTGATCAACTTTGGTTTAACAAGGGGGTATTAATCAAAATTGACTTTTTGGAGCTGCCATGTTATAGTGTTGTTCCTTCATCAAATACATTAGTTTTTTTTATGTCATCCATGCATTTTTGAGTAATCTAGCGATCTCTCCCAGCCTTATTTGAACCCTTCTTATGGTTAGTTTTAAAATTCTGTCCACAAGTTTATGTCATCCATGCTCCCAAACAGGATTTTCCATAAATATACAAAAGCAGGAAGCAAAACAATACACTACAACTCCACAAACCTGGTGTGATGTGCAGTTACACTAGTTTCATTTGCAAAAATCCTGCTCAGTTTTTAAGTCCATAAATCAATGCTGTCAAATTGCATTCATTTCAAACTGTAAAAAGTGTGTAATATTGTTGAATATTGTGTACATTGTATTGATTATTGCTGTTTTACCATGCACCATGTATTGTGCATCACAGAGATGTAAAATTGATCATACAAGATATATAAAAATATATCTCATCAAATTGTGAATTTTGTTTTCAGATGAGCAGGAATTGTTGATCCAGCTTCCAGAGAAAATGAGAATGGACATCGCGGTGGACGTCAACTACAACATCGTCAGTAAAGTCGCTTTGTTTCAGGTCAGTGAGAAAACTTTGTAAGACTTTATAAATATACAAATACAAAATAAGTCAAAAGTTTTAAAACTACTGTCTGTAACACAACCTAATAGCAACTTAAGTACTTAATTGTAGTTTAGTTTATTTTTTTTTAATAGAACAGCATGTTTTAACTATAAGGGGTTTGGCAAAAATGCAAAACCTGCAACTTTTGTGGCGGAGGGTCCTCTAATTTATAAAAAATAAACAAGCAGCAGAAAAGTAGGCAAGCAGAATAGTTGCTCAGTGCATCTTTAAAAAACATCTACCATCACAGTAAAAAAAAATATATATATATAATAAATCAACTAAACCCCAGTTAAAATATAATAAACTTACAATTTTACTTCAGTACACTACAGCAGATGAACTGATTTGAGAAGTTTGAACAGCAGGGAGTCCATTTTGTATTGACCTAGTTCTTAAATACTTATGTTATTTACAGCGCTAATAGGTGGAGTATATAGAAGAGGTCTTATGATGACCCAGAACACGCTAACCTCATGACATTATAATGCCCCTGTCAAAACAAACATGCACTCTACTGCGATAAACGATAATATTGAAATTATTTTATGCTACTGACACACTGACAATAATGCAAGATAATTCTAAATAGACAGTATTATTAAAAGACAAGTTACATTTTCCACCCTCTACAGCTCAAATTTTTTCTCATTACAACAAAAATAACTAAAATCTCCCAAAATATATTGTGCCAGCTTTCATGTATGGAATGATAAGTCAATATATAGTAATTATTGTGACAGGAATATGAGACATAACCGCATGTTTGGGTTTAATATGAATGAGGTGACGTGGACCAGCTGTAATTCAGTGTATCCAAAGATATCAATTTGGTCTTATTTTTTTCTAAAAACAAAACTATTTATAATCCGGTGAGTTTGCATTCAGTTTGTATCATGTCTGTTCATTGATTCTTAACCCCAAAGTATGGCCTCGAGGACTCACCTGAGGGCAGTGAAATCAGCAAAGTATAATACATTAAATGGGAGATTGGGCCTCAAGGTCAAAAAGAAGAATCCTTATTTACAGGCATTGTCAAAATCAAATGTTTGTTTTTGTATCAGGGCTGTGACCAACAGATGGTGTTTGACATGCTCACCCGCCTCAAGTCTGTGGTCTACCTGCCTGGAGACTTTGTGTGTAAAAAGGTAAACATTATTTGGTAATTTTCCATTGTAAACATGCACTATGAAACTTGTTATTGCTTTGCCTGTTTTGCATTTATTCAACCGTTGGTGCTTTTATTGCTAAAAAATCTATTGAAAAACATATATTTATGCTGTGAGTCGGCTTGCATCTCCACAGTTCTAGTCTGTAACTTGACATGATGGAATTTACAAATAATATGGGTTATAGGTGTTTAGTCAGGACTAAAGTCAACATTTCAGGTTCATGCAGCTAAAACCTGGAACAGTCTTCCTGAAGATGTGAGACAGGCCTCTACTTTGACTCTGTTTAAATCCAGGCTCAAAACGGTTTTGTTTACCTGCATATGACTGAAAGGTTTTGATTTTTCAGTCCGCACTTCTCTCTCTCATTTAATGTTTCTCTTATTTATGTTTTGATTTGTTTGTATTGTTATTTTAATGTATTTCTTATTCTGTAAAGGCACTTTGAATTATTTTGTGTACAAATTGTGCTATACAAATAAACTTGCCTTGCCTTGCGTTACATTAAATAGCTGAAGAGTGCGATAATCATAACTTTCCATGCGACCATTGCTTTTACTGAGGATAATGTATAAGAAACATGTTAGTAAATAGACAAAATGTATTTGATTATGCCTAAATCTTGTCTTGAAATCCAGTTATTGTGTTTTATTTTGTCTTTATGGCAGACATGTCAAACTCGGGCCCAGGAGCCAAATTTGGCCCACGATATAATTATATTTGGCTTGCGAAATAATCTCAAATATGTATTGGAGCTGCCCGCCAGCTACAGATAGGCTGTAGAGACATTGTTTATTTAAAATTTTGTTAGTATTTTATATTATGCTTGTTCTGGATTCAGTGTTTAAGCAAAAGTATTATTAAACATTTACTTTAAAAGGAAAGTTTTAATATTACATATCTCAAAAGAAGAGAAAAAATGCAGATGTTGTTGAAATTTTTCAATAAATATTTAGTTTGGCCTACGACTTAGTCCCAGTTTTTAATTTTGGCCCTTTGTGAATTTGAGTTTGACACCTCTGCCTTAGGTTATATTAAATAGCTGAGGAGTGCGATAATAATAACTTTCCATGGGATTACTGCTTTTACTGAGAATAATACATAAGAAATGTATTCGTAAATAGACAAAATGTATTTGATTATGCCTAAATCTTGTTTTGTAAGTCCAGTTATTGTGTTATGTTTTGTCTTGTGGGATTTATGGTTTGTATCTGTCTCTGTGACTTGTAATATACTACATGTTGTTTATTTTTCAGGGTGAGATCGGTCGGGAGATGTACATCATAAAGCAGGGCGAGGTGCAGGTGGTGGGTGGTCCCGACTTGAACACAGTGTTTGTGACGATACGAGCTGGCTCTGTGTTCGGGGAGATCAGGTCAGACTGGACTCATCCACTTAAACTATTACCGCTGACACAGCCACAATTCACACTTTAAGACTCCAGGGCCTCTGCAGTGAGCCTGGATTACACAGAGATAACCCAGGAATTTAAGGGTTAACTCTGGGTTTCTTATCTACAAAGTAAGATAACAGTAATTTGCAACCAAACAATTATTGAAACCATCATCAAGTATTCAAGTGTTCAATAGTTTGTGTTTGTGTTTGCTCGTGTGTGCATACATGTAGAACCAGTGGTGTAGTGGGGATTTTTTAAGTGGGAGTACGTGATTTGTGACTACAACACATGAATCAGGACTAAACCAGGGCTGAACCAGGACTAAAACAGGACTGAAAGAGGTTTAAAACAGGACTTAAACAGGACCGAACCAGGACTAAAACAGGACTAAAATAGGACTAAAACAGGACTAAAATAGGACTGAAACAGGACTGAAATAGGTCTAAAACAGGACAAAAATAGGACTAAAACAGGACTAAAACAGGACTGAACCGGGACGGAACCAGGACAAGAACAGGACTGAACCAGGACTAAAACAGAACTAAAACAGGACTGAACCAGGACTAAAACAGGACTGAACCAGGACTAAAACAGGACTGAACCAAGACTAAAACAGGACTAAAATAGGACTAAAACAGGACTGAACCAGGACTGAACCAGGACAAGAAGAGGACTGAACCAGGAGTAAAACAGGACTAAAACAGGACTGAACCAGGACTAAAACATGACTAAAACAGGACTGAACCAGGACTAAAACAGAACTAAAACAGGACTGAACCAGGACTAAAACATGACTAAAACATGACTAAAACAGGACTGAAACAGGACTTAAACAGGACTGAACCACAACTGAAACAGGACTGAACCAGGACTGAACCAGGACTGAACCAGGACTAAAACAGGACTAAAACAGGACTGAACCAGGACTGAACCAGGACTAAAACAGGACTGAACCAGGACTAAAACAGAACTAAAACAGGACTGAACCAGGACTAAACAGGACTGAACCAGGACTAAAACAGGACTGAACCAGGACTAAAACAGAACTAAAACAGGACTGAACCAGGACTAAAACAGGACTGAACCAGGACTAAAACATGACTAAAACAGGACTGAAACAGGACTTAAACAGGACTGAACCACAACTGAAACAGGACTGAACCAGGACTGAACCAGGACTAAAACAGGACTAAAACAGGACTGAACCAGGACTGAACCAGGACTAAAACAGGACTAAACCAGGTTTAAACCAGGACTAATCTTGGATTTGAGAGTGAGAGACCTCGTAGAGCAGGGTGTCCACAAAGTGCGATCGGGCGACGGCCAAGCTGATGTTTCTGTGCTTCATCTGAGCATGTTGTGTCTGACCTTCCTCTTCTCTGATTGGTCAGTTTGCTCGCTGGGGGCGGGGGAAACAGACGGACAGCCAATGTGAAGGCTCACGGTTTTGCGAACCTCATGATCCTGGACAAGAAGGACCTGGCTGAGATCCTGGTGCACTACCCCGAGTCCCAGAAACTGCTCCGGAAGAAAGCCAAGTAAGTCCCGCCCACTCAGACAGAAGCCACACCCACTAATGTTAAATTATTTTGGCCACAATTTTTATTTTATTTTTTTTCCAATTATTCACTGTTAAAACACAAATAGAGCTTGGATACTAGTTATTTACATTTCATGCAAATCAAAGTTCAAACCTGTTTCATGTGAAGCTACTTTGATTAATTTTGCATGCATTACAATAGGAAAATCGTCTTTGGTGTTACTTGGTGTGAAAGTTTTGAGAGCCACTGACATAAAGTATTTCTCTTTAAAAAGAATAGTTTGTGTCTTTTTAACACATAATAATAATCAAATATATTGTCTAGTTACACATACTGTATTTTTCTGACTATAAGTCGCATCAGCCAAAAAATGCGTAATGAGGAAGACTATAAGTCGGACTCTTTTGGGGAATTTATTTTATAAATTCAGAGAACAGGAACCAACATTTCATCTTGAAATGCAAGTTATAGAAATAACAATAGAACAGAGAACGACAGACTGTTAACGTCACATATGAACAGTTCTTCAGATAAACTATAACATAAACAACAGAACAGAACAAGTTTACCAAACTCTCCTTCTCACTCCAAATCACTAAATCCATTCAATTCTTCATCCTCGGTGTCACTTCTAAGCAACTCCACGACCTCCGGAGGTAAATGGAGCGCCACTTCCTCTTCTGCGTAGTTGTCGTCAGACTCAGCATCAGTTTCCAAAGTGCTTCACATAACAATGTAAAACTATTTATGTAAAAAAAAAAAAAATCAGCAAAATTATGTTTTAACCATGTATAAATAAAGTGGATTTGGATTTGAATGTTGTACCCAGAAATAAGAAAATATTGTAAAAATGTCTAAACAAATAAAGTAATAAAAAAGTGTAGTTTTACATAGAGTATCCAGGCAGTGTCCACAGTGTTCACCTTGGTGCTGATCTCTCCTCTGGCCCGGTGGGATTAGAGCCTCTGTGGTCTTAATCTGATCAGGTCCCAGGACAGTGACTCAGGAGGCCAGTCTGCTTGAGCTCCTTCAGCTTCTGTAAGAACAGCGTGTATGTTAACAGGGTCCTATGGCTGCTATGTGATGTCGCCTTTAAACGGGCATGTGTTTCGCATTGGTGGAATCGTAGCGTAAGGTTAGTAACTGCATTTCTGATTCTCAATGTGTGGTTTAAGTTTGTTTCATGTACTTGTTTGGATGTCTATCTGCAAAATTAGTGGGACAAGTTGTGTGGTTTGGTGTTACAGAGTTGACGAAAACTTTGATCATTTCATTTAAATTTCTCTTGGCATTTCATGGTGACTAATAGATGTTACACTCTACACTTTAATGCTTTTATAGAACTTTAAAACTGAAGTATCTTTATTAATAAGAGTGAGGAGTGCTTGTTATTGCTGACACTTTACCCTCATTTGATTTTTTTTTTTTTGTTCTATAGTGCTTCAAAAGTTCTGTATTGGTTTTTCCCTGCTAGTCTAGTCTGATCTAATAATTTACGTTAAGGGATATTAATGAAAAACACTCGGAAAATACGGAAATTTAGTGGAACCATATTGCCATTTAAGTCCTCTGCATCCCTCTGAAACATATGGCAGCACTGAAAGCTGTAGGATAAACATAACCCTATAGTAATTAGGCCAATAGGAGTCACGTCACTTAACTTAATTAAAAAGAAAGTTTCTTCATAGACACGCACTTACAGTGGTCGGACATGTTTGTTTTGTTTTAAAGTAGCAACTAAAAACCAAATGTAGAAATATTAGGCATTTTTAGTATCGTATTTCTTGTTATTACCAAATTAAAAGCAACATTGCATAACTTTCTAAAGGTGGCACATGGAAATGGAAAGTTGAAACGATACTTTGGTACATTCTTCATGGGGATAAGTAGAGGTTTTATGCTATATTGTGGAATATCATTAGTCTGATTCATCAGCCGGTTTCACTTCGTTGAAACCATCTGACCTCGCAGTGTTAGGAATTCGTTCGCTCGACAGTAGGCAGGTACTTTTTATCATTTAACCAACTGCTGCTATTTGATCGTGACGGGGCTAACTGGAACGTTACCGTATTTTCCGCACTACCAGGCGCTCTGGATTATTAGGCGCACTGTCATTAAATGGTCTATTTTCGAACTTTTTTCAAATATAAATCACACCGGACTTTAAACGAAATAAAACAGTTGGATGGGTCAGTGGGACTTTGTTTGGCACGTTCACGGTGACTCTGGGCTTTGTTCAGTTGTGGCGTGTAGGGAGGGTGCTGGATTGTTGCCATTTTCGCAGTGACTCAGTTGTTCAGTTGTGTCTAGAAGTGGCACATTGCACTCGCTTTTTCTGTTCGTTCCTCCGTTGAATTCCTCGTGTTCCTCCGTGTGTGTTTGCGTGCACTGTGGGCAGGTGCGGCTTTGTAGTTTACTGAAGTCGTGCTGGGACACCCGAGTGGATTTGTGTATAGGGCGCTCTGGATTGTGGGGCGTGCAGTCGTTTTTTGAAGGGGTTGGAGGCTTATGAGTGCACCCTATAGTGCGGAAAATACGGTAAGCTTTTCCCAAATCCCTTAGGAAGAAGAACAATAACGTCTTTCCCCTTGATGAAATTCACCAAATATTCTCTTCATTCCAGCTTTAAATCCTCAATCTCAGGAATCGTTGACAACACTGAATCTATGGCTCTTCATTGATTGGCTGGTGCCCGAACTCGCACTTCCGGGGTTTTTGCGAACCATCTAGTGTATTTTGATTCCTGACCTAGTTGCTGGAGAGAAATTAAATTGAGCGGAGGCATTAGATGGCTAGAATATCATAGCCAAAGGAACAACATTCCCATGGAAAAAAGCAAGTTGAGGTCCTCCTTCAGGTCAAATAAAAGTCAAGTTTATCCATCCATGATCCATGCTCTCTCAGATTAATGACGCATGTTTTTCTCTGTTAAGTGTAAATAACGCAATTAAAATAAACATAAAAGCTTTTATTTTGTGGTTTTTGGTTAAATAGTTACACAGTTGAGGCTTTAAATTCTTATTTTTTTAATAAACAACTGTACTCAGTAGGGATGTAATGATATTTTCACGATATACATCTCACGGTACGATATTGCGGTATTTTGTGGAGGCGAATAAAACTGTGAATATGCTACTTTTTCCTCTTAAAATGCCTTGACAAAACATAATGCTAAGATTTAAAAGTGCTTAGAACTGCTATTTCTTTATGTAGTTTGCACCAAAACGGAGCAAAGGATCATGGTCGATGTAGTTTCTTCTGTTTTTGCTGCACCATAACAATGAATTTAAGCAAAGAAACTTGTGATTTGACATATTGTGATGGTCAACGATATTATTGAGAGACTTTTGACCATACAATATCATGACATTTTGGTTATTCTTACACCCATAATACTCAGCACCCCTTAATCGATATTACTAAAAGCCTTTCAACTCAAAATATCCAGTGTGTGATGTCTTGTTAACGCTGACATTGTATTTAACTGAACTTGTCTTGTTTTGCAGGACGATGTTGACGAAGGACAAGAAGCCGGACGAGAAGGGGGGTAAAGAGGTACCGGTGGTGATCCCCCCGAGACCTGAGACCCCCAAAATGTTTAAAGCGGCCCTGAAAGTGACCGAGCAGGCGGGCATCGAGGGCACCTTCGCCAAGCTCAAGGCATCTTACAAACCAGCAGAGGACGAGGAGGTAAGACTGTTTTAATTGTACTGCATGTTTATGTGTTTATTATTATTTTGGGTATCTTTAAAGGTCCACTATGTCACTTCTCCGGTTAAAAGTAATCAAGGAGATGTTATTGCTTTGTGTGGAATGTTAAAGAATATGACATTATCTTGTGTCTAGTCAAGATTTAGGTGTTTTAATATATTTAAAGTACTTACCTTTAAACGTACATTTCTTTGAGTGTGGTTTCTTTGCAGATCTGACCTGTAACTTGGCCTGGTGGTGCATCTGCTTGTTTTCATGGCTAAATACTTTTAACCAATTATAATTCCAGGCCATTTTTGTGAAATTGCTTTTGCTCTGACCAATATTGAACCCTCAGTTCGAGATACCGTATTTTCCACACCATAGGGCACGCTCTTAAGCCTCCAACCTCTTCAAAAAACAACTGTGTGCCCCGCAATCCAGAGCGCCCTACACACCCCAGCACGACTTCAGTAAACTACAAAGGCGCACCACCCACAGCACATGCAAACACGCATGGAGCAGACAGCGACCGCACAGCGAAACACACCCGCAGACACACTCATCATTCCACGCCGACGAGGAACGGAACGGAGGAACGAACCGAAAAAGCGAGTGCAATGTGCCACTTCTAGCCACAACTGAACAACTGAGTCACTGCGAACACGCCGACAATCCAGCGATCCCAGACAGCACCCTCCCTACACGCCACAACTGAACAAAACCCAGAGTCACCGTGAACGCGCCAAACAAAGTCCCACTGACCCATCCAACTGTTGTGTTTCGTTTAAAGTCCGGTGTGGTTTATTTGTGAAAAAAGTTCGAAAATAGACCATTCAATGACAGTGCGCCTTATAATCCAGAGCGCCTAATAGTGCGGAAAATACGGTATAAATATTGTCAGTTTTGCTCTCAGTAGCTTCTATATTAGTTATGACCTGGGATTATATTTTGCAGGCTCAGTATTGTTCGTATTTTGCAGCTTTTTACCACACAGTGCATAAAGAGCATTTATAGTGACAAGAATCAGTGGTGGAACGTAACAGAGTAAAAGTTGTAAACTGCTGTACTCAAGTATACATTTTAGGAATCTGTACTTTTACTTAAATACATTTTAAACTGGATACTTTTTACTTTTACTTCACTATATCTGAGACCAGGTATCCGGACTTTCTTCTCCACTACATTTTTGAACAGGACAGAAAAGTAAAAGTATTTTTGTTTATTAGTTTGAGACCTGCTGAAAAGGCAGTATTTCTTTGCTCCAGTGTCTGTACTTTTACTTAAAGGTGCACTGTGTAACTTTTTGGTTGGGGGTCCATCACCTGCTTGTTGTTTCTATGGTTATCAAATGAAACAGGAAACGCACAAGGTTCTTGTAGAGGTGCAAATGCAAGGAACAGTAAAATAAAAGTGAAAAAATGCATAGTTCACTCACACTCACACTTTTTTTTTATTTTTAAATAATGTTTCAGCAAAAAAGCCTTTGTCAGTTCATTTTTCTGTGGTCCAAAGCAAGAAAAATTATCCGACGAAGGCTTTTTTTTGCCGAAACGTTATTTAAAAACAAAAAACAGCTGTTGGACATCGGCCATCTGAGTGTGCCATGTATTTTTTCACTTTTATGTTTCTATGGCTACATGATTGCTCTGCCTGGAATGTTCCACAGTATAACATTAAACAGCTCTACTTTACATTTAAACAATTACAGGTGGTTTTATAGCTCAAAAATACCTGGAAAAACAAGTATTCGGACTGATTCTCCACAGATCTGACCTGTAACTTGATCTGGTCTATCTCTTGATCTATCTCCATGAAGATAGAAAGGTTTAATGCCATACTGTGAAACATTCCAGACAAAGCAATAACATCCCCACGCAGACAATGCTGCTTTAAGTAAGAAAACTGAGTCCTTCATTAACCACTGACGAGAATACATTAAAATCAGGTTTTTATCAGGTCTCTTCTGTTCCTCAGACCTCCTCTGGGCAGTCTCCTCGCCCTCCCCCCTCCCCGATGCACCGGCGCTGCCCTGTCCCCGTGTTCAGAGCTGCGGAGAACGACGATACTGTGGCAGAGACGGCGGACAGCTCCCTCATCATCCGCATGACCCCTAGGAGAGAGGGGGAGGAGATGCTCAGCGTGGAGGTGAGCCCGGCCGAGAAGGACGAGGATGGGGACGGAGAAGAGCAGAAGTGAACCAGGAGATACAAGTGACCGCACGTTTGGAGGGCGGAGCCTGTGCTTTCTCAGGATGGGCGGGGGGATGAGCAATAGTCGGCCTTTCATAGTTCTTGGTCTGTGACTGTCTCCAAGAAATCAGTAAGATTTCATAACTATTGTGTAATGGATGTTCCAAAACCCAAGTTGTGCTTGTATATGTGCAGAAGATACAATGTGCATGAGATGGGCCCTTTAATGTTTGTAATGGTTAACGGCATAAATCAGCTCACCTATAGTTGTTCCAGCCAAGTCAGTTCTTTCCGGTTAGATTGTGTTAAAACAAAACTTAAATTAAACTCGAGTTAACTTGAGTAACTGAGCTTCAGACAGAGCAGTGCCTCCAGATGGCTTCACAACCCAAGAAATGTTGATGACATGACATGGATTTTGAGGGACTTTCCTTGCAGGACTAACAACATGGAAAATATTTGGTTGTTGAAAGAATAAACGCACTTGCAGTGTAATCGTTTGGAGATGTTTTTACAAACTTCAGTCTGGTTAAGAGACGCATTGTGCAAAAAACAACTTTTAACATTTACAATTTTCAATTTCAATTTGTAAATTAAGTTCAGTATTTCTAGTTTTGTCCAAATTGTATTAACTCTGGAATTTTAAATTTTTTAAATAGGGATGCCATTTGCAGTTCTGCCACTAGGTGTCACTGATGTCCACAAACTCTTTACCTCCATGGAATCTTTAATTATGGCAAAAGTGTTTATTAACAATATACACTTTTTTTTTTTAATTGGCAGTTCATAATTTTGTAATTGACTTCTCTCAGTGAAATGCACCTTGGGAATTGTAGTTTAATTTCAAACACGACTTTTACAGTGATCTTCTATAATGACTGTTCAGCTATTTGAGAATAAAATGTTAATTAGTTTTTCATAATGTTTTTATTTTACTGTAAAATTTCCATAGAAACTTTCTCTTTTTTCTTTTCAGTTGTTGCTTCACACTATCTCACACGGCACATTCATTTTGTGTGACAAATATATTTCAATTTTGAACATTTTTGCTGCTTGAAAAAAGTTAGATGGTGCAGTTGTGTTTTAAAGTAACATGAATGAAACATGGATAGGCTGAATTTATAGACGGAGATACCTCAAAGCAGATGTTTACAGCTGCCAGTTTACATTAAAGTAGCACCAGTGAACACTTTTAAAATGATTTTGCTGAAATAACAAATAGAATGTAAATAATTATGTGTAATAATTGAAATTTTGTACAAAAGTTTCAATAAATCTGGACAATCTTTCTCGTCTGTGTGGTCCTCTGTGTCTTTTATTTATTTGACTTATTTACTGATATTTTATGATGATTGTAGTTTTGCTTTTATTAGATTTTTTGCTGTTTTATTGTTTTATGAGTGGTATGAACCGATTTTATGATCTCTGTGCAGCTTTTTGGAAACTATAAATAAAGTGGATTTGGATTTGAATGCTGTGACATCATCTGAAAAACAATGTCGACAGTGTTCACCTTGGTGCTGATCTCTCCTCTGGCCCAGTGGGATTAGAGCCTCTGTGGTCTTAATCTGATCAGGCCCCAGGAGAGTGACTCAGGAGGCCAGTCTGCTTTAGCTCTTCTGTAAGAACAGCGTGTATGTTAACAGGGTCCTACGGGTGCTATGTGATGTCGCCTTTAAAACAAACCTCACATTAAATTCTAACTTGAGTAACAGAGCTTCAGACAGAGCAGTGCCTCCGGTTAGCTTCACAACCCAAGCAAACACAAACACACTGTTGATGTAATGGTGTACTGGTGAAGAAAAAAAAGAAGAATTAAAAGATTTAAAATTTTCCTAATTTGTCTATTAAATTCAGTATTAGACTTAGACAAACTTTATTGATCCACAAGGAAAGAAGTAGAAGTAGATGTAGCAGTAGTAGAAGTAGAAGAAGTAGTAGTAGAAGAAAAGTAGTAGTAGAAATAGTAGTAGTAGTAGTAGAAGTAGTAGTACTAGAAGTAGTAGAAGTAGTAGTAGTAGTAGTAGAAGTAGAAGTAGTACTAGTAGAAGTAGTAGTAGTAGTAGTAGTAGTAGTAGTAGTAGAAGTAGAAGTAGTAGTAGTAGTAGTAGTAGTAGTAGTAGAAGTAGTAGTAGTAGTAGTAGTAGTAGAAGAAGTAGTAGAAGTAGAAATAGTAGTAGTAGAAGTAGTAGAAGTAGAAGTAGTAGTAGTAGTAGTAGTAGAAAAAGAAGTAGTAGTAGTAGAAGTAGAAGTAGTAGTAGTAGTAGTAGTAGTAGTAGTAGTAGTATAAGAAGAAGTAGTAGAAGTAGTAGTAGTAGTAGTAGTAGTAGTAGTAAGTAGTAGAAGTAGTAGTAGTAGTAGTGGTAGTAGTAGTAGTAGTAGTATTAATTTATTTTTTATTTATTTTTTTTTTTTACTGGTTACTCATTACTGGTTTTGTTCAAATTTTATCACATTATAATTAATTTATTTGTAAAAAGGGATGCAATTTATGCTTCTGCCACAAGGTGTCACTGATGTCCACAAACTCATTACCTCCACGTACATTTTTAATTATGGCAAAATTGTTTATAATCAATATACACACTTATTTTAACTGGCAATTCGTAATATTGTAATTGACTTCTCTCAGTGAAATGCACCTTGGGAATTGTAGTTTAATTTCAAACGTGGCTTTTACAATGACCTTCTATAAAACATGTTCAGCTGTTTGCTCATAAAATGCCAACTATTTTTTAACAATGTTTTTATTTTACTGTCAGATTTCCTTGGAAACTTTCTCTTTTTTCTTTTTCAGTTGTTGCTTCACACTATCTAACACGGCACATTCATTTTGTGTGATTTGTGTGACAAATATATTCCAATTTTGAACATTTTTGCTGCTTGAAAAAACTTTAGATGGTGCAGTTGTGTTTTAAAGTAACTTGAATGAAACATGGATAAGCTAAATTTATAGACGGAGATACCTCAAAGCAGATGTTTACAGCTGCCAGTTTACATTAAAGTAGCACCAGTGAACACTTTTAAAATGATTTTGCTGGAATAACAAATAGAATGTAAATAATTATGTGTAAAAATTGAAATTTTGTACAAAGGTTTCAATAAATCTGGACAAACAATAGAAGTTTTTGAGTCTGCATGTACTGTAATTATACTGTGTTTTCTTATTAGCACCAGATACAAGGCAAATACTATAAATAAAGTAAATATAATGTTTATGTGTAATACAATTATAATTTTTTGATATTCTCACAGGATTAGCGGCCTGTCCCCTGTGGTGTTATGAGTTTGGGAGAGTGATCAGCAGAATTCTCCTTCCTTCCTTTGGCTCTCACAGGAAACACCGACTGTGGCTCCAGGAGAAAGAAGCTGGAGAAAAGGCAGGAAGTCAAATCAGCAAGACATCTGTGTGGGCTGAGGGTTTAAAATAAAAAGTAAAACGTGGTCACTGTTGCTCAAATGCACAATGAAGCTTTTGATATGTCTGTTAAAGCTGCAGTATCTATTTATCTGTCTATACAATCTTCATAAGAGCTACAACATCTCAAATAAATTAAATATACACTGTGTTGGGAAGTAGCTGAATATGCGTACTGATAATACTGACATATTCTGAATACTCATTTTGAGTAACAGTACAGTTACTTTTTATTTATTTTATTTATTTATCAAAGTCAAGAGTTAAAGAGTTAAACCAACAACCCCTAAAGCTTTAGAAAATGCTGCCTTCTTTTCACAAACTCCTGGTTCAGTCCTGGTTTAGACCCTGGTTTAGACCTGGTTTAGACCTGGTTTAGACCTGGTTCAGTCCTGGTTTAATCCCGGTTCAGTCCTGGTTTTAGTCTTGGTTTAGTCTTGGTTTAGTCCTGGTTTAGTCCTGGTTTAGACCTGGTTCAGTCCTGTTTTAATCCCGGTTCAGTCCTGGTTCAGTCCTGGTTTAGTCCTGGTTTAGTCTTGGTTTAGTCCTGGTTTAGACCTAGTTTAGACCTTATTCAATCCAGTTTTAATCCTATTTTAGTCCTATTTTAGTCCTGGTTTAGTCCTGTTTTGTCCTGGTTTAGTCCTAGTTTAGAACTGGTTCAGTCCTGTTTTAGTCCTGTTTAGTCCTGGTTTAGTCCTGGTTCAGTCTTGGTTTAATCCTGGTTTAATCCTGGTTTAATCCTGGTTCAGTCCTGGTTTAGACCTGGTTTAGTCCTGGTTTACCTACTTTAGACCTGGTTCAATCCTGTTTTAGTCCTGGTTCAGTCCAAAATACACTAAGAAAACTCAGTATACTTGTTCTGGGGAGGGCATCTGGCATAGAAAACTTTATTCCATCTGCATGTTCTTCCAAAAAAAAAAAAAAAAAAAAAAAAAAAAAAAAGGGTCAGTTCAAGGAAGTCGTTGCTAATCTCTCGATACGACAAATATTACGGTTTATCAATCAGTCAGAGCAGATTGTATTTACATGAGGAAGTGAAATGTCTCTTGTTGAAGATAAGAGCTGATGTCCTTGATGATTCTCAAAACTTTTATCACATTTATTCTTGTAACTTGGACACAAAATACAGTAAACACAACAACACTTTAAGCCACTCTGTTGCTGTTTTTGTATCTGTTTCCAAGTTCCAAAATAATTTTAATATGACTCACTTTTATGAAATGGCCTTCTATGGGGGAACTATGCAACTTTTCTGGTGGAGGTTTCGCTTGTCATTGGCCTGAAATGTTCCACAGTGTGCCTTTAAACATATCAGTCTCCATGGGGACAAGCAGGTGGAGTCGCTAGACCAAGTTACAGGTCAGATCTGTGGAGAAAAGGGCCCTACTCTTTAAACAAATGCATGTTTTTCAAAATGTTTCTGAGCAATAAAAACACTTGTAATTGAAGTTTAATGCCATATTGTGGAACATTCTGGACAAAGCTGTAACATCATGAGACAATCAGCTGGTGGACCCTCAGCCAGAAAACTTACATCTGTGTTATTGTTTTACCTACGGGCCCTTTGAAAGATGCACTGTGTAACTTTTCTGATGAGGAACCACCATCTGGTTGTCGGTGTTTTACTTGGAATGTTCCACAGTATGGCATTGTTATTATTTTCTTTAGATGCTTTTATCGCTCAAACACTTGAACACATGTGTCCTGAGTGTGAGCAAGGGTCGCCTCTCCACAGATCAGCCAGTTAACTTATCTCCATAGAGACAGTTGTCCAAAAGCACTTTTCCTAAACGGCACAAAGCGTTCACCTCTAGAGCTGCTCTTGTTGTGCGATTTGAATTTCTTTTCACAAACTCTTTTAGAGGAGGTGAAACAGGATTTTTAAAACTTTGTAAACCAAAATTAAATCTGTATATTTGATTGTGTTGTCCGAATTTAGAAATTTGTATTTGTTTATTTATTTTCTTTTATTTATTCAATCTTTTACCAGGTAAGTCAAGTGAGAACACCTTCTCATTTACAGGGACGACTTGGCCAAGAGGCACTATATATATATATATATATATATATATATATATATATATATTATATATATATATTTGTCACGTATTCTGCAATAGTGATCATTTGTGGACATTTTGTCTAATACCTTAAGTGCTTTTTTATAGATAGTTTTAGCTAATTTAACTAGTAATGCAATAATTTTGGTGCGAAATTAAATACATAATTGCCGAGTTTGTTGTTAGATAATTTCTTATATGATGAAAATCTGATAAATTATATTTGATTTTATTCATTGTTCTTTTGAAATGTTTGAACGATAGTTGTCGAACTCCTAGATGCTTCACTTCATGGACCAGTTTTGTTTTGTTTTTTCCACTCAAGCCCACTCACGCAGTAAGAACGAGTTGATTTTCAATGTTTTGCAATAAAAACACTTGACTGAATATATGCTAAACATGTATGTTTAATGCCATACTGTGGAACATAACAGGTAAAGCAATAACATCTTCATCTAGTTACAAAGTGCACTTTTATTGTTTTTGTGGATTTATTTGAAATTATTAATTAAATCGTTCAAATCTGCACGTTTATTTATTGTAACATCAGAGCGTAAAGTCGTTTTTCTCTTTCTCCACTTGAGTTGTTTCCATCTGGGGGAAATCCAAACTGCTGCTGTGGACAGACCTGGGCTGATCGCACAAACAGCTGTGAGGAGTCCTTACATGGGCCCAGTCCACACTACAGTATTTTAGATCTCTCATGTTTACAAAGGCCGTGTTAAAACTGCTCCTTCAAACTGAGCACATCCAAAGTTTGTGCATGTTAGTGTTTAGCGCGTTTCACCTCACAACAGGAAGGTTCCAGGTTCGATTCCGGGCCTTTGTATGTGGAGTTTGTATGTTTCTCCGTGTGTCGGGGTGGAGGTCTTGTGGGGCACTTCAGTTTTCGCCATCAACCGAAACATGCACGATAGATACTCATCAGAATGGCGGTGTTCTACATGTACCTCTATGATGGAATGTTCAGCAGTTACTCTAGTGACACAATGCACATGTTGGCAAAAATGGCAAAAAGTTTAAGAATTTTCTGAAAACTTAACACATTTTCAGGAGCTTGTGATCAAAAAGTGTCCTGTGTCCTGTAATTTGATGTGTTAAGGTTATGTTTTGAACAGCACAAATCATCTCATCTGTTGTAGTTCCAATATGTTAAAATAAAGATCAGATTAAATTCTTACAGTCCTCAGACAGAGCAGTGCCCCCAGGTAATGTTGATGATACCTGATGAAGTCTGGCTCAAGATTTGAAGACGGGTCAAATGCAGATGCAAATCTTCTTAATGGGGCAATAAGATTAACCATAAAGGTGCATTGTGTAACTTTTCTGGTGGACGGTCAGCCAAATGCTTTTCTCCATGGAGATGTTATTGCTTTGTCTTTTTATTACAGTATGGCATTAAACCATTCTGTAGTTATGGATACCAAACCAGACCAAGTTACAGGTCAGATCACAGTCAGAATGCTTGTTTTTCTTTGTATTTTTAAGTTATAAAACCACTTGTAATTGAATAAATGTACGGTAGAGCTGTTTAATGTCATACTGTGGAACATTTCAGGCAGAGCAATGACATCTCCATAGAAACAAGCAGGTGACAAACCCCCAACCACAAAGTTACACAGTGAATCTTTATCTTTATTTATATAAAGGTTTAAGAAAAAACATCCATCTATTTTCTTTCGCTTATCCAGCTCCGGGCTGCGGGGGCAGCAGTCTAAGCAGGAACTCCTAAACTTCCTTCACCCCAGACACTTCCTCCAGCTCCTCCTGGGGGATCAGCCGAGAGGCAAAGTCCCTTCAGCGTCCAGGGCCTCCTCCTGGTGGGACATGCTCCCGATTGAGACGCCCAGTAGGCATACAGAACAGATGCCCGAGCCTCAACTGGCTCCTCTTATCATGGAGGAGCAGCGGCTCTACGCCGAGTTCCTCCCATGTGACTGAGCTCCTCACCCTCCTCCACCCTGCGGAGGAAACTCATTTCAGCCACTTGTATCCATGATCTCGTCCTTTCGGTCATTACCCAAAGCTCATGACCAAAGGTGAGGAGAGGAACATAGATTGACGATAAATCAAGAGCTTTGTCTTTCAGCTCAGCTCCTGCTTCACCACAACGGTTCGATACAGCGACCGCATCACTGCAGACGCTGCACCGATCCGTCTGTCAATCTCACGCTCCATTCTCCCCTCACTCGTGAACAAGACGACCATTCGCAAAAAAAAAAAAAAAAAAAAAAAAAAAAAAAGTGAATGGTTTAGACACCCACCCATATTCTCTGGACAGGATGACCCAGTGGGACGGAAGGATGGGTCAAATACCAACACAAAACTTTCCAACACTTAAAGGAACAAATCCATGTATGTAAATGTTTTTCTTTCCACAGTTCCCTCCCAGTTGTGGCCTCGTTGGGTACAGCTTGTTCTTGCATCTCCTTTAACCCAAACATGAGCTTTATATCCGTGTTTCTGTATCACACTTTGTCCGTCAGTCCAGGAGCGCCTCAAGGCCACATGACTCAAACTGCTGATCTGAAAATCTTTATTGAATTATCTGAAACCAAAATGTTTCCCTTCAGCTTAACGCACGCTCCACTGTAAATCTAATCACATTAAGAAGCAGATCTGATAAGGTTCACATGTGAGGGCAGAACAGTGTTTATCAGTGTAGTGGCACAGACAACATTTATTCATCCATTTCATTTTGTGTTGGATAAAAAAATCCTGAACCATACTTGGTACTAAATACTAAATCACTGCCATTTAAAGGCACACTTTGTTAGTTTTTCAAAATAAAAGCATAAGAATAAGAAAATGAACTATTGTCTTCATTATTTGTCTCCAAAATCAAAATGAAAAAAATGATAATGATTTCGTTTTTTCAGTTTTCGATGTGTTTAAATGAATAATGGAAAAAACGGATGACGACCGTTTCCCTTTTCCGTGACTTAACTCTCACGCTCTCCTTGGGGCAGGTCAAAAATTTATTTTTTCGCATGGCAAGAATTTATTTGAAAATAAATTTTTGGATCTGATTGACCTGCCCCAAGAGAGCTAGAAGGAAAAAAAATATTTCTTCGGGTCAACGATGCCAGACTTTTGTGCCATATACGGAATGAACCAGGAGTAATCCAGGTCTAAACCAGGTCTAAACCAGGACTAAACCAGGACTGAGTGTTGGGACAGACCCAGAGATGTGCCCAGGTACACTGTCAGGTGATCAGGACTGAGACCAAGACCAGACTGGGACCAGACTGGGACTGAGATCTGGACTGAGACCTGGACTGAGAACAGTTTAGTCCTGGTTCAATCCTGTTTTAGTCCTGGTTCAGTCCTTCAGTCCGGCATGGCAGTTTAAGTCATGAAAACGGGAAACGGCCATTATCCATTTTTTTCCATTTTTCATTTAAACACAAAATCGAAAAAAATAAAAATAAAATCATTATCTGTTTTTTCATTTTGGTTTTGGAGACAAATATTGAAGAAAATTGTTGTTTTTTCGTTTTCTTATTTTAGGTTTTATTTTGAAAAACGAATGAACGAATGATACACAGGATTTAGTGGGTCCGTCACCTTTTTGTTTCTGTGGAAATGTCATTGCTCTGCTTGAAATGTTCCACAGTATGGCATTAAACTTCTGTCTCCATCTAGTAGGTGGAGCCAAGAGAGGAAAGTCCATTTACAGTTAGAAACCATGTAAAAAGCGAAGTGTTTTATCGCATGAACAAATGTTAGTGAATAAGTTTAAGATTTCAGGTAAAGAAATAACATCTCCATGGAGACAAGCAGCTGACGGACGCTCTTCCAAGTCCAAGAAAAGTTACACAGTGCAACTTTAAGCTGTATGAGTGAAACATGAAGGTTTTTTCTCATGTTCTGTCAGAGAAACCAAATGAGTGATTATCTGAACGGACATTTCCTACTGTGAGATAACATTTGAAGTCACAGTGCTCTAATTTGTGTATTGTTTTGTCTACACTTTCTCACTTTGCTAAAACGTTCAGAATGATAGATTTTCCTGAGATTTCAAAGGTTAAAGTTCACATTTGTTCAGAGCACAGAATGCATTATGTCAGACTCTGTCCTTGTATTGACAGCAAAGCAAATACTGTATGCGTTTGTCTTTGCTCTCAGCTGCTGGTGCCTTCAAAGACCCTCGTAAACTACTGTTCTGGAGAATGGATGTTTGGTGTTTTTATGGGTTATAAAGTTTTACTCAAGTTCAATGACCTACATCTGTAAACCAGACTCCATGTACTACAAAAATAACACTGTTTTGCATGGAGTAAAATGAAATATCTATACAAGTTTTATAGTGACTAATAGATGAGTAAACTATTGGGTTGGTGGTTCAATTCCAAGCATTTTTCTATACTTCATACTGGCATTGTGTCGTTAGGCAAGATATTTTGACTATAAATCCTTCACTGGCAGTCAAATAAAGGAACCATGATGATATAAAATTTTATTATGTAACTTTTTCATTGCAATTTTTCATGTAACTGCTGGTTTATATTTGCCTATCCAAACTTCCCAGAGGTATTTAAGCGTTTTTTGACAAAATGAACATAAGATTCAACAAAGCAACAAAGCCTACACAGAAGAGGCAGCACTCAGTTACATTTACTGCATTTTTTTTGTTTTTATATAACATTTTACTTCTCAGACACACCCTACTTTTGCTCCTATTTTTTTTTTCTTTACCATGTAACAGTAGTCTTACTTGAGTAAAAGGTTTTGGTTACTCTCAACACAATAAGTAAGTCTAGAAGTCACAAAAGCTTTAAGTTGACACTATTACACCCACACACATACACACTGAATTTATGTTTTTCTTGCACCACTCTTTAAGATTTGATTTTAGAAAAAGCCAGCCCGATTTTGTGCGTTATTTAATGTTTTGTCTTTCCAATTACATGAACTAAATTAAACATGTCCAGTCAGACACCTAAAATAATTCGAGTAGAAGGCCTAGTTACCCTCTCCTACTTTTAACTTTTACTTAAGTGTTGTTGTTGTTGTTTTTTAACACTATTAACTAGTGTCATAGTATTCGAGACCGGTCTTGATCCCGAGACCGGCTTCGAGACCACTTTTTTACCGTCTTGGTCTCGTTTCGGACTCCAGCCGAACTGGACTCGGTTTTGTCTCGGTCTTGATGGAGCTTGGTCTCGGTCTTTGTCTCAGACTCGAGGTCTGACACTCGACTAGTGTGATCATATTGCATTAAGGCCGGTAAATGTGCAGAAGCTGCTAAATATCACTGCAAACCTGTAAGATAATGTAACTGTGAATGTTATGAACTTGAAAAAACACTTGGTTAACTTTGTTTTCTGTAAAGTGTCAGTGGAAGTGGGATTAAAGAAGAGGTTCTCAAACTGTAGGTGAGGGTCCAAAAAAGGGGCACAAAAGAGTGTTTAAGTGCAGTACAATTTGCTTGGCCTATTTTAAGCCTAAATGAACATTAATCAGATAAAACAGAGATAGATTTATAAAAACATTGATATGTATATGTGCCAAAAATAACTGTAAAATACTAATACATGTAGAAAATGACAAAGATGGTCTTGATTTGGTCTCAAGGGGCCGTGGTCTCACTCTTTTCTCGATCTCAACCTTTAACCCCCTCACGCTCTCCTCAGGGTCACATAGACCCGAAGAAATTATTATTTTTTTCTTTCCGCTCTCTTGGGGATGTCAGACCCAAAAATTAATTTTCTCGACTTTTCTCGCCTGGTCTATGTGACCCCGAGGAGAGGGATCACATAGACACATAGAGGGTTAAAAGTCTTGGTCTTGTCTCGGACTTGACTCTCAGAGGTCTTGGTCTTGTCCTGGTCTCGGGACCCTGTGGTCTCTGAATGGTTTTGGTCTCGATTAGTGTTGTCTTGACTACAACACTACTATTAACCGGGCCTAATACCTTCTAGGCTACTTCTACTTTAGTAATATTATTCTGCAGTTACAGTACTCTTACTTACTTACAATCTACTTCACCCACCTCTGTATGTCATATTTAGCTCGTGCCATTTATATTATTTTTAACTTATGCACAATAACACTGCTAAAATGAATAGGCTACTACTTTTCCATAGGCCCACCATACAGGCACATTTCCATATAAACTCAAAGCATGTGTGTCGTGTTTAATGCGCTCTCGTTACATTCCCACAGATCCAACCCACGCCCATGTCCATAAATTCACCGCGTTTTTTCCGCCCATACGCTTTGTCCCAGCACTTGTGAATTCCTCCACTCCGGTCGCTCTGTGAACGCAGCACCACCGCAGCACTGTCACACTTTTGGCACCACCGACCGCCTCTCAGACTTCACTTCTCCCAAGAAACGAGCCTCTTTCACGGCTATAAAACTGGGAATTAGCCGCTGTCAGCACCAAACCCAGACTCTACGTACAAGTTTGAGTCGTTGTTTTTTTCGTGCGTGTTTTGTTGGAGTGAATTTCTCTGGATTTATCGCGGAAAAGTGACCGGAAAGTACAGAAGGAAGACCCGGGAGAGGAGTCTTTGAAACGGGGTAAGGCAAACTTAAACTTCCAACTTATTTTTGGGCAATTACGCACGGTTTGGTTTATCTTTACGCTCTCGTCATTGCGTTTTTGTGCCTGAAACATATCGCCGAGCCACTGTCGCTCAATTGTTACTGGTTGAACGTGACAAACAATGCAATTTCGCTTGTTTTGTGGGCGTCCTTTTCATGCAGCGGTCCAGCAGTTTCCATCGCTTCAAAGCCCCCTTTCTGTGCCTTTTACGCAGCGGTTTTGATCGGGAACAATGCCTCACCTGGGCTCGCGCACACGTGTTGCTTTCTATAGTGATGCTGATTGAAAGGCTGCAGCTTCGTGTCCATGTCTGAACTGTGTGTATTGACGTGTCAGTGTGAAGGAAAGCCTATAATTTGGACGTGGTTACAGTAATGAAGCAGCGTCACGAGTGAGGTGAAACTTTTCCCGCTTTACCGGAGGAGGCGCCGGGATTGGTTTGGAACAATGTCCATTTGAAAAGTCAGGAAGCCAAGGATTACACGGGGAAAGCGTTTGTAGTCTATATTTGGGCACAGTTTTTTCTTGTATTTTATAGTGTACACCACATAGCCTATACTATATTTTTCCTGACCCAGTAATGACATTATTCAGTACAGAGACAAAAAAAAAACATCTGGATCTAATTTGCAGCAACACATAAAACTGTTTTCTAATAAATTGCTGCATTGAAAGATTCATTATGTAACTTTCAGGCAGTGGTGCATAAACTGTGTAATTCCATGGAAATGTAAAGTTTAAAGCACTTTCAATTAGGGCTGGGTATCGTTAAGAAGTTGCTGATACGATACATACCTTGATACAGTGCACTTTCCATACAGTGCAATAAAAAGTAAAGGCTAAATCATGGCTGTGGTATTAAAAGTCATTGTTAACTTTGCACAAGAAGTGGTTTAATATGAAACACGCCCATTTTAATCATCAAAACAGTGATTATGTCAAATGTGTTGCATAAACGAGATGCCTTCCACTAATCAAGCAACAAAACTGTAGCGCTGTAACAAAATAATTAAGTAAAATACACCAAAAAATACTGTTGGTAATATATCGATACAGCAGCCCACTATATTGATACTGTATCATCACATTAAATGATACGATATATCGATATTTTGATATTTTTCAATTAGAGATGTAACAATATCCAAATCTCACATTACGATATTTTCACGATATACATCTCTCGGTACGATATTTATTGTGATATTTTGTGGAGGCTAATTGAATTGTGCATATGCTACTGTTTTCTCTTAAAATGCCTTGACAAGACTTAATTCAAATAACTAACGTTTAAAAGTGCTTCGAACTGTGATTTCGTCATGTGGTTTGCACCAAAACGGAGCAAAGGATCATGGTCGATGTAGTTCCATCTGTTTTTTTTTTAGCTATTGCTGCACCATAACAATGAATTTAATCAAAGGAACTTGTGATTCGATATATTGTGATGGCCCAAGATATTATGATATATATTTTGGTTATAGTTACACCTCTACTTTCAATACTTTCAAACATTCCCCAGATATAGGTGTTATGTCATAGTGTGGAATATTATAGCCAAAATAACAGCATTTCTATGTAAACATGCAGGATTAGGTCCTGCTCCAAGCCAGTTAAGTCAGATTTGTGGAGATCAGATCATTTGTCTCCTCATAACAAAAGAGAAAAGGGAAAACCTGTAGAACTGGACAATATATAATCAGGCTCCATACATCTGCACAGTCAGTCCATGTTGTTATTTTTGCAGAAAGGAACCCTGTACCTCTCAGTTGACTATTCGAAGATTAGACTTAGACTAACATTATTGAACCACAAGTGAAATTATTTAGACACAGTACCTCACACATCACAATATAATATAATAACAAAGAGCAAAAATATAAATGGTAACAATAAATTCTAAATAAGTAGCAAAAAAGAGCAAGAGACAGGTGTCAGATAAGACATAATTATATAAATGTGTTTGTACAAGTAAAAAGAAAATGGATAAATAAGTAATAAAATCTAAAATCTTAGCTTTTTACAAGAGATAATTGGAAAACAGTGCAACAATGATCCAGACTCAAGCCCAATCACGTTAAGAATGCATGGTTTTCAACGCACAACCGAAATGATAAACCTATTTGCCCTATTTTAGTCCATTTGCTAAAAAAAAAAGTGACATACTGTGGCTTTAAAAACCTTCTGTAAATATGCTCCATTAAACTCCTGTTATTGGTTTCCTTGGTGCAAATAACAACTGTGCCTATCTGCAGATCTTCATGCTCTGTAATATTTGCCTGACCAAAAGCACAAACAGACACACACACAAACGCACAAACTCACAAAACTTTACAAGAACATGAGGAACTGGCTGATAATCCAACCGTAATGTACTATATTTAACTGTTGTACTGCATTACCTTATCTGTTTTTAATTTGAAATGTATAAACTGTAAATAGATGCTTTCGTTGCTGTGTTGGCTGCTTCTCCCGCCTCACAATGAAAAGGTTCTTGTTCAGTTTACATAATTCTCCTCTCCTGTTTGTGTTGCCACGGTGCTAAAATTTCAAACTCTATTTCGTTACTAAGGAGTAGACTTGATACTCCAATACTGAATTTGATACCACGATGATAATTAGAGATAGAATGTGATTTACAACACTAAATCATAGTACCGTATTTTCCGGGCTATTAGGCGCTCTGGATTATAAGAAGCACTGTCATTAAATGGTCTATTTTCAAACTTTTTTCACAAATAAACCGCACTGGACTTTAAACGAAACACAACAGTTGGATGGGTCAGTTGGACTTTGTTTGGCACGTTCACGGTGACTCTGGGCTTTGTTCAGTTGTAGCGTGTAGGGAGGGTGCTGTCTGGGACCGCTGGATTGTCGGCGTGTTCGCAGTGACTCAGTTGTTCAGTTGTGCCTCTAGAAGTGGCACATTGGACTCGCTTTTTTCGGTTCGTTCCTTCGTTCCTTTCCTCGTCAGTGTGGAGTGATGAATGTGTCTGTGGGTGTTTTTCGCTGTGCGGTCGCTGTCTGCTCCGTGTGTCTTTGCGCTGCGGGTGGTGCGGCTTTGTAGTTTACTGAAGTCGTGCTGGGACGCGCGAGTGGATTCGTGTATAGGGCGCTCTGGATTGCGGGGTGCGCAGTCGTTTTTTTTATGCATTTAGAGGCTTAAGAGCGCGTCTAATAGCCCAGAAAATACAGTACTTTCGTTTATATTACCATGTGGACTTATCTGTGTAATCCCTCAGTGGTCCGTGTGTGTATACTAGTCTCCTTCTGCAACTTCCGCCAAATGCAAGGGCTGTGATTGGCTGCTTCACGAAGACTACACAGACATCTGATTTAAAAAAGCTTGGAACAGTTAAAGTTTGGTACAGAAATGTTTGCGTCTGAGCCTAATATGATTGTTTATTATTATTAGGGATGGGCATTCAATAAAATTTTCTTAATTGATCGTCGGGAGAATTAACGATCGATTATCGATTAATCATTAACGTTTTTTTATATTAAAATGATCATCATTATTATTACTATCTGCACTACTAATCTGCATAAATAAATTCATCTTTACTACATATAAACCCGTTTGAGATTATAAGATTTGCGCAACTCTCACAGAAACGAAACTTAAAACAGCCTGGGTAATTTGCATAAACTAAGTGAAGGGAACAAAAACAGCTCTTGTGCGCTGATGCGACATGACTCAATGGAATACAGGTTAGTGTGACCATATTTGCATTTGTCAAAACCAGGACACCGTACGGGGGGTGAGAGTGGGACCTCGTCATTGACATTGAGCGACTGTCATCTGGCAAAGCTTTTTCATGTTTTCGGTGTCCTGGTGAACTTTTTCCCACTGGACAACGAAACATATGTGCTGCTTTGTGCACTGTGCACATGGCCTCCCACTTGTCCCGACCACAACGAAAAGCGTGGAATTTCTTGTACAAGTCATCGTTAAATACGCATTTGCACTTCAGCATGTTGCAGACTTACCGACTGTGTCTGCTCGCTCCTTCTGAGTGCAGAGAGACACATGTACGGACCCCTGTTTGGTCACTCTACGCTACGCACAGCAACCTACATTCGGTTTGTCGATTAAAATGAACATGAGTAAATAAAATAATAATACTTAATTCAAATTAAATAGTTTAGATTTCTGTAATGCACCTGGACCCTGATGAGCTCCGCAGAAGCTTATATGGTTCAGGTCCGTGTCAAGACATGAGCTCTCACCTGAGCCAAGGCCCTACACAGAAATAAAAACCAGCCTTAACATTGAAGGATGGTTCAAATGATCAATATCTGCCAATAAAATGTAGATTAAAGGTGCACTATGTAACTTTTTGTTTGGGGGTCCTTCACCTGCTTGTTTCTGTGGATACGCCATTCCTCTGCTTGGAATGTTCCCCACAGTATATTAAAAATCTCTACTCTACATTTATTCAATTTCAGGTGGTTTTACAGCTCAAAAATACCTAGAAAAACAGATATTCTGACTGTGAGCGGGGTCGTCTCTCCACAGATCTGACCTGTAACTTGGTCTGGTTCTGGTTTGGTCTGGTTTGGTCTCCATGAAGATAGACCGGTTTAATGTCATACTGTGAAACATTCCAGGCATATGACAGACTCTTCACTGGAAAAGTTACACACTGCAGATTTATTTTGGTCAAATACTTCCGTTTTAAACACCCCAAGGAGATAATTCAATTAAAATTATCTTAGTTTTGTTCCTGTTTGATAATGTTTGGCCTTCATAAAACTTATCAACTTTGAACTAATATTGAGATGTACTTAGTCTATCCCTCAATTTATTCCATAAAATTGCAAAAGACTTCCTGGAGCAATGTTTTTATAAAGGAAAAAATATATAAATGTATCTTCAGACCTATTGCGGCTCAGTTACGTCAGTTTTGGTCAAATGACAGAAGGAAAAGTCGAGGATGTTAAATTCACCCCAATGACTCATCAACCACTGACTGTTCTTTTCCTTTTAACCTTGAGGATCGACCAGTCTTACGCAGTGTTTTTCTTAGCTATTGTGATCATAATATTTAAGATTTTTGCAGAAACATTCACACTCACTTTTAAATTTGGCCATTTTTAGGTTTAAAATTTTACTTCCTGTTTGGAAATCTTGACATCCCCAAAACTCCTAATGTACACGGACATTATTAACTGACAAATACAAGAAAATACTGTTTTATTTAGTTGAAATCATATTTTAAGTAAAGAAAAAATTGTTTCTTATGTGTAAATTGTGCCGACCTTTTGGACTGAATTACTGTTGTATTACTGTGATCGTCAGTATGTTTCGAATTCTCTACTTCTTGTAATTTTCAACATATTTTTCAACTTTTCTTCTCAATCTGCTTCTCAATTTGTGCAAAACTATAATTTATATTTACAAAAATTATAATCCCACCAAATTAAATCAAAGTTTGAGAATCATAAATATCCGGAACACGCACTTTAAGACTTTTTTTTTTGGGGTCTTTTGGTGTCTTTTTTGGGGGGTCTTAGGTATTTCTTTGCAGTGGACAGACTATTTGACTTAATAATTACAGCATTTCTGTTTCCTAATTTCGACCATTCGAATGTTATTTAAATTTAATAACGAAAACCTCCCTTTATTTTATATATTTTACACAATTTTCTGATCTATGTTATAATATTTCCTCATCAGAAACAAACCTGGAGTTGTGTTTTGTTTCATTCATTTATGTTTAAAACACAAACTCTGCATGTTTAGGCTGAGTTCTTCTCTCAAACATAAAATACTCCGTTCCACCTTGTGATGTCATGTGGTAATATAGGAAGAACTCTACTGTGTTTTTAAACTCCACACACCTTCACTAGAATCATTTGGATAAGTTCAGCCCTGGATTTGCCAATCTCTACTGAACAAAAGGTAAAAAGTAGCCGTTTAAGGTGCACCGTGTAACATTTCTGGAGAGGGTCCGCAACCTGTTTGTTTCCATGTAGATGTTAATGCTTTGGTTTAAATTGTCCGCAGTATGGCATTAAACTAAGGCTATGTTTTACACTGAAACGAATCACCGTATCACTGTATTTGCGTTGTTTCTGTGTCCATAAGCCTTCCCTCTCCGCACAGCTTTGAGCATATTTGTTTACACTTTACAGAAACGAAACTTAAAACCACATTTGCATAAACTGAGCGCTCAAAAATCAGCTCGCTATTGTGCGCTGATGCGGTTCAGCTTCTGTCGAACTAAAGGACACGACTCAGTGGAATGAGTGTTGCTTCTGTGACAGAGGGGTGTTCTGCTGATGGTGAGTCTGTTCTGTGTTTGTCGCGTTGGAGATGGTTCATGTTAAACTTTTCAGAGATTATACGTTTGTAGGTCGTACACACAGACCGTATATATGAGTGGACATATATTCTAGCCTTTTAGCGTTTTGGCGGTGAAATACTTCACGTGCATAGACCTACATCAGTGTATCAACGTTTTCAGGCGTCCACATGGTGCTGGATCAGATCTGTACTCCGATGAATTCGTAGGAGCTGGCGGCACCAGCTTGTTTCCTCTCTGGAGCCATTTTCTATTGGATTAGTGTGGACGAACACTGCATCCGCAACGAAAAGGACTCGAATACGTACTAGTGTATACGTACTACTTCTATTGCTCAAAAATATCTTAAAAAGCATAAATTTTACTGTGAATTTTGGGTTGCCTCTCCACAAATTGAACGTGTAATTTGGTTTTGCAAGCCTCCATGGAGATTCTTAAGTTTATAGTTATATTGTGGAACATTCTAGGCACATCTCCGCAGAGACGAGCAGGTGACAGACCCTCTACCGGACAAGTTACACATTGCACACAAGATGGAACAGAGCATTTTGAGCTTTGGAGATGAAAACAGACTAATAAAGAGTTACTCAAACCTGCGTGAATGAAAAAAAACACAACTCCAAGTCTGTTTTTGACGAGGAGACAACATTATAATGACTTAAAGCTCACGAGAGTCAATTTTGTGTAATATAGGCCCTTTAAACCTGGTCTAAACTTTCCTTTATGGCTCCGAGGGGTGATTATATGTTTAGGATGTGCTTCCCGCTGCTCCACCTCAGAGTCCCAGAAAAAGACAAAACATTTTATTTTTAGATTTCTTTCTTCAGTCGTGGTCGGACACACCCAGCAGCCCAACAGCAGCAGGGACAGCCACACCGCTTTATGTCTACTCTGCTCTTCTCTTCTTTTTGTACTATTCAAACATCTAATAAAAAGAAGCACTGTTGTGTTTGAATGTTTTCTTTCTTTGTTTCCTCATGCATGTCGCAAAATTGCCTTGCTCCTGTTCAGATATATTATATAAGAAGCTCTTTGGGTCAAAATAAATCCACTCTGTACTGTTTGCATGAAGATCTTATTATTAAAGGTGCATTGTGTAACTTTTCTGCTGCTTGTTTCCAGGAAGATGTGCCGAGAATGTTCCACAATATAACAATAGACTTAAAAATCTCCATGGAGACTTGCAAAACCAAACTACAGGTTACATTTGTGGAGAGGCGACCACACTCACAGTAAGAATTCATGTTTTTTAAGATGTTTTTGAGCGATAAAAACACCTGTAGTTGAATAAATTTAAGGCAGATTAGTTTAATGCCATACTGTGGATAGTTTAAACGAAAGCATTAACATCTCCATGGAGACAAACGGGTTATGGATTCCCTCCAGAGAAGTTACACAGTGGACCTTTTAAAGACAAATAAGCTATGTTCACACTGCAGGGCTTAATGCTCAATTGGGGATTTTTTTGTGAAATCAAATTTTTTTGCGAGGTCGTTCACATTTCCAGTTAAATTCGACTTGTATGTGATCTCCAGTGTGAACTTTAAACCCCCCAAAAGTGTCCCGCATGCACATTAGAGGCAAGCGTGCTTAGTGTTTATGGAAGTCACCTAAACACTGGGCTTATCTCCCAAAATATGGTCCAGTTCTTCTTAAAATGTACAGGTTACACATCCACATCCGCTTCATTTGTTTGAGTTTTTATCCTCCTTGTATTTGGCTGACAGGTTCTTTATTTTCTTTTGACTTTGGAGCTAGGACCGCATGTAATCGTGCTCGACCATTTCTTTGGCAATCATTTTAAAAACGATAAGACTCCTCCAATTTGGCCTGAATACAGCGATCCCCCCAAATATTAATACACTTTTAACCTCGCTTTCCCTCCATTGACGAGACTCAGATTCTGACGTGTAGGTGGGATGAATGTGATCTGGCCGTTCAGACAGAAGTCACATGTCAAATGATCGGATATGTATCGGTTTTAGGAGCACATATCCAAGTGGCCTGGTCACGGTCTCTCAGGTCGGCTGACCAAAGAGCCAAAGACCAGCCGGAAGCTCAGGGGGGACAGAGCTTTTGCTGTGGCTGCACCAAAACGGTAGCCTGATTCATCAGTCGCTTTTACTTCGTTTAAGTTCGTATAAACCGTCTGACTATTTATCATTTAACCAACTGCTGCTGTTTGCTCGTGACGTATATAATGTGCCGCTAACAGGGATAACTGGTATATTAAGCTTTTCACAAATCCAGTAGGAAGAAGGGCAATAACGTCTTTCCTCTTGATGAAATCCACCAAACATTCTCTTTATTCCGGCTTTAAATCCTCGATCTTGGAAATCGTTGACAACACTGAATATATGGCTCTTTGCTGATTGGCTGCTGCCCGAACTTGCACTTCTGCTGTTTTTGCGAACCGTCTATTAGCAACTAGGTCAGGAATCAAAATATGATTCCTGACCTAGTTGCTGGAGAGAAATTAAATTGAGTGGAGGCACTAGGTGGCACTAGGTTTTTATGTGAGGAAATTATGGTAATTCAGAAAATGCAGCCAGATTTGTTAAATGCGTCCATTCAAATTATGATTTTGATTTGTTTGAGTTTAACAGTTCTTTTGTAGCTGTACAGTTCTGGCTGGTGTTTTAGCTGCTCTCCTCTTGCTCAGACTGTTCGCAGGAAAACGCAGGAAGTTGTGAAGTGTCTGTCCCAAACGGCTGGAACCGGAAAAAGTGATAAATCTCAAAGAGAAAACAGATTTCTGCTGCTCCTCGGGACTCCGCCATCTTTAAATGTTTCAGTGTTTTAAAACTACAGACTGTGGTCCAGGGTTCAGGACGAAGCTGTATTTAAAGTGTGACAGCTAATAATTATTTTAGCCTTAGTCAGCGATTATTTATTATTAGTCAACGAGATTATTTCTATTGTACATTATGGTTTCTGAATACATTTTTAACCTGAGAAATGAGTATACGCTTTTGACATTTTGATTTAATAACTTTGATGTCTTTGTTTACATAAAGTGTTTTGGCTTGTGTTTTAGTATCTGTAGTCGAGGTAATTATTTTAAAGGTACATTGTGTAACTTTTCTGGGGGCTCCGCAACCTCAAGATGTTAATACTTTAGTTCAAATTGTCCACAGTATGATATTAAAATAGTCTGTTTTGTATTTATTCAACTACAGATGTTTAAGCGCTCAAAAATATCTTTAAAAAAACATCCTTTCTTACTGTGAGTGGGGTCGCCTCTCCACAGATCTGACCTGGAGATTCATAAATGTGTGCAACATTTGACATTTTCCATTCCACTTGAGTGTGAAAGTGATGCAGTGTTGTTTAAAAAAAAGTTTCCAGGTTCACTGGACTGAGATGGAGTGTCGTCAGGTCAAACCGCTCACAGTGAAAATGACCAAAACAGAACCTCTGCATTCTCAGAAGGTTTCTAAAAAAGGTGGGCAGTGTAGATGAATGCAACTAATCCTTTTGGGGAATGTCTTTACGTTAAACAGAACTTATTTTTGAAATCCATTAGCAATCTTTTATAGGTTATTATTAATGTTAAAGACACAGCACATGACAGTAGCTCAGTTGACGTGCTTGTCCATTGATTCAAAAGTTGTAGAGATGCGCGGATGGGCTATTTTTCATCCACAACTGCGTCACAAAACTCATCATCCGTCCGCTGTCCATTTGTCCCCATGGTTTTTGACCGATTTTCAAAACTGCACCCATCCGCCATCCGCTGATTGATCGCTGAGTTTCGAGTTTTTTATTTGAGTACCGTATTTTCCGGGCTATTAGGTGCTCCGGATTATAAGGCGCATTAAATGGTCGAACTTTTTTCACAAATAAACCACCCCAGACTTTAAACGAAACACAACAGTTGGATGGGTCAGTGGGACTTTGTTTGGTGCGTTCACGGTGACTCTGGGCTTTGTTCAGTTGTGGCGTGTAGGGAGGGTGCTGTCTGGGACCGCTGGATTGTCGGCGTGTTCACAGTGACTCAGTTGTTCAGTTGTGTCTAGAAGTGGCACATTGCACTCACTTTTTCGGTTCGTTCCTCCGTTCCTCGTCGGCGTGGAGTGATGAGTGTGTCTGTGGGTGTTTTTCGCTGCACGGTCGCTGTCTGCTCTGTGCGTGTTTGCATGTTCTGCGGGTGGTGCGGCTTTGTAGTTTACTGAAGTCGTGCTGGGACACCCGAGTGGATTTGTGTATAGGGCGCTCTGGATTGCTGGGCGCACGGTTGTTTTTTGATGGGGTTGGAGGCTTAAGAGCGCGTCTAATGATTAGATTAATGATTATTTGGACACAGTAGCTCACACATCACAATAAATATAATGACAAAGATTAAAAATATAAATGGTAACAATAAATTAATTCCGCTGGACTTATTTTCTCCGCTAAAAGAGTTATTGATAAAAGGAAATTAATTACATAAAAAAGTTCATCAATGCTTTGCTCAAAATGAGATTTAACTGCACATTTCTTCACAATCATCGTCAATTCTTCATTTTTTGTCAGTATTATTTGATTGCAAACTAATAAGTAGCAAGAGCAAATTATTTGAAAGTTAAATATGAAGTATCAACCAATTTGCATTGCATTACTTTTATCCTCCCAATGTTTTTTTCTAACTAAAGGCTTGATTTTATTTTAATTCCTGTGAAATATTTGTCACGAAGCAGTGCTATCACTATCGTACATGATTAAATTCCAGGGATGCCAGGTTTAACACTGGAGCCTCTGTTTCCTCCGGGTTGCCAGATAGTTCAGCTGTTACTGAGATGGGCCGAGTGACTTTATCACAGGAAAAAACAGACGGGTTTTAAGACAGAGAATCCAGTTGTTCTTCTGTCTGATCTGATTGTGACACAGGAAGTTGAAGTCTGTTTAGTTCTGGTTTAGACTCAGAAATTTGAGTCGTGTTTTGGACAAGTTTGGTCCTGTTTTGTATGAGATTTAGTACAGGTATAGTCCAGGGTTAGTCCAGGGTTAGTCCAAAATTAATCCAGGGTTAATCCAGGGTTAGTCTAAGGTTAGCCTAAGGTCAGACCAAGGTTAATCCAAGGTTAATCTAAAATTTATCCAAGGTTAATCCAAGGTTAATCCATGGTAGTCCAAGGTTTGTGCACGCTTTGTCCACACTTGGTCCAGTTTTAGCCCAGGCTTAGTCCAGGCTTAGTCCATAAATGCATTAGAAAGTCGTGATGGAAAATTGGTACTTACTTATCCAGTTTTAAACCAACGTATTTACTGAGGTTCGTTGAACTTTTTACATAAAATTGATAACTCTTGTGAACTTTAAAGCCACGTTATAATGTTTTTACCTCCTCACAAACAGACCTGGAGTTGTGTTTTGTTTCATTCACACACAAGTCTGTCCACATGTGTGAATGAAACACGACTCCAGGACTGTGAGGAGGAAATTATACATTATCGGCTGGGCTATAGTGGCCTAACTGAGCTCCTGAGTGTCCGGTCTAATGTGTGGTGTTTAAATATTAACTCAGAAACCTGCTGAAGAATGTTATCTCTAGCAGATAAACAGGAGTTAGTATCGACGTACCAGCTGTTTTCTGCTACCGCAACTTCTTTCATTATTTAACATCAAGATCCAGTTTAAGATTACATTAAATCTGCATTACCCAATTTAACTGAGTAAATAAATTTTCTCCATAAAATCGATTGTAAAAGCAGATCTATGTGACAAAATCCGATTGAGTCATGTTGTAAACTATGGAAAATCAGATGCCACAGTTTTAAAAAAGTCTTGCAGATTTGCATGTGGTTAGATATGATTACACAAACTCTGTTAAATTAGCATTGCATAACATTTAGTTGAGGATTAATGCTTTGTCTGTTCAGGGGTTCAGGGGTGTCAAACTCAAATTCACGGAGGGCCAAAATTTAAAACTCTGACTAAATCGTCGGCCAAACTAAATATTTATTGAAAAATTTTCTCTTCTTTCGAGATATGTTAAATGTTATTAAAATTAATGTTTAATAATAGTTTTACTTAAACATTGAATATAAAATAGTAACAAAATTTTAAATAAATAATGTCTCTATAGTCTATCTCTAGCCGGTGGGCCAGCTCTAATACATATTTGACATGATCTCACGGGCCAAATATAATTATATTGCATTCCAAATTTTACCCCCGGGCCTGAGTTTGACATGTTTGGTCTAGAATGTTCCATAGTTGGACTGTGCCAAAAATCATAATATTGAGAGTAGGGCCGACTGATATATCGGTTGGTCAGTATTATTGGCCGATATGAGCACTTGGAGACATATCGGCCATAATCTTACCAATGTGGGCCGTCTATATTATGTCAATTTAATCCAATTTACAGACGGATAAATGTTCTTGTATTTATCTGTGGAGTAATTTGCCTGTCTCTGTGATGCCGTACTGCCCCTGAACGCACCTCCAGAGTCACGTCAGTCACCTGCGCTTGTTCAACATGCTGAATTTATTTTATATTTATAGATGATCGTTTTGAGTCAGAATTTTTACATCACTAAATATATCGGCTTTTAGGCATGTGCATTTTAATCGACAGGGCTACAGCCAATTGTGGTGCTGACGAGGTCTTTCTTGTTTAGGAAAAAGCAATCAGGGCCACAGCGCTTATCCGCTTCCTCTCGAGTCTTCATGTGTTCACAAGTTGATTTCACTAAAAATCCGGTGTCTGTCTGCGGAGCCGTCTGCCCCGCTCACTCTTCTGCTCTGACCCAGCCCCTCACCTTTTCTCTTGTGCTTCTGGTGATTATAATCCAAGTTATGGAAAGTTAAAAACTATTTTAAGTCCTGATTTAGAGCTTGGACATCGCACATGTTTCTGTTGATAGTGGAAGAAAGTACAAAGTTGTTTTTTTTTTTTAGTATTATTTTAGCATTATAGACCTACTGAAAAAGCTGGGGGCATATTGTTCATATGCTCATAGTTTGAGCTAGAAAAAAAAAACATTGCTTCAGTTGTTTCTGTGAATGAATTTTGCTGAATTTTGTTAATCAGAATCACTACATTTGAAGCTTTATTAGATTGTGAACCTGCACAAAATACTTTTACTCCAAGTAAATTTTTAAACAGGTATTTGAATACTTTTTTTTTTTTTTTTTCATGTGATACTTTTATTTGAGGGTTTTTTTTTTTGGCTCTACTGTCTGTTCTTTTTCTTAAGTAACAAAATAGTGTAGTTTACTTTGGAAATTATTGTTCCACTTTGGGGATGTAACAATAACTGAAATATTGTGATATGTTATCATCAAAAGTCTCACAATAATATCATGGACCATCACAATATATTGAATTAAAAGTCTCTTAAGTTATAGTGCAGCAATACAGGTACAAAAACAAATGGAGCTACATAGACCATGATGCTTTGCTCTGCTTCAGTGCCAATTACATGAAGAAATAATTGTTACAAACACTTTCAAATCTTAATTCTTTGGATTATGACAGAACCAAAGTCTTGCATTTTAAAAGGAAAACGTTCACAATTTTGTTAGTCTCCACAAAATATCGCAATAAATATCGAACCGTGACATGTATATCGTGAAAATATCGTACCGAGAGATTTGGATATCTTTACATCCCTATTCCACATACATGCATTTATTCCTGTTTGATTAAAGAACAGCTTTTTGGAGTGTAAACATATTCAACATATTATCTTTTTTGTAATTTCTTTATGCCTTTTTTTTATCATGGGCAATCTGGTGTTAAAGTCAGATGCCCTTCCAGTCATAACATTCACACCTTTTGAGACACAATCACATTTAACCACAGAAACAGGCGTCCGCCCACTGTCAATAAAGATATAATACAAAGCTGCAAGGGCGGCAATCAAATAGAAATCTCTATTTGAATTGTCGCAATAAGCAAATCATAAAGTCCGCAATAACTTCTGCAATATACCTGACTCTGCAAACACTAGAATATTCTGTGTACATGTGTATTTGTATGTGAAACCTGCTAAACAGCTTGTCATGTCTGGGTTTCCTGTTTGGATTAGATTAGAGTTTGGGTGAAGTGGAAAAGTGGAGTAAATGTGAAGAATGCAGGGGCACGAGGCCCGAGCTTATCTGGGCTAATGTGGCTCTCGCTCTGCTTTAGGACACGTTCTGTAGTAGGGTTGGGGCGGTGTCCAAATTTTGATATCGTTAAACCTTCTCAGCATTTTACCAGGGTACACGGTATTACCTTTGCCTGGACAAATCCAGACACATCGCTGTACTAATACAGAGAGATATCCTTCTGGATTTCCAGGCAAGTATTACCTTGACTAAGTATTATTTTGTAGCTTGTGCCTATACCATTCAGAAACAGAATAGCAAGCATTATATTTGCCTAAAAATATTGAAAAGTATCAACAAAACCTGTCTGTCATTCATCCTGAAGCCAAAATGCTGCCAAATTGTAGAAGTACTGGACTTTCCATCTTGTCTTGGTCTCCCTTATGAACGTCACATGACAACAGAATGAAACTAATCAAATGTCATCTCCCAACACAGTTAAAAGAGACATTATAGACACTATTAGTTTTAAATCGTGATAGTATTAAATTGAAAATACTAACACACATTAATTAATTTATTTGTTTATTATATTAGGTCCTTATGTGTTTCAGATTTGTTTTTAATGACGGTGATGAAATTGATACTGTGGCTACGTTTTGATACCTTGGGATACCTTAATACTGCCCATCCCTACTGTGTAGTCGACCAAAATTTATATCACCTAATCATTTTTAGATTATAAAACCTCTCCAACGGGCTCCTACAGCTCCACTCAAACAGTGAGACATACAGGACTACATTCATACTATAATACTCCCTACAAGTGTACAACAACTTGCCCTTATGTAACAGACAATACTCTCTACATCTGTACAACAACTCGCCCTTATGTAACAGATAACACTCCCTACAACTGTACAACAACTCAATTTGGGTCAGATACATAAAGATACGTAATAGTTTTGAGAGAATTTCTTTAGTCGACTACAGCCTTCGCACACTTTTCCTGGTTTGGTTCAACTTTGGACCCGGTTTGAGTCCTAATATGGGTCTGTTTTGGTCCTGTTCTAGTCCAGGTTTACTTCTTTTTAGTCCGGATTTGATGTGTTGAAAGTGTGAATGCACTAAGGCTGTGATTTCGATTTCAATTTGTGTGTCAAACAAACTCCAAACTCATATAATCAAATAGAAACGATTTAAAGCTTAACAAAGTTTTTTTTTTTTTTAAATATAGAGATTGTAGAGCAGCTGAATATAGTTAATTTTGTATACATTTATGTTTTTCTTTGCCTTATTTCATGTTCAAAGTTTATTTTATTCATTTTATGTTTTATACATCGCAAAACTGCCCTAAGGAACATATTTGTAGCCTGGATTTATTTTCATTTTGATAGTTTTGCATAAATTATCAATAATCAAGTTTTGTTTTTTGCGAGAGAGAATTGCTGAATAAATGCATCGTATAACTAAAAAAATAGTTGTTTGAATAACCATATTGACAAAAATAATTGTGGAAATGATTTTTTTCTTTAATTAATTAAAAAAATAATTAATTAATTAATTAATTAATTAAATTAATGTCTCAAATGCTTCTGAAATTTAAGAATATTGCACTTTTTTCTGATGTTGTTTCCTTATCAAAAACGTACCTGGAGTTGTGTTGTTTCATTTACACATGTTTAACACACGAACCCTGAGGCTTTTCTCAAACAGAAAACACTCTGTTCCACCTTGTGATGTCATATGGTAATACAGGAAGTGCTCCACTGTGTTTTTAAACTCCATACATCTTCACTAGAATCATTTGGACAATTTCAAACCTGGTATTTCCAATCTCTACTGAACTAAAGGGAAAGGAGCTGTTCAGTTGGAAATTACCACTACAAAACACAAATTCAGGTGTGTTTTTGAGGAGGTAACAAGATTATAACACGGCTTAAAACTCACAAGAGTCACTGTTGCGTAATGTGATACCTTTTAAAAACATACTTAAGTGTACCGTACTGAAACTCTTCTATCTATGAATAAGCTGTGAATAAAGTAGATTGGAATTTTAAAGGTAAGGTTTGATTGTGTAATAACACTCCCAGTTTAATCAGGGTTGTGCCAAGATCGAGCCTTATGCATATGTCGTAGTTGTTTATACATAAATGTTTCTTATGTAGTTCCAGGAAAACGTATTTTTTTCACTTTGTATTTTTGTGTGGAAAGTCTGAGTACCTCTTCTGTACAGGGGAGTTTTTATTTGAGTACATTTGAAACCAGATGTCAGAAATAGTTGTGTGTTTAAGTTGTATTTAACGCAAAATATTTTCTGGAAACCATTTAAATCAAAGTGTGTGAAGTTCCCTGATGTGTTTTTGGAAAGTTGGGAGAAAAGTGCAGGTTCACTTTGTGTAGGGTTTTAAAGTTAGACAATTTCCTCATCTGAATAAGGAATTTCAATAAAGCAAAGTGAAAGGTGCATTGTGTAACTTTCTTGGTAGAAGGTCTTGCTAAATTTCCATGTCTTTTCCTGAAATCTTCGTCAGTATGGCATTTAATTTAACAATTTCCATGGAGACAAATGGCTCACATCAGCACCTCAAGTTGCAGGTCAGATTGTTGGAGAAGTGGACCTGCTCATGGTAATTTTGCATGTTTTGCAGTAGTTTTGAGGCAAAGCAATAACATCACCATGGAGACAAGCAGATCCTCCATCAGAAAAGTTACGCAATGCACCTCTGAACAAAACCGATATACTTTGTTGTGGTGTTGTTTGAAACTGAAGTACAAGCTCTTACTAAGACCTGGGTGTGTTGTGTTAAATTCTTTCAGATCATAATATTTTGCACTGCTGTATTGTTTGAGAATGTATTTTATAAAGAGTCTTTTTGCTGCAGAAAAATTTGTGAAAATTCTTTAAAGCCAATCTTATGACTACTTACGTGTTTGATGCAAAATGTGTATTAAAAATGGCTCAAATTCTATGCAGTGTCAGAAACTATTCTGAACTAGTACATCTCAAATTAGAATATCATGAAAATATCAATATTTTTTGTCACTCTTTTCAGAATCCATATATTATATTTACTAGTGAAACTTAAAAACTGAGTACAGTATTTTTTTGGACTATAAGTCACTCTGGAGTATAAGTCGCACCAGTTAAAAAATGCATAATAAAGAAGAAAAAAAAACATAAGTCACACTTTTTTGGGGAAATTTATTTTATAAAAACAGAGACCAGGAACAGACATTTCATCTTGAAAGGCAAGTTATAATAAAACCAATAGAACAGAGAACAACAGACTGTTAACATTACATATGAACAGTTCTTCAGATAAACTATAACATAAACAACAGAACAGAACAAGTTTACCAAACTCTCAATCTCACTCCAAATCACCAAATCCATTGAATTCTTCATCCTCAGTGTCACTTCTGAGCAATCATCAGTCCCAGTTAGTATAATTCTGGCCTTCCTGAATCCCGACAGGATGGTTTCGGTGTCACTGAAGTCCAGGCTTTGTCGATCCATCCAATGACTTACAGGAAAGTTGCATGGTGCACTCTCCTGGTTGTCACTTCTTGCTCACTCCAAACTCACTTTCTCTTGCTCGATTACTGTTTTCTGCTGCAGATTTCACTACTTGCAGCTTATAATCTGCAAAATATGATTTTCTTTTTGTGGGCATTTGTGTTCAGTCTCCTCAGTTGTCTTAATACGTTTGTGTAAATTGGTTCATAAGTAATGGTGCGATCCACTGACATGATCCCAGACAGGACAGCAGCTCTTTCTGCAGGAGACATGCGCAGTAGAGTGAAGTGACAGTGGTACAGTAATAAGAGTAGCAGATCCTGACACACAAGCCCTAGAGCCTCTCATGGCTTCAGTGTGAAAATTTTGATATGTAAGTCGCAGGGCCACCCAAACCATGAAAAAAGTATGACTTGTAGTCCAAAAAATACAGTAATGGCTTTTTAGGGGAACAGTGTTAGTATATATTCATAATTTTTTCATGCATTGTTTTTTTTTTTTTTTCTGGCAGATTCAGAAATAGTTCCCAACTACTACGTCCACTTGACTTGATTTCTATTTTCTGTTTACTTTTCCATGCCAGTAATAATAACTCTGTCTGTCACAATAGTTCTGTTTTTATTGCCCAGTAGATCCAGTGTGTCATGTGACCAGCGCCCGCCCTGTCATTGTCCAAACCACACAGACGCATTTGGACGCGCCCCGTTCGTCACATCAGTGTGCCTCTGACTCAGCCCTCTGTGGTTTTCATTCAAAGTCGGGATCCATTGACTTTATCTTTAATTACAGCTTCGCACTTGTTACGCCATTTGTAATTCCGAGTGATCCTTGAAAAATCCCTGTATTGTTACGAATGCTTCAACAATACAGCAGTGAAATGTCATATATGTGTGTTGTGCTTTTGTTTGTGTAAGTGCGGTTTCTCTCAAAGCAGCCGTGAAGCGGGTTTGAATAACATTAGCATTAGCGTTAGCATTAGCATTAGCATTTTTCAAGATCAAACCAAATATACAATAAAATGCACCAGAAAAATGACCTGAAACTTTTTGTCAGTTCATTAAGGTTAACTTGAGAGAAGAGAGGCTGTTTTTATGTCCTTTTTCTTTGACTTTCATTTATTCTAATAAGATGGAGCTTTGAAATTGCCCCCTTTTTATATATTACAATTTAGTTTTCTTTTTTTTTTTTGTTTATTTATTTTTTTTTTTTTGTATTTTTATTCAGTTTAGCTTTATATTTATATAAGGTGCTATTTTTGTTGTTTGAAAATCTGCAATAATAAAAAATAAATAAATGTGTTATAATTGGTCTCCACTGAAGTCACGTTGACTGGTGCTGAAGTAAATGCAATGATACATGATATTTTTTAGTTTTTAGGGCCCATATTATGCTATTTTCAGATTTTTGTTAATGTAATAATGTTGTTTCCTCATCAAAAACATACCTGATGTTGAAATTTCTACTAAACAAAAAATTAAAATGTAGCTGTTAACTTGAAAATAATCTGAGCTTTGCAAATGTAGACAGACTAATAATAAAGGATTAGTGTGAATGAAACAAAACACAACTCCAGGTATGTTTTTTGATGAACTAACAGCATTATAACATGGTTTAAAGCTCACAAGAGTCAATTTTGTGCAATATTGAACCTTAAAAATGTGTCTTGCTCCAGTACAGTCTCACAATAAGTCAGCTGTGCACTGTCTGCATCTAATTTATAAAGGGTTTTCTTGTCCGATATAATCAGGAATTGTGCGATTAGCTTTGGTAGTTGTTGTTAGTGTTACCATGATGACGGCAAAACTCTGCACTGGTCTGAAAGTTGTGTAAAGCCCTTATAATCTCATCATTAGGATGCTGTTGGTGTATGTGACAGCAGTGTAGTTTAATTTATTTATGCATGATATAAAAGAAGCTTAAAGGATCTATATTACGTAAAACTTGTGAGCTTTAAACTGTTATAATGTTACTTTATCAGAAAACATACCTGGAGTTATTGGGGCGTAACAATAACCAAAATATTGTGATATCGTATCGTCAAAAGTCTCACAATAATATCATGAGCTGTCACAATATATTGAATTACAACTTTCTTTGCTTGTATGCATTTTTTTTAGTAGCAACAGCTTATAAACATCAGGAACTACATATCCCATGATTCATTTCAGTGCAGACAACATGAAGAAATGTTTTTTACTTGAATTCTTGGGATTATGATGGAAATAATTCACACCAAAATCTTGTCAAAGTATTTTAAAAGCAAAAAAGGTTCCTATCTACAATTATATCAGCTTCTCCAAAATATCGCAATAAATATCGTACTATGAGATGCATATCATAATAATATCGTACCGAGATATCGTTACATCCTTAGGAGTTATGTTTTGTTTCATGCACACATGTTTGAGTATTCCTTTTATTATTCGTATGTCTACATCTCCAAAGCTCAAAATGCTCCGTTCCACCTTGTGATGTCATGAAGTGGTAGTTTTCAAGTTAACAACTACATTTTATATTTTGTAAAGATGAAAAGATGAACTCGGCTGAAGTTATTCAAATGATTCTAATAAAGGTGTATGGAATTTAAAAACATAGTAGAGCAGCTTCCGTCTTACCACATGACATCACAAGGTAAAACAGAGGTTTTTTCTGTTTTGAGAGAAGAATTCAGCCTAATTATGCAGAGTTTGTGTGTTTAAACATGTGTGAATGAAACAAAACACAACTCCAGGTCTGTTTGTGATGTGGGAAAAACATTATAACATAAGATCAAAAAATAGCGTTATGTAGGACCTTTTTAAGAAGACATTTTGTCACAATTTTGACTGTACCATATACAGAAAGCTAATACAACTTGATTCAATTTCAACTTTTGACTTGTAAATAAAAATTACATCTTATTTTGATCTGCTAATTTAGATTAACTTGGATCATTATTTTTTTTTTTTAAACACGTAAATTGGACACATTTCATTGGATCAGAATTGAGTAACTCAAAGACCAGCTCAGATTAGCAGAAAATTGTTCCATTCAAATGCTTTTCTTCGTAGTCACATTGATGCGTCACATTGGTCATTTATTCCTAAACCACAAACTTGACAGAATTAACAAAACCTATTCTGTCTGAACAAGAGCTGCTATTTACTGTTACCATTTCAAAAGTCTAACCTCAGACTGCATTTCAGACTCTTTTATAAGATTTACAAAATGAAATGATGAATGCTTGAAAACGCGGAGACCTGGATTTCCATATGAAAGATCTCAGATGTTTGTGAACCAGCCGGACTCGTCAAACATGATCCACGTAGTACCACCAAACTGCCCCGGGACACGCAGGGAGGGGCTGTTTACATCGGCTCATATCAAAGCACCATACGCTACTGTTACACGCCTCTTATGTAATGTGCAAATAAAAACAAGATGGAAGAAATGCAGTGTTTTGTGTAAACATGGTCAAATTTCAAACTCTTTCAGTATTAAGACATAGGCTTAAATAGATTTCGATACCACAATGTAGTGTTGTAGTACCGTAGACCGGCCTCGAGAACACTTTTTTAATGGACTTGGTCTTGCCTTGGACTCGAACGCATTTGGACTCGGTCTCGAAGTTGCTTTGTCTCTGTCTTATCTCGGACTCCAAGTCTGATACTAGTCGAGTTGCGATCATATTTCATTACGGCCTGTAAATGTGCAGAGGCTAAATATTGCTGCAAAACCAGTACGATGATGTAACTGAATGTTATGAACTTAAAAAAAAAAAACCTTTGAAGTTGTTTTCTGTAAAGTGCCAGTGGAAGTGGGATTAAAGAAGAGGCAAAGAGTGTTTAAGTGCAGTACAGTTTGTTTGGCTTGTTTTAAGCTTAAATGAACATTAATCAGATCAAATGGAGATAGATTTATATATAAAAAAAAACATTGACATATGTGCCAGAATAACTGTAAAATACAAATAAATGTAGGAAATGACGAAGCTGGTCTTGAATTGATCTTGAAGGGCCGTGGTCTTGGTCTTGTCTCGGCCTCGACCATTAAAAGTCTCGGTCTTGTCTCGGTCTCGACCCTCAGAGGTCTTAGTCCAGTGAGGTTCATTTGGTCTTCCGATATTTGATGTTATTATGTTCTTTTTACAGATCAAGAGTTCCACCACTCTGAAGAAGAGCGCTAGTGAGCAGTCGAAACTGTCAACTATGAAAACAAACTCTTGGTCTGTAAAAAGAACCTAACCTCAGAGGTCTCGGTCTTGTCTCGGTCTCGACCCTCAGAGGTCTCGGTCTTGTCTCGGTCTCGACCCTCAGAGGTCTCGGTCTTGTCTCGGTCTCGACCCTCAGAGGTCTCGGTCTTGTCTCGGTCTCGACCCTCAGAGGTCTCGGTCTTGTCTCGGTCTCGACCCTCAGAGGTCTCGGTCTTGTCTCGGTCTTGACCCTCAGAGGTCTCGGTCTTGTCCTGGTCTCGGAACGTTTAGTGCAGTCTTGGCTACAACACCACCACAAAGATAACAATAAGTACTTTATTTAGACTGTAGAATGTGAATTTTAACATTAAATCATAGTACTTTCTTATATTTTACCATGTGGTCTTATATCCGTGTAATCCCTCAGTGGTCCAGGTAGAGTCCATATTGGTCCATGGCCGTGTGCTCTTATACTTGTTCTGAAACAGCTCAAGATCATTCTAAAACTATTCTGGAAAGGTTCACTTCTGTCTTGTGAATGTGATTTTTAAATATTTATAACTAGGGATGTAACAATAACCAAAATATCATGATATCGTAACATCTCACAGTATTATCGTGGGGCATCATAATATATCAATTCACAAGTTCCTTTGCTTAAATGTGTTGTTTTACAACTGCAATAGCTAATACACATCGGGAACTACATATCCCATGATTCCTTTCAGTGCAGACAACATGAAGAAATATGTTTTTACTTGTTCTTGAGATTATGACAGTAATAATTCACACCAAAATCTTCTCAGGGTATTTTAAGAGCAAAAAAAGCGTCTTATCTACAATTATATCAGCCGCTCCAAAATATCGCAATAAATATCGTACCGTGAAATTTGGATATCGTACCTCAAATGAGTATCTAGTTTCAATATTAGTTTTAGTATTGTGCATTTTGGGCCTGTCAATTGACACATACTCCCCTCACTATATGAGCTGTAACTTAAAAAGTATTGATCGAAAAATGATTAAAATGTCACAGGGTTAGTACATTATAGTAAGGGACCAGATGGTAATTTTTTCAGAATTTTTAAAAAACATGATGCGTGAGATTTTCTGGAAATTTGATGAAATGGCGTGGAATTACCCCTTTTTAGTCTGGATGTAGGCTTGGTTTGGTTCTGTTCAATTCTAGTCCAGTACTTGGTTTTGTCGCTGTTAAGTCCCAGTTTTGATGTGGTGGATCCAAGCCTGAACCCACCCATGGTACTTTAAAAAGCTGACATTAAATTAAAGCTACTCATGTTGTTTTAAGTTGCAAATTAGAGGTTAATGTGGTCAGCCGTTACATATTATTGGAGGGTCTGTCACCGGCTTGTCTCATGGAGATGTTTTTGCATTGCCCAGAATGTTCCACAGTATGGCATTAAAGTCATCTATCTTGCGTTGATTTAATTATCAGTGTTTAATTGCTCAGAAACACCCCGAAAAGCATGCATTTGAGTTAAGAAAGGGCTTGCCTCTCCACAGATCTGACCTGTAACTTCTCCTGGTACTTGTCTATATGGAAATAGATGAATTTAATGTCATACTGTGGAACATCTTGTAAAAAAACAGCCAACTTTCCATCAGAAAACTTATAGCACATCTTTAAAACTTGAATTACGCTGTAGACTTATCACATTTTATATTTGTACTGTACTTTTTATTGATATTTTGTACTGATTTATTGAATAATTTTGCAAAAAGTGACATTAAATTGTGTTATGAAAATATACAAGCTCGTAATGCGTAAAATAATAAATCAAGAACAATGGGTTTTCAGTTTCAGATGATTGCAAATGAAGCACTGAATGTTTAGTGAGCTATTTGAGTCGACAGTTTAAAGCTGGGAGTGTCCCTCAGTGTGAAACCTCTGCAACATCTGTGTTTAATTTAGTTCAGCTGCAGACCTCAGTCAGTCCCTGTTCCCACCACCAGAGGGGGTCACTGAGCCAGAGCTGCAGGGTCTATGGTCTAAACCAGAGCCAGACTTCATTTCCTGTGTCTAAAACAGCCAGAGGAGAAATTTCAACAGGACAGACATGTTTAGATACAAAAGTTTGAGGAGATAAAAGACCTGGAATTAGAGAAAGACCTTTTATAATTCTGGTTTAATTAATTGTACCTGAATAGGCTCAACGCTGATGATGAGGTAACATACTTTTAATTAAATCATCATTATTATCATCATTATTTGACATAATATTGTTTTTTGGAGTTAAAATCAAATAACGGTCCACTACTTTGGAGACCAACATGACTTCCAAGTAGGAGTGTAACAGTAACCAAAATATTGTGATATTTTATCATCAAAAGTCTCACAATAATATCGTGGACTGTCACAATATATCAAATTACAAGTTCCTTTGCTTAAATGTATTGTTTTACAGCAGCAACAGCTTATAAACATTGGAAACTACATATCCCATGATTCATTTCAGTGCAGACAACATGAAGAAATACGTTTTTTACTTGAATTCTGGGGATTATGAAGGAAATAATTCACACCAAAATCTTGTCAAGGTATTTTAAAAGCAAAAATGTGTCCTGTCTACAATTATATTGATCTCTCCAAAATATCGCAATATATTTTGTACCGTGAGATGCATATTGTGATAATATTTTACCAAGAGAGTTGGATATCGTTACATCCCTACTTCCAAGGGGGAAAATTCTTCTTCTCGTGCTAAGCAGTTAAACATAGAATAAAATCTTTAAAGCGATGTTGCTCACACAAATGTCTTAAATTTTTGTTTGTGGACCAAAGCGATCTCTGAAATGGAGGCGTACTATATGTAACTTTTCATGTGATTCATTTAAAACTTTTCTGTAATGGAACAAATTCAATATAGAAATGTTTTTATTGTCCAAAAAAAAAAGAAATTGCTCTCCATAGATCTGACCTGTAACATGCCCTGCTAAATGATGCCACCTACTTGTCTCCATAGCGATTCATAATTAGGCAAAGCAATACAACATGGAGAGTATAGCAGGTGGTGTACCCTCTCAGAAAAGTTACATAGTGTGTTTTTAAAATAGAAATATAACTGTCCAGAGTAATAATGATCAGTAACGATGAATGAATTTTTATCAGTGATTATTTTTTATCATAAAACATCCTTATTTCCCGGGGGTGTGATGCTAACTGTAGGTACTGCTCTGTCTGAAGTGTTGTTACTCTGACTTTTGTTTTGACACATGGGTCTGACATTTTCTGCTGTACATAGGGTGACCAGATTTTATTTATTTTTTTTATTCAAAACTGGGACAGACCCAGGGTTGGGATGTTTGATATAAAACATATGTATATATGTGTGTGTGTGTGTATGTATAATATATATATATATAAATAAATAAAAACTGTAAAAAGAGTTTGTTACATTTTTTTTTTTTTTTTTGGTCATTTTCAAACATGCTTTTCTGTAAATTTCAATTTCCTCCTCTTTACTGTTGGCAGGAATCAGATTATTCAAGTTTTAGTCCTGGTTTAGACCTGATTTAGAGTTGGTATAGTCCTGGGTTAATCTTAGTTTAGTCCTGGTTTAGAACTGGTTTAGACCTGTTTAATCTTAGTTTAGTCCTTGTTTTGTCCTGGTTTAGACCTGGTATAGGCCTGGATTTATTTTAGTTTAGTCTTGTTTTAGTCTTTGATTAGACCTGATGTAGTGCGGGTTAGCCTTTAGTTTAGTCCTGGTTTAGACCTGGTTTAGACCTGGTTTAATCTTAGTTTAGTCCTGGTTTAGGTCAAATTTGGTCAAAAATAGACTACACTCTTATACAAAACCAGTGATTTGTCCCAGTTTTATCAAATCTGCTGGGACAGGGGACACGGGGCTCAAAATCCCGGGTAAATGGGGACATCTGGTCACCCTAGCTGTACAGTACTTCTGAAATCAAGTCTGAAATTGAGTAGTTTTGTAGTTCCTCCTTCCCCCTCTGTCCCCTCTGCCCCCTCGGCGTTTACATTCCTTTCTTCATAAACAGCTGGAGCGTGACTTCACTTCCTGTCTGGACCAAACTCAATGAAGTCTTTGAGAGAGACAGATTTCCTTGACGTAGCCTTAGGCAAGTCCCTCCTATTGTTCTGCCACTGCTCTGCCCATTCATTCATTCAGTATAATGCATTATATAAGAAATTTTAGTGTGGAATTAAATATATATACTATTTGCTGTGTGAAGTTGAAATGAGCTGCTCTAGTGTCGTCACAATCCTAAAATTTTAATCTTTATTTTGATATTAAGGGATGGTCTTAATACTCAATACTGATTCCAATACCACAGTAATAAAATACACTTTATTTGGACAATAGAATGTGATTTTCAGCATTAAATCATAGTACTTTCTTTTATATTCTCATGTGGTCTTATATCTGTGTAATCTCTCAGTGGTCCATGGTTGTATTTTAGTCTTTGTGCTCTAAATCTACGTTCAGACTGCTGCCTGAAGTGACCCAAATCTGATTTTTTTTTTCGCCCCTATGCTCCTGTATCTGACCTTTTAATGACAGTCTGAACGACACAGATCTGATTTTTTTTTTCAAATGTGACCCAGGCCACTTGGATGTGTGCTCCTAAAACCGATACATATCCGATCTTTTAACATGCGACTTCAGTCTGAACGGTCCAGGTCACATTCATCCCACCTACACGTCAGGTTTGGAGTCTAGTCAATGGAGGGAAAGCGAGGTTAGTGAGTTTATTAATATTTGGGGGGATCACTGTATTCGGGCCAAACTGGAGGAATCTTATCAGAACAGAGCGTTTGTTTTTTTAAGTGATTGCAAAAAATAAATGACAGCGCGCGGCTACAGACGATCCTGGCTCCATTGTCAACGAACAATAAAGAGCCTGCGAGCCAAAACAAGGAGGCTAAAGTCTCAAACAAACGAAGCGGCCGTGGATGTGTAACCTGTCCCTTTTACGTTAATACGACCGTATTTTGGGAGACAAGCCCAGCGTTTTGGCGACTTCCATGAACACTGAGCATGCTCTGTGTGTGATGTCTTCGTGTCCTCCAATGCACATGCGGGACACTTTTGGGGTTGTTTAAAGTTCACACTGGAGATCACATACAAGTCACGTTTAATTGGAAATGTGAATGACCTCGCAAAAAAATCTGAATTGAGCTCTAAGCACTGCAGTCTGAACGTAGCCTTATTCTTGTTCTGATACAGCTCAAGATCATTCTAAAGTTCGTTTCTGCCCTTTGAATATGACTTTTTAGTATCGATACCTGCTCAAATGAGTATCTAGTTTTGATATTAGTTTCAGTATGAGTTCATGATCTGATTTTTGACACTTTTGACTTTTGTTTTACTTGGTATGCACTGATACAAGTACTTACTTTTGAGTAATCGCAAATACTGATAGCAGGCTTTAAAAAAAATTTTTTTTAGAGGTTTTAAAACAGTAAATCATTTCACAGAACAGTAATAATTCAGCTTCTTTCAATTTCAGTTAATCCAATTTGAGCACAGTAAATTCTGAAATTAGAGGAGGGATTATAGAGCAAACGTTTATAAAAATTCTATTCATTGCAGTTCACATTTCACAGTGAGAGACGACGGAAATAAACTGATTCACTAATACAAGAGTCATATGTAAGTGTGTAAACCTAAACCTAAACTTCCATGTATAGCTCCCCTCTCTTCCACTCTGGCGCTTTCCCGTCGAGAGAAAAGGAGGAGGAGGAGCCGAGTCTGCGGACGATGATGTCACGGTCCAGTTTGGTCTGAAAACATCTGTCCACCTCAGCTGCTCTCTCACTCTGTCATTTAGTCCAAAAATAACTGAAGAAAAAGAGGAGGAGGAAGAAGAGAACGTCACTACATCTGTAAACTCACTGAACTGTAAGTGCTCCTCTTACCTCAGGGCCGGTTGTGTGAATGTAGGTTTATTTGTAAACACTAGGAAGTGGTTTTCTTTAGATGCTAATTTTCTCATGATGTCTTTTCCTTTTCTTCACTTGAAAACATCTTCGCTGTCAAATTGCAGGTTTTCTCAGGCAAGGACTTATTGCTGAAAATCTCTTCATGAGGTTTGTGATTAGGGAAAATAAACATAGATAAGAAAATAGGCCCTTTTAAGGTGAGGTGAGTTACATTTCTTGAGAAGCTGTAGTTTCAAAAAGCAATGCCATGATCACAACACAACTATAAAATAATATAAAAAGTCTGAGGTCAGAATCTGTCTTGTTCTAGTTGACCTAATCTCGTATCTCGTCTTGTGGAACAATAATCACTATATTGATTTATTGTTCAATATATGAAAGCCTGGACAATAGTAATAAGGGGTCAGTATTTATCATGTGCACATTATCTTTGCTCTACCGGGAAATGTTTTGGCTGCATGATAACATTTAAGATGTAAAACGTTGATTTAATAACTTCAATGAGTCATTACGGATGCAAACTAAGTACTTGTGTAACTTTTCTGGTGGAGCGTACGCCACCTTTTTGTCTTTAGGGACATTAAGGGGCCACATGTTACATTCAGGGGCCAAGTGCAGGGAACATCTAAGCACACAAATGATTAATTCAGTACGGTGCAAATACAAGCATAGACAGTAAAAAAAAAAAAGCCTCCCCAGGTCTGTTTCTTCTCCCTTTAAGTTGTATTGACGCAATAGATCTACTTCTGCCAAGTGTGTGGGGGTGGAATTGCATCAGTGATCATTGAATTCTTCTTGTTAATCAGAACTGCCCCTGCTTTAGAGAGAGTTACTGCTGTTCTTGGTATGTTCCACAGTATGGCATTAAAAGTCTGTTAAGCCTTTGTTTCATTAGAGGTGATTTTATTGTTCAGTTTTATTGTACCTTTAAGAACATGCATTCCTGAGTGAGCGGGCCCGCCTTTCCACCGAACTTGGCCTGCTCGTCTCCATGGAGATAGATAATCTAAAGCCGTATTGCGAAACATTTCAGGCTGAACAGTTAAGTATATGGAGACTATAAAGTGGCATACCCTCCCCCAAGAAAAATTTGTGTTACATTCTGTTGTTTATCTAGTCGCAGCTCGTGATTTATTGTAGTATTGTAGATTTAGAATACACTTAGCATCTTTAATCTGCTCTTGGGTTATATTTGTCAGTGGCATAAATTAATAGGGATGTAATAATAACCAAAATATTGTGATATCGTATCGTCAAAAGTCTCTCAATAATATCGTGGGGCGTCACAATATATCGAAGTTCCTTTGCGTAAATGCATGATTTTATAGTAGCATCAGCTTATAAACATAGGGAACTACATATCCCATGATTCATTTCCGCACAGTCAACATGAAGAAATGTTTTTTACTTGAATTCTTGGGATTATGATGGAAATAATTCACACCAAAATCTTTTCAAGGTATTTTAAAAGCAAAAAAGTGTCCTATCTACAATTATATCAGCCTCTCCAAAATATCGCAATAAATATTGTACCGTGAAATGCATATCGTGATAAGATTGTACTGAGAAATTTGGATACCGTTACATCCCTATAAATTAGTTATAATATTATAATTTATTAAGGATTTGCGTGTGACGTGGCAGTCACGTGATTTCATGTTTTGGCAGCCATACTGTGGAGGTCCAGGTTGGGGTTGATACAATATAATCATGGCTACTTTAAAGAGCGCAGACAACATAAAAGTGTCCGAAAATTGCCAGCTCGTTAGATCAGCTGTCATTAGAAAAGATAAAATGCTAAAGTCATCCTCCTGGGTTGTGGAATAGATCCTTAATTCCAACACTCACTCTGTGTCCAAATTCCAATATCCAGATTAGGGATGGGCATGATTAATCGATTAATCGATAATTGATCATTAAGAATTTCATCGATTACGTTAATTTTAATCAACAAACCGAATGTAGGTTGCTGTGCGTAGCGTGACCAAACAGGGGTCCGTACATGTAGCTCTCTGCACTCAGAAGGAGCGAGACACAAACACTCGGTCAGTCTGCAGCGTACGGAAGCACAAATGCGTATTTAACGATGACTTGTACACGCTTTCCGTTGCGTTCAGGACAAGTGTGAGTCCATGTGTACAGTGTATAAAGCAGGAACATATGTTTCGGTGTCCAGTGGGAAAAAGCTTTACCAGGTGAGAGTTGCGCAATGTTGATGACGAGTCCCCATCTCCTACCCCCCGTACGATGTCCTGGTTTTGACAAACGCAAATCTGGTCACACTAACCTGTATTCCACTGAATCATGTCTTTTAATCCGACAGAAGTTGACCGCATCAGCGACACAAGAGCTGTAGTTTTATCTTCGCTGAGTTTATGCAAATTAGCGATGTGGTTTTAAGTTTTGTTTCTGTAAGAGTTGCGCAAAACTGAATTAAACACATTATAATGTCAAACGGATTGATGTGGCTCTAGAGTCGTTACGGTTTATATGTCGTAAAGTTGAATTTATTTATGCAGATTAGTAGTGCAGATAGTAATACTAATGATGATCATTTTAATATAAAAACGTTAATGATTAATCGATAATCGATCGTTAATTCTTCCGACGATCGATTAAGAAAATTTCATCGAATGCCCATCCCTAATCCAGATATCTATACTTTAATTCATTCTACATCACCCTGCCTACACCAACCAAGAACTGAAAAGCTACACGGGGTTAGAGGCTTATAAATATTTTGTAGCGGGATGCGTGAGATCTTTGTTGATCACCAAGACATCACATCTGTTCCTGAAAACAGCCAGGGTAACGAGAATGGGGGTCAAAATCAGAACCGTAGCGACCCCGGGCGGTGGAAATTGAGGAGGAGATTCCTTGCCGCCGAAAGTGAAAACTGCACAGCGCGTCATTATTTTATCACACACAAATACTACAATTGGTCCAAATAGTTTGACCTCCAATATGGCGGCATAAACAACAGGTCACGGGCTTTTGTGACATAGATGCAAAACCTTAATAAGGCGAGACAAAATTTCCACGACACGAGATTGGATCCACAAGAACGAGACAAGACGAGATTTTAACAATTCCTAAAGTATACATTTCACTGTTCAGTTTTGAAAGTTGGCCTCATGATTTTGTTATTTATTTAATTTCATTGTTTTGCTTCCATTCTAGCACCACTTTTTGGAACTTTTAAGTGATGCAACTCACCAACACGCAACCCTTTTTTTGTCCAATCTAAATGCAAACACATGGGGAAAAAAATCTACAAGATAATTTTTCTCTTGTGTGCACGAAGTTGTTGCATGAGATCTTATACCATCCTTAATAGTTTATCTGTCTTATCTGTTTATCTATATTTACTTCAGCAATATTGCTTTTCAGAATTTGTTATGACAGGTCAAGCACCCCCAATAAAGAAGACTTAGGAATTTTAATAGCTTCAACCTCATTCTGTTTTCTGCAGATTCATAATGACTCCACATAACACTGGTCATATTTTCCTCAACCCATATAATCATGATCTAACTAAACTAAAGGCTATCTAAACTGGGTCAAATATTGGACTCTGTAATCTTTGTATAATATTTGACGAAGTTGGGGCTTGACTTTTTAATCTAAATCTATTTTATTTCAATGGTGCATATAAAAATACCTTATCACCTGCTGCACCGCGCCTTGATCGTGTTTACCCGTCTGTGTGGAGGTCTGGCACAGTGATTATTGCTTAATGGGGCGGGGAAAATACCAGGTTAAATGTTTTTCATGGCAGCACAAGTTGGACCAAAATTAAAGTCCCTGTATCATATAATCTTTTTTTTTTTTTCATTTTTTTTTTTTTTCATATTTGAGCCTTTTTTTTTTTTCTTGCCCCATTATAAATATACCGTATAAGCAGCTCTTGGGGTCAAAACAAGTCTGCTGTGTACTATCTACATCTAACTGGAAAGAATTTTATTGTCAGAGAGTAATCAGAATGTGTGTGTTGGCATGCTAGTTGTTGACTGTTTTATAGTCACTGCAAAACTTCTCTGCTCTGGTCTGTGAAAGTTGTGAAAAGTGCTTATAAACTCATCGGGGTGAATAATTACGATGCTCAAGCTGCATAAGTTAAATGAGGAATAAAATAACTTTGGACAACTGTAAACTCCTTAAAATTAACTACCGTATTTTTCGAACTACAAGTCGCTCCAGAGTATAAGTCGCACCAACCAAAAAATGTGTAATAGAGAAGGAAAAATATATATAAGTCGCACTGGACTACTTTTTGGGGGAAATTTATTTTATGAAATCAGAGAACAAGAACCGACATTTTGATGTTGAAAGGCAAGTTATAGTAAAAACAATAGAACAGAGAACAACAGACTGTTAATGTCACATATGAACAGTTCTTCAGATAATTATAGCATAAACAACAGAACAAGTTGACCAAACTCTCCATCTCACTCCAAATCACTAAATCCATTAAATTCTTCATTCTCTGTGTCACTTCTGAGGAACTCCACGACCTCCAGAGGTAAACAGAGCGCCACTTCCTCTTCTGTGTCGCTGTCGTCAGACTCCGCATCAGTTCCAGTTAGAATTATTCTGGCCTTTCTGAATCCCGACAGGATGGTTTTGGTTGACACTGAAGTTCAGGCTTTGTCAAATCATCCAGTGGCTTCCAGGGAAGTTATATGGTGCACCCTCCCGGTTGCCGTGAAGCTGTGTTCTCCATCCCCACATTCTGCCGGTCCCTCACAAGTTTCTCTCTCACTCCAAACTTTCTTTCTGCTGCTCGATTACCGTTTCTGGCTGAATATTTCACTACTTGCAGCAGGACAGAGGCTCTTTCTGCAGGAGACATGTGCAGTAGAGCGAAGTGACGGTGGTACAGGAGTAACAGGAGCAGCAGATACTGACACACAAGCCTAGAGCGTCCCCTCGTGGCTGTCATTGTGAAAATTTTATACTCGAGTATAAGTCGCAGGACCACCCAAACCACTTATAGTCGCACTTTTTTTTATTACTTATCCCAAAAAAATATGTATTAATTTACATGAGAGGGGGGCCCATGTGAGACTTCTTGCTCCCGGGCCCTCAAATTTCTGTTGACGGGCCTGCTTAAACACTGTTTTTATTATTTTTTTAATGTATTTTTTTTCTGTTTTGTTCAGAACTGAATACTTACACTTAAAAATTAATGGTGACTCAACCACCCGTTACATTACATTAGTGATTTTATGTGTTTGTGTGTTGGCCCCTCCTCCTCATTAACCTCATGAAAAGACTCACTGGTCTGAACACAAACCTTTTATTTTTGCTCAATAGTGTAACTCGGCAGCTCCATCTCTGCTGTTTACTGGAGGTTTGAACTCGATACAGAATCTCAACTGAACTTTACAACAGAGCCTGGTTCATAGAAAGTTCCCATGGACAGTTCCCAGGCCTGTCCCATCACTCACCACTGTTGAACTTGGACATGTAGAGGTTTAAGAGAGGACTGCAATTACTCACATTTAAGCAATTAAACAATTAAGCCATTTCTGTTGTATAGTGAGACTAGACCTTTTTAAACAAATGATAAAGGCTGGAAAATGCAGATTGAGGGCTAATAGAGAATATTTATGAATTTTGAAAGTTAAATTTTTTTTTTTCTAATGGTCAGTGATCATTAGCTTGATTCATCAGCCGGTTTCACTTCGTGGAAACCGTCTAACCTCACAGCATTAGGTTGACGGTAGGAGGGTAAGTTTTTTTATTTAGCCAATCGCTGCTATTTGGTTGTGACGTATGTAATGCACCAAATCCCATAGGAACAAGGGCAATAACGTTTTCCCCCTTGATAAAATTAACCAAACATTTTCTTTGTTCCGGCTTTAAATCCTCGATCTCGGGAATCGTTGCAAACACAGAATGTATGTCTTCGTCTACATCCATCTCGACCACTTTGTTTACTGTTGTGCTGTAACAAAAAAGGGACCCAGACAGGTGCTTGTATGTTTTTGTATGTTTTTATGGAACTGCTTTGCTTAGTTAAACTTGGCTATCTTGTGTTAATTCAATTGAGTGTGTTTTTAATGCTGGAAAAACATGTATTCTTACAGGGAGTTGGGTTCACTACTCTCCACATGTGTGACCTGTGGAGGATGACAAGTTTAGTGTTGAATACTGTTGAACCTTCACATTCATGGCTTATACCCTCCACCAGAAAGGTTCCGCAGTTCACCTTTAATTCAACTGCGTTTTTTTTTTTTTTTTTTTTTTTCCCAGCGCTGTCATTTGTTACATCAGCGCTGATTGAGCTGATCCTCCTCTGGACCAGATGGACCAAGGACAGAGAGGAGAGGAGGGGGGAGAGAGAGAGAGAGAGAGAGAGAGAGAGAGAGAGAGAGAAGGAGGGGGAAAGGGGGAGACAAAGAGTAGGGGGGAGGAGGTGAAGAGGAGGGCAGAAAGAGGGAGGAGGGGAGAGAGAAAAGGGGAGAGAGGAGGGGGAAAAAGAGAGAGAGAGAGGAGGGGGAAAAGAGAGAGAGTGAGAGGAGGGGGAAAAGAGAGAGAGAGTGAGAGGAGGGGAAAAGAGAGAGAGTGAGAGGAGGGGGAAAGAGAGAGAGTGAGAGGAGGGGAGAAAGAGAGAGAGAGAGAGGAGGGGGAAAAGAGAGAGAGAGAGAGGAGGGGAAAAGAGAGAGAGAGAGAGGGAGAGAGAGAGAGAGAGAGAGAGAGAGAGAGAGGAGGGGGAAAGAGAGAGAGAGAGGAGGGGGGAAAGAGAGAGAGAGAGGAGGGGAAAAAGAGAGAGAGAGAGAGAGAGAGAGGAGGGGGAAAGAGAGAGAGAGAGAGGAGAGGGGAGAGAGAGAGAAGAGAGAGGGAAAAGAGAGAGAGAGAGGAGGGGAAAGAGAGAGAGAGGAGAGGAGGGGGAAAGAGAGAGAGAGAGAGGAGGGGGAAAAAGAGAGAGAGAGAGGAGGGGAAAAGAGAGAGAGAGAGAGGAGAGAGAGAGAGAGAGGAGGAGAAAGAGAGAGAGAAAGAGAGGAGGGGGGAGAGAAGAGAGAGAGGGGATAGAGGGAGAGAGGGAGGGTGGGGGAGGGGAGAAGGAGAGGAGGGAGAGAGAGGGTGGGAGACGGAGAGGGGACCCATTCACGACGCTCCTCTCCCTCTCATCTCCCCTCTCTATCTCCCCTCTCTATCTCCCTTCTCTCTCTTCTATCCCGTCCATCTCATTCACTCTCTCTCTGTGATGAAGGTGAAGTCAGTCATCATATTAATCTGCTTTTCTCTTTTTATCGAAATACGCGGGTTCTAAAAAATCTGAAAGCCGGATACAACTTCTTCTGGATCAGCAAAATTATCAAACGAGCACCATGGACTAACTGTTGGGATTACACATTTTTCACCGTTTAACTTTGGGATTTTAAAGTTTTCCAAAAGCAGCACATGTTTTGGATCACTTTTTGCATCAGGAATTAACTTTTGTATTTAGTTTGACTGGATCTCAAGAAGACTACAAGTATTTGAATTTTTTTTTTTTTATGCTCAGTTTCAGTGATAAGACAGAGTTAATTACAAGGCTTGCACAATTTGTCGGATCAGATTTGCAGTTTATAAAAAGTGGCTTTGTATTTTGTTTTCATTGCTAGTTGCTGAAATACAAAGCAGAATTTTAAAGTAGGAAATCTTTGAAGTTTTTTTTTTTTTTTTTTGGGTGTGACTTACTCATAATTCAGAAATTCAACTCACTGTGTTCAGACAAACCCATAAAAATCATTATTTGGATACTTTGGACTTTATTTTGTGTTTAATTTTAGTTAATTATTAAATTTTATTCTGCAATTTATAGTCACATTCATATAATATAATAACTCATTAATCCAATGCCCCAAGTTCTCCGTTCGATAACATTTACTTGGTATTTGTTTTGAGCTAGCAGCTGTAATGGAACGTTTGCCTCCGGTTAATTATCTCTGATTTGAGCGACCTTGGCTTAGGGCTCAGTTAAAGGAGCGGTACCTGATTTTTACGGTCTCTTAAAAACGTGACAACTAATAACTGATAACTGGTGATCAATAAAACGCTTGTTGTTTTGAGTTTGTAATTGCATTTAGCGAATTTCAGGAACACTAGAAGCTAATAACAACTAGCTGGCTAATCGGCACCTTTTGATTATTAGTGCATGTTGGCGACTTTCAATAGACTAGAAGCTAATAACAGCTACGTGCACTTCCTGATGATCAATAAAACACTTTATATTTGAGTTTGTAAGTGCTTTCGGCTACTTTCAAGAAGCTAATATCAATTAGCATACACGCACATGTGATTATCGATAAAATGCTTTATATTTGATTTTATAAGTGCGTTTGGCTACTTTCAAAAAGAGCAGAAGTTAATAACGACTAGCATGCTAACATGCAATTCCAATTATCAATAAAATGCTCTATATTGAGGTTATAAGTGCATATTGGCAACTTTCAAGAACACAAGAAGCTAATACGCACTTATTGTTTATCAATAAAATGCTTTATTTGAATTTATAAATGCATTTGGCTACTTTCAAGAAGACTAGAAGTTAATAATGACTAAGCATGCTAACACGCACTTCCAGTTATCAAAAAAACACTTTATATTGGAGTTTCTAAGTGCTTTCGGCTACTTTCAAGAAGACTGAAAGCTAATAACAACTAGAATGCTAACACACTGTTCCTGATGATTAGTTTTTAAGTGCTTCCAACTAATTTAATAACCACTAGCCTGCTAACTCGCACTTCCTGATTATCAGTAAAACGCTTTATATTTGACTTTATAAGTGCTTTCAGCTACTTTTAAGAAGACTAGAAGCTAATAATTACTTGCATGCTAACATGCACTTCCTGATCAATAAAACGCTTTATATTTGAGTTTATAACTGCATTTTGCTACTTTCAAGAAGACCAGAAGCTAATACGTACTTCTTGGTTATCAATAAAACACTTTATATTTGAGTTTGTAAATGCATGTTGGTGATTTTCAAGAAGACTAGGAGCTAATCACAGCTAGCATGCTAACATGCACTTTCCGTTTATCATTAAAAGCGCTTTATGATTAGTTGTAAACAGTACAAAGCAGACACTGTGACCTCTATAGCTGCTTATCCACAATATCTGTACTAAGACAAGTTTTGCTCAAATACCTGGGGAGAAATCAGGTCCAGGGCCTTTAACAGGGCTATCCCAAGTCCAAGGTGTTTGGTTTCCTAGAAGGTGACACCTGTCTTAGGACTCAGATTACTGCCCAGACCTGAGAGACGTGACACAGACCAGTGGCCAGTTTAAGGGACAAGGTTCAGTGGTTTTATCTGTTCGGTGGAATGTTGTTGATTTGAATGGGTGGAGAGACGGGCGCTCAGGCCAAACAGGTGAGGAACGCCACGATATAAAGGAGTGACCGATGAGAGGCTGGCACATACTTGGATTTTTGTCTTGGTTTAGTTCAGGTGCAGGGCGTTTTGTGGATGCGGTTTTGGTAGTTGTTTGTAGTTTTGAGTAGGTTTCGGTCTGGTTCAGAAACATTTTTATTCATAGTTTTGGGACAGTTTAGTCTTTTGTGGCTTGGTCTGTGTTTGTTTCTGGTCTAGATTTGGTTTAGTCTTAGTGTAGTTCTAGTTTGGTCCTTTCTGGTCCTGGTTTAGTCCTGGTTTGGTCCTGGGTCTAGTTCTGTCTTGGTCCTGATTTGGTCCTAGTTTTGTGTTGGTTTAGTTCGGGTTTAGTACAATTTTAGTCTGATTTTAGTCTGGGTTTAGCCTGGGTTTTTGGCCTGGTTTAGCCTGGGTTTTTGGCCTGGTTTAGCCTGGGTTTGTTTCAAGTTGACATATTTCTTCAGTCCTCACATAGCTCTGGAGTAGTATTTGTTTATTATTATTGCTTTTAATCCTGGTTTTGCCCAAGATTAGTCCTGTTTTAGTCCCATTGTACCAGTCCAGCCCTGGTTTAGATCTGGTTTAGCTCCGGATTAGTCCAGGTTTATTGTGGGTTTAGTCCTGTTTAGCCTCCTTTTGAAGAGAGTATTAGATATTTTAACGTAGTCTGGACACCTGGACAGAGATTGAATGCAAAGGTCTAAAAATGTAATATTAGTGACAAAAATCCATTTGTTAGTCCGAGAGAAGAGAATATTTTAAAAGTATTTGACATTTTTCCAACACAGCCTTCAAGATGTAGAATGTGCGTTTTAACTCGGAAACCACAGAAGCTGGTCATCAACAGGAGACAATCCGAGACAATTGAACATATTTTTTATATTATTATTTTTTGGACAATTTGAACTGAACTTGAACTGGCTTTTTCGGACGCCATCATGTACGTTTTGTGCACCCTGGTCACCCTGACGGTCCACAGTCTGTTAAAGAATCGCTTCAGTAAGGCTCTGGAATCTGGACCAGAGGAAAAGGACAAGAAGAGGAAAAGTAAACAAGGAGGAGGTCCGTCCAAAGAGGAGAAGACCGCTTGGGTTTTGGGATCAAAGAAAGATCCAGGACTGAAGAGGAGGAGAGGGGCATCTGTCAATCATGTACAAAGTGGTCGAAAGAAGGGACAGGTAAGAGTTGTGGAATGTACTGCAAAAATAACTGAGTTTCCCATTTTTTTATTTACATTTTAGATTTTTTTTAATTTTTTTTTATTTACATTTATTTTATTATTAATATTTTATTTATTTATTTAATTTTTTATTATTTTTATTTTTTTAATTAATTTTATTTTAATGAATTTATTTATTTTTGAGACTCTTTTCAAGAACTTTATTATAACTTTTACGTATTGCAGAAATTGTCATAATTTTCACTTTTAATTGTATTTTTATTCCAAATTCACCGCTCATTGCAATTTCTGATGACTTGGTAGCGCTGCAAGATTAGTTTACAATAATATTTTGAAAGGACGCAATGAGCAAATCGTGAAAGCTGCAGGTTTTTGAAGTACCGTAATTTCCTCCACAAAACAAAAAAAAATACTAAACTTTTTTCTAATTTAGAATTTTGTTTACTTTTTATGACACAATGTCTAAACTTGTGGGTAAGGTCTGCTTTGTGTTCTTGTTTTGTAGTTTACGTCGCCTTGGTTCATTTCAGTATATTTAAAGCTCTACTATGTAACATTTCTGGTGGAGCCACTTTTCGTTCACATTTCCTCTAAGACGAGCAGGTGGTGGACCCTCTCAGTCACATACATCACTATCTGTGCTCCTCGTGGTTTTACAATTGAAGTTCGTCTGAGTCAAAACATGTCTAATATTTCCGTTTCCATGGCGATGTTATTGCGTTGCTTGGAATGTTCCGTGGTGTAACATTTTCATCTAGTGTTGATTCATTACGGGTGTTTCTGTTGCTCAAAAATACAACGATTCCTTCTGTGAATAGGGGCGACTCTCCACAGATCTGAACTGTAAAGTAGCACAGATAGGTTTAGTGTACACTGTGGAACATTCTAGACAAAGCGATGATATTTCCATGGAAACGAGCAGGACCCTTCTCTAGAAATGTTGCTCAGTGCACCTTTAACACTTATTTTGCTTGACCTTTTTAACATATAGAATAAAATACAATACAGGACGACTGAAAATCTATTTACCGAGAATGTTTTAACTAATTTAATCTAATCAATCCTCGGGGTTTCAAAATGGACGCTCAATCAAGTCAGTGGGCCGAGCTCAATTGCGCGTGATCCCAGTTTCGCCTTTAGCCCGGCGAGGTACTTCCGGTGGCTCTGGGCCGATTGGGCACGTGTCGTAGTGCTCTTTTTCTCCCGCGAGCACACACCAGTGCACAAACAGAGCTCGGTCTAGTGTATCACGCGATCACTTTGACCAGTCAGTGCGAGAGGAGCTAGGGCGGAGCCGAAGCGAACAATTATAAAGCGTTTTTTTAAGACAACTGAAGGATTTTGAGCTGAGAAAAAGTTTATGATCTAAAAAATCACCACAAAATCAGACATTTTTGAAAGTTGTAGGTGCCCTGTCAGCCGAACACGAGCAGTTTGTGATTACATTGCGCTCTATGAGAAAAATCTTGTCTCGGCCCATGGGATTTTTTTCCGCTGAAGTACCAATGAGTGTCCACTACGCCAACTGGAGGCAGCTACAAACATCAACACCCTATCCAGTTATTTTAATAGATCCATGAATGTAATCTGATCTCTTATAGTTAGGTAGTCCTTCTTTCCTACACACTTGCACATCTGCACACGTCGATTTTGATTACATACTTTATTCATCATGATCCCTTCAAGAATAATAATAGAGGAATATTCCACCTGTAATCAACACAGCCTCAGGTCTGACACAGCAGCAGCAGAGAGAGAAAAAGTGGGGCTCATTTGATGGAAAACTATTTTTAGTTCTAGACTGGTGTGCTAGTTTCTAAGATCTGAGAAAGTGACATATTTTGAGACATGTTAAGTAGGACTGGACCATTCAGGGGGAAATGTTTAATATGACTTTGTCAGACGAAGTTTGACAGACGAACACTGCGATTTAAATGTACGATTTTATATTTGAATAATTAGATTCTGTTCTGAGTTCACATTTTAAACATGTCCAGAAGAATTGACAGAAAGACTGAAAAACTATTAAAAGAATCACATTTCAGAACATATTTGTTAGTGGTGGGAAAAGATACAGTTTCCACGAGACGAGACACGAGATTGGATCTGCATGAGAACATGACGAGATTTTGACTTTATTAGGCTATAATAAATACATTTTGCAAATCAGTTCCCAGTTTTAGTCTCACCATTCTTGATAGACTTTATTTATTTCTATATTTCTGCTGTCATTGTAGCTCTACTTTTGGAGACTATTCTCCAAAAATGTAACTTGATGGTACTTTTTTTTTTTTTTTTCAATCAAAATGTAAAAACATGAGGAAAAAAATCTCACTTGTGGCAATTTTGTCTTGTGAGATCTTGTCCCAACCCCAATGTTTGTACAGATTTAAACTACAGGGTTAGCAGAGTTTTTATGCATAAGACAGGAGATTTTGTTGTTTGAGGAGGAAAGTATGGCACTTCTGAAAAGCATTCTGATTAATCTTGCATGTCTAAACAGCGGTATGTTATTTTCTTTGCCATTTGTAGATTTAAAAAAAAAAAAAAAAGCAATGGAAAAATATGTGCAAAACGCTCAAAGTGCACCATGACAGTATATGTATCGTGAGAAAAAAATCTCGTCTGGTTTTGCGTCCCTGTCCTCTCCATGTTTGTGTTTACATTTATAATATATTGGTATGCTTGGATAATATTGTTGTCTAATACCCGAGAACAATCCCTCCAGATGAATATAAAGTCATAATAATGGCGTGATCGTGTGAGGGGTTAGTTATGTAACCGTGTAATGGCGATGCAGACTCTGACCTGAGCCGCCTCGGCTTCGTAACATCTGAGTCTCAGCACTTTAATCTGTGTGACGTGGATCAGCTCTGTCACCTTTGTATATGGATATGCACAGAGATTTAGAATTAAAGTCTCTCTCTAGATGTATATCTCTATATCTCTATATCTCTGTCTCTTTATCTTTATATCTCTCTATCTCTATATCTTTATAAAGCTCTATCTCTCTATATATCTATCTCTATCTTATATAACCAAAATGTGTAACGTATGTCAGGCTTAGAAGAAGTGTAATAAAAATATAACACTTTTTTTATTATGATATCTGGATTGGAGAATATTTAACTGCATATCATACTTGTGTAAATGACGACTGAGCTTGACTTTGCTTCAATCTAATTCAGGCTTATCGACCACATGAAATATACAGAATTTTAATACAAATCTATCTTGGTCAAACCTCCTTGACAAAGCCTGATCTCGTCTCTGAAGCGAAGCAGAGCCGGGCTGGTTAGTTCTTGAATGTGAAAGCTGTTTTTGTAACAACGGAGTGTGGCGTGAATGTCCAAAAAGCACTTTCTAAACCAAATGCGTTTATATTTTTAAAGTGATGGCTCTCATTTTTCTTGAATGTTTATAAGTACTAACATTTGGGTTTCCTCTAGTCCAGGGGCTCTCATATTTTTTTCATGCCTTTATCATATGAAAATATTCTGAGGACCCTATAGTCCCCTAACCTGATTCATCAGACGGTTTTGCTTTGTGGAAACCGTCTAACCTGGCAGCATTAGGATTTGTTTGTTTGACGTAGGCGGGTACTTTTTCTTATTTCAATCAATCGCTGCTATTTGGTCATGATGTATGTAATGCGCTGCTAACGGTATATTGGTATTGGTATATTAAGCTTTTCCTAAATCCCGTAGGAAGAAGGGCAATAACGTTTTTCCCCTTGATAAAATTCACCAAACATTCTCTTTGTTCCGGCTTTAAATCCTCGACCTTGGGAATCGTTGCAAACACAGACTCTATGGCTCTTCGCTGATTGGCTGGTGCCCGAACTCACACTTTTCAGGTTCTTGCAAACTGTCTAGTGTATTCTGATTCCTGACCTAGTCGCTGGAGAGAAATGAAATTGAGCGAAGGCACTATAGGTGGCGCCAGTCTGGCCACTAGTCAAGTTCAAATCATGTTTATAACCTCATCTGGATAAAAGATTGAATTATTATAGTCCTTATTTTATTTATTGGTGTAGTTGTTGTCATCAAAACAGGATACGTTTGAGATTATTTATCATAAGAAATTGTATTGTGAAAGACATGATCAGCTGTTATCACAATTTTTGACTCCCACACATGGCTGAGGGACCAGACTTTGAGAACCATGGCTGTTCCATATTAGGGCTAGACATTACAGGGAAAAACTTCTTTTTTTTTTCCCTCATATTAATAATCTATCTTGATTTGTGAAAGAATGAGAACGTCACACATCAGTTACTTGAGACGGGTGCGTTGGAGGAGAAGGAGCAGCCCAAGAACAAAGAGAGAAATCCCGCACACCTTCTTACTTTTTATTTTATTTATTAGGAAAATGTGAGATTTATTTGTCCTAATAAATCTCACATTTTCCAAGTAAGACGGTGTGTGGGATTTTACTCTATATATTTCATTTAGCCTTTTCAAAAACAAAATAAAAATGGCTATTGGTATTGATTTTATGAACAGAAATCTCTATACTGATTAAAAGTCTGTCTTGTTTAACACAAAAATAATAAAATTTCTTTCTCCAAAATCTGAAATGTTGGTGAAATCATGTGGTTTGGAGCAGAGTAAAAGTAAAAACCTTCCATATCATTCACTGATTCTTGAGCTTTCCATTCATTCCCCAACCAGTGAGACGAGAACAATGCCCGTTTTTTAAATTATTATTATTGATTTCTATTATTTTTCTCCATCTGTAGTCTGTTGTTGTTCTTGTTTTCTGCATCCCTTATTCCCGGTGACCCCTGAACCTCACATCCCCGCGTCTGCTTCGTGTCTCGCGTAAACAAACCCGCACGGAGACGACCGCCGCTGAATATTTCATCTTTTAAAGCTCCGAGGGGGGAAGGGAGGAGCGCTCGGCTCGTCGCTCACGACCTGAAATATTAATCTGCGTCGGGAGGGGGCGCACAACGACGAGGACGACGACGGCGGGCGGTTGCCATGGGAACTGAGCGGGAGGGTAGGGACGAGCGAGAGGCACCCGCACGGAGAGGAGAGAGATAGTAGAGGGAGAGAGGAGAGAGGGAGCATAGCGTTTTTTGCATTTTGCGTTGACATTGGACATGGAGAAGAGCGGAGGAGAGGTTTCTAACATGCACGGATGATCTAAAGAAAAGACCGCAGGGAGAGAGGTAAGATTATAGAAAAAAAACGGAGCAGAAAGATGGAGGCAAAACATGTTGAACGGGAGGAGAGGGCGAGAGAGGAGGGTGGAAGGTGGAGGGATGGCGATGTAACCTGATGCAGTATCTTGTGTTACGGCCTAGATGTCTGACAGTCCCAACATGGCCGAACGCTCCTCTGTGTTATATATTTATTCATGCTTCATCGCATCAGAATAATCCTGCTTTTATGTGTGCGTCGGTATTTACAGTTTACACAGAAGCGACAGAGTATCTTGCTTTGTTGGCCGAAATTATGTCATGTCTATATATCCATGAGTTAATTAATGTATTTTTAATCACTTGACTGGAATAAACCAAGATTTAATGTAATTTAAACAGAATTATTGCTTGTTTTATGCATTTTAGTAAAGCATTTGCATAGGAAAAACATCATATATTCATAATTATAGTAAGATAATCATAAGATGGTTCATTATTTGAATTGATTTTTCATATATCGACACAATGTTTCTTATTTTTAATCAGAATTGTGAATTTTAAATGCATTCGAGCACAGAAATTGGCAAAAATAGCCTGTTCTGGATGCAATTTATTCAAAGGTTACACGAAAAGAGACAGTAACTGCAAATTTTTCTAACATTTTCTATTTATATCTGAAACTGGATGGAGCGTGCCTTTTTTTATTCAGCATTTGTGTGAAAATTAGCATCAGAATGACTGGCAGGACTTGACTGAATAAGCTCTGTAAAAAGGCTTTCAGACCATTAAGAGAGACCCGCCCATTTCCTGATAGTAGACAGGGATTTTATTCTTGTGGCTCATGTTACAGAATTATACCAAGACGTGCTTTAAGAAAAATATTCCACCTGCAATTTTTATATAGAATTTAACTTGAATTGCTTTACTTTCCCTTTATAAAACATATTCTAAAACCTATTAACTGCATTTTTTATAATAGGAGCTGCTCGATTATGGAAAAAAAAATCGATTATGCGATTATTATTTTGGTCAATATTGAAATCACGATTATTCAAACTGTTATTTTTTTAGTTACACAATGCATTTATTCAGCACTTCTCTCTAAAAATAGCACTTTGTTGTTGATAATTTGCGCAAAACTTTCAAATTGAACTTAAATATAGGCTACAAATATGAACCTTAGAGCAGTTTTGCGATGTATAAATATAAAATTAATACCCTGAACATGAAATAAAGCATAGAAAAACATAAATGTATCCTAAATAAACTATATATCCAGCTATTCTGCAATCTCGCTATATAAAAAATGAAATAATCAATTCGATCAATTGCACAGACTTATATTCTCCCCAAACTATTATGCATCTTTTGACATCTTTAAAGGTGCACTGCGTAACTTTTCTGGTAGGAGGTCCACCACAAACTTGTTTCCAAAATGGATGAATTTAAGGCCAATTCCTGGTGTTTTGCTGCTCAGAAATACGATGAAAAACATGCTTTTCTACAGTGATCTGACCCGTAACTTGGCCTAGAGGCATTGTGGGCTTGTCTCCATGGACACACCTGAGTTTAATGCCATGCTGTGGGACAATCTAGACAAAGCAATATCGTTTTCAGATCCTCCACCAGAAAGTTTAATTCTTATCTTGGTTTGCTGATGTCTTGAAAATATTCACAATAATTTGGAAATGGTATTGTGTTCCAGACTTGACAAACTGGTGACATTTCTGCATGTGTTTTTATTTTAATTCATTTATTTTTAATAATTAACAAAATGTGCAAATAGTGCTTCATTTTGCAATGATTTTTACCACACAGCAGCTAATTATTATGTTCTTCCTACTTCCTTTATTCCGCATTTTAGCCTTTTGTAGCTGTAGGAATGTCAATACAAAATCTCTATCATCAATCAATATAACCTTGACAGTCCCAGTAATCAATAGTCAGGCCAGTTTCATGCAAAGAGAACTGTTAAAGGTCTTGAATTTTGAACAGTGAACTTTAATCCATGTTAGATCCATGTTGTTACCTGATCGTAAACAGACCTGGAGTTGTGTTTTGTTTCATTCACAGTACTGTATTTTTCAGACTAAATCGCACTTTTTGTGGGAAATTTCATTTCATGTTGAAAGTCAAGTTCTAGTAATAACAATAGAAGAGGGAACAACAGACTGTTAACGTCACACATGAACAGTTCTTAAGCACAGCATAAACAACAGAACAGAAATAGTTTACCAAACTCTCCATCTCACTCCAAATCACTAAACCCACTGAATTCTTCATCCTTGGTGTCACTTCTGAGCAACTCCTCGACTGAGACTGACCATCTCCGCAACTCAGACTCAGCATCAGTTCCAGTTAGAATTATTCCGGACTTTCTGAATCCCAACAGGATGGTTTCAGTTTTCGATCCATCCAGTGACTTCCAGGAAAGTTGCATGTTGCACCCTCCCGGTGTCATAAGTTTCTCTCACTCTAAACTTTCTTTCTGTTGCTTGATTTCCGTTTTTGGCTGCATATTTTGCTACATTTGCAGCTTGTAATTTTCTAAATATTACTTTCTTTTTTGGGGGTTTATTTAAATTTAAAATTTTCAGTGGTACAGAAGTAATGGTGCGATCGACTGACATGATCCAGACAGGACAGAGGCTCTTTCTGCAGGAGACATGCGCAGCATAGAGTGACGTGACAGTGGTACAGGAGTAATAGGAGTAGCGGATACTGACACACAAGCCTAGAGCGTCCTCTCATGACTGTCAGCGTGAAATTTTAATATTTAAGTCGCACCGGAATATTAGTTGCAGGAAACACCCAAACCATGAAAAAAAAAGTGTGACTTAGTTATAAAAATACGGTATTCCTTTTATTATTAGCCTGTGTACATCTCCAAAGCTCAAAATACTCTGTTCCTTAATATGCAAGGTTTGTGGGTTTTTTTTTTTTACCATGTGTGAATGAAAAAAACAAAAACACAACTCCAGGTCTGTTTGTGATGAGGGAACAACATTATAACATAGATCAGAAAATGGTGGAATATGGCCCTTTTGAATTATAGATTTTGCTTGATAGATTTGATTTAATCTCGGATTAGTTATACAGTAAATGTATTTTACAGCCTTGCCCTTGTCTGGAGTATGAGTCACAGTCTATAGGTCATTTTTAATTAATTACAGTATTGATTTCATGGTGCATTTCTCCGAGCCTTTTACTCTCTGCTTAGATGTTGGGGACTGATTTACAGCTTTCATACAAGGCCAGACACAATAACACTTAATTTTATTAAGAATTAAGTTATGATCCATTAATGGTGCACCGTGTAATTTCTCTCGTGGAGGGTCCGCTGTCTGCTTGTCTCCATGGGGATGTTATTACTTTGCCCAAGATGTCCCACAGTACGGCCTTTAAAGAATTTAAATATATCTTGCATTTATTCAATTATTGGAGATTAAATTTTTCAAAGCTACCATTAAAAACATGCGTTATTACCCACTTCTCCACAGATCTGACCTGTAACTTGTCCTGGTGGTTGTTATAGGTTGTTGTAGAACACTGTAGAAAACTCCAGGAGAAACGATAACATCTACTGCAGTGGTTTTCAGTAAGTGAGGCCCGTCTCCCCTGGGGCGCGCCAAACAGCCACTGGGGAGGTGCGACACATGCGGACTAAACCAGGGCTGATCCCAGGACTGCGCTAGGTATAAAACAGGACTAAACCAGGACTAAACCAGAACTGAACCAGGACTTAGTGTCAGAATGGGCCCAGAGATGCGCCTGGGTAGACTGTCAGGTGACCACGGGCGAAAGGACCGGCACCAAGCTCTGCGCCTCACGGAGCTAAGAGCAGCTGTTGCCCAATCGCACTTTGCGGACACTCTGCTGCGCGGGCTCGGGTTTTCCCTCTTGCTCTCTCAAATCCAAGATTAGTCCTGGTTCAGTCCTGGTTCAGTCCTGGTTCAGTCCTGGTTCAGTCCTGGTTCAGTCCTGGTTCAGACCTGGTTTAGACCTGGTGACCTACTGATGTTCAGTGGTGTTAAAAGTCGCCTCAATTAGTCTTGCATGAAGTTGGAAATTATTTGCTGTTGCAAAATCGTTTATGAATGCACTTAAAAAATAATAATAATAAATTAATTAATTAAAATACAATATAGGGGTTGTCAGATGAAGAGAAGAGGTAGAGCGCTTCATCTCTGTTCCACCTTGTGATGTCACGTGGTAACAGAGGAAGCGCTCTACTGTGTTTTTAAACTTCACTAGAATGATTTTTGATCATTTCAGGCCTGGAATTCTCTTTTCTATCTGTCATGAAAACCACCTCTCAATGACATCACAAGGTGGAGCAGAGCATTTTGAGCTTTGGAGATGTAGACAGTCTAATAATAAAGGATTACAAAACACAACTCCAGGTATGTTTTTGATGAGGGAACAACATTATAGCATAGGTCAGAAAATAGCTTAATATGGGCCCTTAATTATCACTAGAAAAACAAATTTGGCAAAATAATCTCACCATTTATCTAATCTGTAGTGTTAATTACAGGTTTTTTTTACGCCTTGTATTGCCAGACATTTTATACCTTATCCTTTATCTTTTATCTTTTGGCTCTGCTTTTGCTTTTTACAGCGATACTCCTTAATCATATTACTTGCTTTAATTTTGAATGGGTCATGGATACTGTAGGGGTCCTGTTGCCGGGGAGACGGGAGCAGTGGAGCCTGTGGGGGCGGGGCTAAACTTGGGTAACTTAAGCTGCGGCAGGTGTCCCCTCTGCACCTGTCATTTAGACCAAGGACCATTTGGGATTTGTGTGAATGGAATATAGTAGGACAACGATTCAGCTACTGCACTCATCAGGGGAGAATTTATCAATGTAGGTATGTTTTTTTTTTAAAGATTTAAAGGTGCATTGTGTAACTTTGTCTGGAATGTTTTACAGTATGATATTAAACCTTTGCATTAACATAGAGACCAAAGCAGACCAAGTTAGAAGTCAGATCTGTGGAGAGGTGACCCCGCTCAGAATCAGAATACCTGTTTTTCTAGGTACTTTTGAGCTTTTTGAAACACCTCTAATCAAATAAATGTAAAGTAGAGCTGTTTAATGTCATACTGTGGAACACTGCAATGACGTATCCATAGAAACAAGCAGGTGACAGACTCCCAACCAAAAAGTTATATTATTTACAGTTTAAATAGATGCTAGAGCTTTACGATTAATCAAAAGAAAATCGAAATCACAATTTGAATGTAAGCAATTGGAAAATGGCAAAGGCTGTACTGATTTAAGTTGCATAATTTCTTCCACAAACAACAAAATCTCCTGAAATGTTCTGAAATGTGATTCTAGTATTAGTTTATCAGTTAATTTTCAGTCTTTTTGCCATTTCTTTTGCTTTAAAATATGAACTTTGCACATGAATCCCATTATCCCGCAATTCTTATTATGTTTTTCTCCAAATCTTTGAGCAGTAATAGAAGCTGTAGTTAAAAAAAAAAAAATGCTGTAATTTAGATGCTTCATGGATATTAAAAGCATATGCATTCTATGAGTGGCACAACTGGGATTGCCTCAATGCAGATCTGACTATAACTTGTCTGTAACATCACTGCTTGTGTCCATGTTAATACTGTGGGACATTCTAGACAAAGCAAGGACGAGCAGCAAAATCTTATAGTGCCCCTTTCAGCCGTAACAGGTTTAAGATTCACACCAAACACGTAATTATTCCCAGATGCCCTCCCCTGTGCTATACTTAGAGGCTGGTCCCAGGTGTGTAGTGCTTAGGCAGGTTGGTAGTAAACAAAGCAGCACTGAGGAGTGAGTGAGCACATGGAAAACGACATGAAATGTGGCCTGACACAGTAAACAGTGATGGGAAGAATACTTTGAAAATGTAAGTGCAGCACTAACAGTTCCAGCATGAAGTTTTACTCAAACTTCATATTTCAAATCGTATCAAATTGTAAAGCTCTCCTGGAAACACTGCTCCCCCAATTTCCTATGAGTTCCTTGTGAATATTAAAGAGCCAAGCCTTCCATGTAGCTGCACATGTAGTGGAAAAATGTAAACACACACTAATTGTGTGAATTCACTCGTGCACAGCCCTGCACCGAAACAAAACCGTTTGGCGCAGATACGTGTACCGTTACAATCCTACTGGATACCTGCATTAAAGTAATAATATGGGCCATATTACACTATTTTATGTTCTAATGTTGTTTCCTGATCACAAACAGACCCCAGAGTTGTTTTTTGTTTCATTCACACGTGGTCAACAAACAAAAAAAAAACATATGAACTCTTGTTTCTATGTATAATAAGTTGTAGAAGAGATTTATTCAACCCCCTACAGCTCAAATCTTATAATTGTACTAGTGGGAACCTTTAATAATTGTTCTGTACTAAGAAAAATTACCCAAGATAAATACTGACCCCTGAAACTATTGTTCCATCTGCTAAATATTAAATGCTTAAAAGTCGATATAGTAATTATGGTGACAGGCTGGTCCCATCCCTATTTTCCAGTCTCTCCTGTTTTGTGGTTCATGAAAAGTGATGTGGTTTAGACTGAGACAGATGTGTCAGCAGCTGCCGTCTTTAATAACAGACCCTCGCTCTGTGTGGCATTTCAGTTCATTTCCACGGTAACATCAGAAATTTTGTCTATTTAGTCTATTTTTTACTCAGTTTCTCTGCATTGTGTAACTTTTCTGGTGGAGGGTCCGTCAAATGCTTTTCTTCACAGAGATGTTATTGCTTTGTCTGGAATGTTACACAGTATGGCATTAAACCTTTCTGTATTCATGGAGACCAAACCAGACTAGGTTGCAGGTCAGATCTGTGGAGAGGTGACCCCACTCACAATCAGAATGTCTGTTTTTCTACATATTTGAGCTTTAAAACCTAACCTGATTCATTAGCTGGTTTCACTTCATGGAAACCGTCTGACCTCACAGCATTAGGATTCGTATGTATTTGATACAGTATGCGGGTACTTTTTTATTTAACCAGTCATTGGTATTTGGTAGTGGTGCATTACATACATCACGAACAGGGCTAACTGGTATATTAAGCTTTTCCCAAATCCCATAGGAAGAAGGGCAATAACGTCTTTCCCTTTTGATAAAATTCACTAAACATTCTCTTTGTTCCGGCTTTAAATCCTCGATCTCGGGAATCGTTGCCAACACAGAATGTCTGTCTTCATCTACATCCATCTCAACCGCTTTGTTTACTGTTGTGCTGTAACACAAAAGGGACCCAGACAGATGCTTGAGTTTGACGTCATGGCTTCACAGCTCTTCACTGATTGGCCGGTGCGCGGTCTACAACTTCTGGGATGTATTCCAATTCCTGACCTAGTCACTGGAGAGAAATGAAATTGAGTAAAGGCACTAGGTGGCACCATCCTGTCTAATATAAACCACCTGTAACTTAGTAAATGTAAGGTAGAGCTGTTTAATGTCATATTGTGGAACATTTCTGGCAGAGCAATGACATTAGAGGTGTGCATTGCCTTGAGTCTGACAATTATGAAACATATCTTGATATCCACATCACAATTTAATATATCACGATATATCCCAGTACTAAAACAATGGATGATATAGTCAACTACACCTTCACAAGAACAAAATTGTATAAAATATAACTGATTAAAATGTTTAAATCACGAGAACTGTGAATGTAACTCTTGAATTTTAGTGAAAAATATTACTTAAAAAAAGATTTGGATGCATTTTTAATCGATCTGAGAATTGTGCAATGAAGTATCACGACGTATCACTGAATCTATTCTTTTCCTTACACCCCTAAATGACATATCCATCGAAAAGCGTGCAGGTGACGGACCCGCAAACAAAAAGTTACACAGTGCACCTTTAGCTTTACACATCATATCATATGTAGTATAATACTACATACACATATTTCTCTTGGCGTCTTTGGGTTTGATATATGCTTGGAGGTTTTTACATTTAAACCCAGTCTTACTTGTGTATGCTGAACCACATTTTCCCCCAGATCTTAAACCCTCCCTCTCCTTGTACATTTATTTCTGTATGTTTGTGTCAGCAGCCGCCTAATCCTGCCTTACTCTGCAGCTTTAATGTGAAGAAATGCAAAGCAAAGTCCAACGCTTTCTTTATCCACTGGCACAAGTTTGTACATCTGAAAGTATATGCGCACAGTCTATGTATAAAAAAGGATATGTCTTGGATTGTTTTTGGCTGGAAATACAACAAAATGCAGGTTTAATTTAGTTGTATTTATTTTCACCTGTCTTGGGTAAAAATACAAAATAACATACTTTATACAATAAATTCAAATGTGAAGGATGGCTAAAAATGCAGTAACTTCAATATAAAGTGGACAAAGCTCTAACAAAACTGTGGAAAATTCATATGTGACTTATTAGAGAGAAGATGCATCAATACAGAGTTACACTTCAGGAATTGCCATATGGAAAAGTGCATTTATTGATGTTGAAGGGTTTGACAAACTGGTGGACAATGTTATGGACAAAATAATAGAATATCTCATTACATTTTGGAGTATCCTGAATCATAATCAAGCAGTATTCATGTAATTCAATATAAATGTGCACTTTAAAATGTGAAAACCAAACTTACAGCACCTTTTCAATCAGTTTGCAGTGGTTCAACGTTACTCCTCACTCACCTTATGCATTCAGAGCGTCCTAATTATTCACCAAGGATGAGTTTAAAAGCACTTTTCACAACTCTGTTTTATGTAAAATCCCTCCATCATCAAGGTAGAATCCATGCCTAAAGGGGGAATTTGATTTGTCAACTGTACAAAAGTTTATTTTGGTTGAATATGTTTCGCAGCTCAACCAAGATGCTTCTTCGGTTCTGGTCAGACGCTGGTGGACACTGACTTGTATCTGCCTGCAGGGAGGAGCTAACTACCCTGAAACTACTCTGACATTAACTACCTTTCTCCCATTTATAACTCTATCCTCAACCCTAAATCAAAACAAACCAAGAGAACAATAGGGTCAGCCAGGGACAGAGGTGTAAAAGCTCCATTATAGCCCTGAATGGTTATGCTAATATGAAACTAAACAAGTAGGTGTGTTAGTTTCAGGATAGTTTCAGTGTAGTTAGCTCCTCCCTTCAGACAGATAAGGAAGTGTCCACCAGAACTGAAGAAACATCTTGGATGAGTTGCGAAATGTATTCAACCAAAATAAACTTTTGTCCAGTTGACAAATTTAATTTCTCCTTTTGCCAACTCTCAGATTTAGTCTGATGACAAAACTCTACATCAGACATGTCAAACTAAATTTGGTCCACGATATAATTGTATTTGGCCTGCAAGATCATATCAAATATGTATTAGAGCTGGCCCACCGGCTACAGATAGACTATTATTTATTATTAGAGACATTATTTATTTAAAATTGTTTTATTATTTTATATTCTGCTTGTTCTGGATTCAGTGTTTAAGCAAAACTATTATTAAACATTTATTTTAATAAGAAAAGGTTTATCATTACATATCTCAAAAGAAGAGAAAACATGCAGATGTTGTTGAAATATTTCAATAAATATTTAGTTTGGCCCACGACTTAGTCCCAGTTTTTAATTTTGGCCCTCTATGAATGTGAGTTTGACACCTCTACTCTACATGGTCCGTAACAACTAGCATGCTAACACACTCTTCCTGATTATAGGACTTTATAACACTTTATAATTAGATGCAGACAGCACACAGCGAACTTACTGGGACAAGGTTTTTGCTCTAATGCATGCATCGGGTACAGGACCTTTTTAATTAGACAAAATGAAGACGATATCGTAATGTTGATGCCAAAAATAGTGGATAATCATAAAAAATGTTTCTTTTCACAATAGTAACACACAAATTTAATATTGTGACTTGGGCTGTCAAAAATATTGAAAATCAGATACTAACCAATACTAAAACTCGAGTTTTAAGAAAGTTTAAGTATCAATACTGAAAATGATTGCACAACTGGATAAAATATGACCAGTATGAACAGTTTCATCTTGAATTTGATCAGAACTAATGTCAGATCACATGGTGTAATAACAAATACTATTATACTTTGTTGAAAATCACAATATTGTCTGAAAATATTTTAAAATTATCATCTGGCTATCAAAATCTGCATATCTTTAGTATCAGAATATCTTGAAATTTTAGTATTGTGAGAACTGTGGCATATTTATACTTCACACAGCGATTTCATGAATGACTCTAGTGAAAGTTTCATTCATTCATTAAAACCCTTTAACAAGCCTAACATAGTGGATCGTGAGTGCGTTCATGGGTTAACTAGGACATCTGCTTTGGGATTAAATCAGATTACGGTCACCGTTTGTCTGCTGACCTCAGATCAGTTCAATATAATCTGCATGTGTCCTTTTGTTTGCATTGTGTTGTATTTAAACTGACTCCAGATCAGATTGATTTTAACCGTGGGGCAGAGGATCACCTGAGTGTGGTGTAGTTTACCTGCTCAGTCTGTCTCGTGTGAAGGACCTGCTCAGAGCCTCTGTTTATGTTCAGATGTGCAGATGTTAAAATATTGATGTAAAAGTTCAACAGGATGATAGGCTGGGTGGGGAGTCTCATTCACAAAAGCTGGGTGGACAGAGACAGATCTGACTGGACACTGGCCCAGAGGAAACCATGGCGACGTGGACTGGTAGGACACTTCAGCAGAGGGACTGTGCAGTGTGGTGTTGTTTACTCTTGTAGTTTGCTTTATGTAGTTGGATTGTTGCTTTTATGGACCATTGCTATTTGTGCATGTGGGGGTCTAGACATGACGGATAATAAAAATATTACTATTGCTGTTTTGTTCTTGGACAAGACACTTTGGCTAAATTGTAGTTGGTGGCATTGGTTTTGTTGATCTGAGTCTGAACTGCCATTTCATATAGATTACTACCACACCAGTGAGTTAACCTGTCAGGCCAGATTGATTTTTGTGTCACTCTGAAGTGAGCTCTACACATTATCAGTCTGGGACGGAGCTCACTGAAAGAGATCACAAAAAGGCAGAGCATCATGACTATTTGAATCTGCGTCACAACAGCGGAACAAGATGAAAAATCAAACTTTTGTTTCATCCAGCTCAGAGAAAAGTTCAGACAACTTCCCTGTCCCAAAATGCACAAAATGCTTCCCTTCTGCACAGTTTTCAAAAAGACAATAGACCTTATTTTCAACAGGATGATGACGTCGCCATGTTTGATTTGTGTCACCTATCGCCATACCGGCTTGTCAAAGCCTGATCCCGTCAGATCTCAGAAGCTCAGTAAGGCCGGGCCTGGTTAGTACTTGAATGTGCGACCACTGGGAAAACCAGGTGCCACAGTGGGGCTCCAGTCGCTCAAACTGTTGTTGTGTCCTTAGGCAAGGCACTTCACCCATTGCCTAGGATGAAAGTGTTGTGTGTGAGTGATGGTGGTGGTTGGAGGGATCGATGGCACAGATTGGCAGCCGTGCTTCGGTTAGTCTGCCCCAGGGCAGCTGTGGCTACAGTAGTAGTTTACCATCACTGGGTATGGAGTGAATGAATAATGATCTGTAAAGCATCTTTGTGACAAATGCCTGTTACAAAAGTGCTATATAAATTTTTAAAACTTAAACTTAAACCTTTAGCTTGTTCCTAAACCTCAGTGCTGCTCTGTGATTGGTGGATCAGGCAAATGTAACAGCAAGAGCTGGGCAAGGTGGACTCGCGGGAGATTGTGAACAAATGTCAGAGAAGTGATCTTGCTCGTCGTCTTTGAATGTCCGAAAATGCAGAACAAAGTTTTAACAAAGTTACAAACATTTGCACATATGCATAATCCATACATCTTTATAATATTTATGGTGAATGTTTGCCATAAATTATATTCCAACAACACATAATAACACCTAATCCCCGTCTCTCTTTTTTTCAGCCGGTCCCGCGGTCCAGCGCTCTGCTCAGCCCTGCGGTCATGTTTGGCACAAGAAAGACCTGGGACCTCGGCCACGCCCCCTGCCTGCAGGAGCTCTGGAAGAACGACATCTCATTGGACGGTGAGCGGGAAGTGGGCGGGACGCGCAGAACTCAGCCGGCCGGATTTTTGGCATGTCTGTTTTTATGTGGAGGGAGGGGCTAGCCTCTAGACTTACCTTTAAACTAATGAATGGAAGTCCACTGAGCTTTAGCAAGAGGTGTCAAATCAATGCAGCAAACAGGTAAGAATCAGATCATAAAAAGCTAGAATACTGTTACGTTTGTTTTTCTTGTCATGTTGAGTATGTAGAGGCTGATCTTCTTACAGTGTTGGTCCCGGGAGAGGATCAGGGTTACTTACAACACAGAAGCTATTGTGACTGTAACAGGGAAAGAGGCAGGAGTTTCAGAGCTTGTTTTACTGTTCACCTGAGCAATAGGCCAAGTGTCAAACTAATGTTGTTTTTACCACATTAAATGTTGTCATTGCACAAAAATGCACAGGTGGGGTTCAGATATGATTCATCGACCATTTGTTTTGACGTCAGGCTGTATAGAAGTCATTTAAGATAGGCAGAGGTGCAAGAAGTACTCAGTTTTGTTAAGTAAAAGTACTGATACTGGAGCAAAAAACACTCAAGTAAAAGTATCAAAACTAATTAAGTAGCAGTATTAAAGTACCTGTTTAAAAAAAAGAGTAAAAAGTAAGTATTTAATAGGTTTTGAGGTGATAAAACTTCAAATGTAAGGATTAATTGATACAGATATGGACCAAATATTTTTTAACAGAAAAAACTGAATTCATATTTTTTCCCTATCTGTTTTAATTTGTATATTTTTGTTTGCGCAAACTACGAACATGTTAAAAAATAAATGTATCAGATCAAACTACATAGTACAAATCATAATATGGTAATAAATACTTTTAATTCTCATCCAGTTAAAAAATGTGGAGTAGAAAGTACAGATACCTGCTTTCAAATGTAGTAAAGTTAAAAGTATCCACTTTAAATTTACTTAAATACAGATACCTAAAATATTTACTTTAGTACTTTAATACTTAGAGTAGAATATCAAAACCCTGCTTTAGTTATGATTTTTTTTAAATCAATGTAAGCAAAAAACCTTTGAATAAAAATGATGCAGGAAGTTCAAGGATTCACTCAAGTAACTCAACGTGTGAGGTTCAACTCCCGCTCTGACTCTGCACAGTTATAGCATCCTCGGGCAAGACACTTTTTACTCCAATCAGTGTTTGGCTGGAAAAATATTTACTTAATTGCAGTAGTTTAATACTTGTACACTGTTAGATTGGTAAGTCTTGTGTGTACGCTGCCAAACTGGCTTTAAAATGACCCGCTTTAGTGAATACCGGCTCGAGCATTCCCGTGGCTTGAAAGTCCCGGCTCAAGTGTCCCCTTCTCTTGGGCGGCACATGGTTACCTGCTGTGTGATGTATCGAGTCAGAAAATCATTCTATAGCTTAATAAAATGTGAATGTAGCGAGACCAAATGTTGGGCCTTGTTTATGTCATTTTACCGATCTTCCTGAAGCGGCACACATTTTTCCAGCATATAATATCAATATAATCCTCATTTGCTCGCAGAAGTTTCCTATGAAGTCGTATTTTAAATAATTTTTTCTTGTTCCCCATGTCCTATAGCATCTGTGACTGTTGATTTGGGAAGAAATATGAATTATTTCCTTACCACAAGAAACTTTGCTGCTTTGCCATAACATGGAGTTGGTTAAGGAGAAGTTACACAGTTAATTTCTGCATGTCTTGTTTGTCTGTATGAACAAATGTGTTGAGATATATGTACAGTATATAAGTTAACTAATCTATGATTATAAAGGGTACAATTCAGGGGGACTTTACATGATACAAAAATATTTTCATCAACCAAAGTGGAAATCAGCTGGAAACACAAAAACCTTTGAATAAAAATTTATTAAAATCAGACCATATGAAGCACTGATACTTGAGAGAATCCTTAAGCTTCCTGTAAGTTCAACTCCCACTCTGACTCGGCACACTTATAGCGTCCTTAGGCAAGACACTTTACCAGAACTGCCTGTACTCCAATCAGTTTTTGGCTGTAACACCATAATTGGAAGGGCATCTGGTACAAATTTCACATTCAGCAAATTATTTAACATAAACAGTGGTTGAATGTAGTTATTTGTTTCCCCTAAGCCGAGTTAATGCCCAGATATTTCCCACAGTGCACTATTGTTCATGTGTTGATCAGATTTGAGCTCCTCGACTTAGTAACTTACCGTACTACAACACACAAGCTTTAGATGTTAAATGTGAATGTTTTCTATTGCGTCACTCGTACCTTTGATGATTGATACGTTTTCCATTATTGACAATATACAGTACAAGCAAGTCAATCAAATTCTCTTCAATACGCAAAATCCAAATCCAGTTTATTTATAAAGCACTATTAAAAACAACAAAATTGACCAAAGAGCTGTTCACAAAGATAAAAAAAAAAAAAAGTATTATACAATCAAAATATATATACAACAATTACTGAACAGTAAAATATCAAAACTAGTTAAAAGCCAATGAAAACAAGTGTGTTTTAAGAAGTGATTTTAAAGCAAGAAGAGAGTCGACTTGTCTTATGTGAATAGGCAACTTATTCCATAATTTAGGCCCAGCAACAGAAAATGCTCGAGCAGAGGCTGGTGCATTGGAGAGTCTGGCACCAATAGGTCAGCAGGGTATTGTGGGGCAAGGCCATTTAGGCATTTAAAAACAAAAGTGTTTTGAAATCCACTCTGAAATGAACAAGGAGCCAGTGAAGGGCAGACAGAATTGGGGACACGTGGTCGTATTTCCGTGAAGCGTAAAAATACTTCAGTGTCTTCACACTTTTTCCAAGCTGTATTTCTGTCACACATTCTTGAACACGGTTGTATGGTCCCTGTAGCACAGTGGGGAATCTATAAGAAGATTTTGTGACGCAAGATGAATCTGTGGTATTAAGGTCAACATCTTTGGCAGTTAGACGTTAGATGTTTGCACAATTGGGTCAGAAAGTGATGGCATTTAACTATATCTCACAAAGTACCCACTCTCATGAAGTTAAAGGTGCATTGTGTTTCCAGTGGACAAATACTTTTCTCTGGAGATGTTATTGCTTTGTCTGGAATGTTTCACAGTATGATATTAAAAAAGATATGTGGAGAGGCAACCCTGCTCACAGTCAGAATGTCTGTTTTTGAGCTATAAAATCACCTGTAATTGAATTAATCTGAGGTAGAACTGTTTAATGTCATACTGTGGAACAATCTTGGCAGAGAAATAACTCTCTTTCTCTTTTAGGGATGGGCATAATTAGTCGACTAATCAATAATTGAGTATTAAGAATTTCATCAATCATGTTCATTTTTAATCGACAAACTGAATGTAAGTTGCTGTGTGTAAGGAGACGAGGCAAACACTGGAGTTGTGGCCTCACAGTCCCAAGTTTGGGCTCTGGCTCCTTGGAGACACTGTAGGACTCAGTGAGTCTGTTTACAGCACATCAGTGTCCCGGGTATGATCAGGTTTTTTGAGTATCCCGGTTTCATCATGGTGCATGTACACGCAGTATCCTGGTTACTGCTACATAAAGTTGAGTGCACATGTGTCCAAAAGACAAACACTTTTCAGTCTTTTCATCACAACAGAAGCCAAAGTAAATAACGGGACCAACATAAAATTAGTGAAATTAAAGAGCTGCACTAAACCTGCACACGTATAACCTGCACTTGTAAAATCTGCACACACATGATTTCTGAAAACAAGAACCTTCTCCAACTCGATATACACACAGAGGGATGTTGATGATGATGATAGTGGAATATGAGCGTTCTCTCTGTGACAGAACAGATTCACCGAGTCATGTCCTTTAGTTCTACAGAAGCTGAACCGCTTCAGTGCACAAGGAAAAAGCAGTTGTTGTTTTTTTTGTTTTGTTTTTTTCCACTTACAGTTTATGCAAATGAGTCATGTGGTTTTAAGTTTTATTTCTGTAAAGCATAAACAAATGTGTCAAATCTTCATTAAACACATTATAATCTCAAACGGGCTGATGTGTCTCTAGAGTGGTTATGGTTTTATATGTTTTAAAGTTGAGTTTATTTATGCAGATTAGTGATGGTAAAAATAATGATAATTTTAATATAAAAACACGAATGATTAATCAAAAATCGATCATTAATTCTCCCGACATGCCCATTTCTAATCTCCGTAGATGTATCCAGCGGTTGCTCTGGTCTGTGCTTGTTTGTCTCACCTGTATGTCTCACTCTTGTTTTCTCTCTTGTGCGTGTTGCAGCGAGCTCCGTGGACTTCCTGATGAGTGATGGTGAAGAGGACGGCTCGTTTCTGTCTCTACCGTCGTCTGCGTTTCCACGGCGATCGTCACTGAGCGCCGAACTGAAAGAGAACAGCTCCCCCACCCAGCACCTGCTCATACAGGTAAGAGAGGATTAAAATTAAATTGCACCTGTAGCGGCAAGTAAGGTCGAATTAGGTTACGTTTTTTCAGAGTGAATGTTTTGCCACCCAATGCACAAATTTTTATTTACTAAAGGTGCCATGTGTAGCTTTTATGTTGGAGAGTATTACACCTATTTGTCTCATGGAGATGTTATAGCTTTGCCCAGAATTTCCCACAGTAAGGCATTAAAGTCATTCATCTCTTGCACTGATTCAATTACAGGTGTTTTGTTGCTCAGAAATTCCTTGGAAAAACACGCATTCTTACTGTGAGTGGGCTCTACTCGCCACAGATCTGACCTGTAACTTAGCCTGGTGTCTTCACATATTTGTCTTTGTGGAGATAGATGTGTTTAAGGCCATACTGTGGGACATTTTGATGAAGACAAGCAGACAAAAAACTGCTTGTCTGCACCAATTGGCCCTGTATTTGGACAATTATAATAACCGTCCTGGATCCCGGTGTATTTAAAGAGACAGTGCCCTAAAGCTGAACTCCCGAGTCCAATTTAAATGACAAACTGCTGAGTCGTGGTCCGTCCTCTGCTCTAACTTCTGCTGACTCATGTTTGCTGTTCCTCTGGGGCATCAGTCACCATCACTGTTCTCTGTCAAACCTGTGACTCTGCTTTTTCTGGGAGCTTCCTGGTCCCACAAGTACAATATGTTCCTCTTCGCTTCACCTGTTCACCTGTGTTTTAAATTAATCTTGTCCTATATTTATCTTCTGCATGTGCTCTCAAGAAGGTGACCTGGTCCTGTCTCTGGACTTCAGCCAATGTAAAAAAAAAAAAACTCCATATGCTTCATATTCTCCTTCCATAGTCTGTATTCCCTTTATTTTCCTTCATCTCTACAGTAATAACTTGGCTGCTTTTAGTGTAATGTAATTCGTTTCTTCAGGGTGCTCAGTCTGAGTGAGGAGCAGAGGCGGCGCTACCATTAGGCAAAAATAGCTGGCCACCTAGGGCCCCCAAACCTGAAGGGGCCCCCAACCGATTGCCCTCAGTGCCACAATAAACAAACAGTAAGCATAAGAAATGTAATAATAGTCACGTGTAATGGATGTAAACAAAAAGTAATTGTACTAGCAAAAAATAAAACTACTTTCAGCTCTTGTTATCTAGTAGGTGACCGAAATGATAAGACAAGTTTTCAATCCACCATAATTCAAATAAATGAGATGTGCATGTCTCAAGAACAATGGGGACAAACAGACAATAAATATATATTTAAAAAAAAAAAAAAAAAAAAAAAAGGGCCCCCTAATTCAGGGTTCATTTTTGGAGTTGGGGAATCAGACTTCACACAGAGCGACTGATGTTGGTGGTTTTCTTTTGAGTGTATCTCACATGAGAAATTGAGAATTGTTGTGATCTCAAACTTTGAAAGGAGCAGGTGTGAGACCACATGTTCAAACTGTAACTAATCATTTAGACTTGGATATTAGACAAACTTTATTGACCCACAAGCAGAGACGGAGCTGCCATTAAGCAAAAGTTGGTGGTTGCCTAGGGCCCCCAAACCTGGATGGGCCCCCAACCAATTGCCCTCAGTGCTATTAATGGCCGAGGCCTCAGAGCAATTTGATTTTCTCTCAATATGACATTAAATGAGAGTAGTTTACTTTTAAACAAGAATCACAAAAAAAATAACAATAATCATATCTAATGGATTTAAACAAAACTGTAATTGTACTAGCAAAAAAATAACCAGAACTGAAAGTAGTTTTATCTAGTAGGCGACCGAACTAATAAGACAAGTTTTCAATCCACCATAATTCAAATAAATAGAGAACAATGGTGAAAAACAAACAATATATAGATTAAAAAACAAAACAAAACAGAAAAACGGTGCATTATAGTGAGGGCCCCAAACTCAAGTTCACCTAGGGCCCCCAAATTACTAACTCCGCCACTGCCCTCAAGGGAATATATTTAGACACAGTAGCTCAAACATCACAATATAATATAATAATAAAACGTAAAAAATATAAATGATGATAATAAATTACAAATAAGTTGCAAAAAAGAGCTAGAGACAGGTGTCAAATAGGCATAACTGTATAACGGTATATGTAAAAGTCAAAATAAAATAATTAAATAAAATATAACATTTCAGCTTTATGCAAGAGGTCATTTATTTAAGATAAAAACTAAGAAGGGCTGTGGTGAAAATAAACGCCAACAAAATTAATCTGGAGCTTCGTGGCACTATGAATTTGGAATTATTTCATCCTCCGCAGTTACTCTGGGTTCAATCTGAATAAGACACGGTCCTAGTTAAATAAAGGGTAATAATAACGTGTACTAAAATGAAATTGTTCTGTGTGTGTGATTGTTCAGACTCTCCAGGAGAAGGTGTGTGAGTTCCAGGCCCGACTGCGCTCTGAGGAGGTCACTCGGCTCCTCCTGCTCCAGCAGCTGCAGCAGCAAAACTCGGAGGGACAAACTACTGTGGATTCACCCAAAGACTCGCCCCCACCCGCCCACTGCAACGGTATGAGGAGGAATAGTGTTATAACACAGACCAGTACAGATATGGTTGATTGTGCAATAACTTATAAGCAAACACTTTCTATTTTTCCTGCAGGTGTTCCTCTGTCAGAGCCCAGTAAATCTGACCGTCCCAGTGCAGAGGAGGAGCAGCTCGTGAGCCGGCTGCAAACACAGGTCAGACCCCCCACAAACAAAACCAGAGGAGTGTGTAGCTTTGAGAGAACACTGTGCAAGAGGGCCCATATTACACTATTTTCTGATCTGTTATAATGTTGTTTCCTCAGCACAAACAGACCTGGAGTTGTGTTTTGTTTCATTAATGTTCAACAAACAAACCCTGCATATTTAGGCTGTGTTCTTCTCTTAAACTCCACACAACTTCACTAGAAACATTTGAATAATTTCAGGTCAGAAATTGCCGATCTCTACTGAAAAAGAGAAAAGGTAGATGTTAACTTGAAAACTACTACTTTTAAGTTACTCTCACACCAAAATAACTGTATGCCGGATTTGTGCACCGTATACGGCCTGAGCCAGGACTGAGCCAGGGACCAAACCAGGACCGAACCAGGACCAAGGCTTGGAATCTAGCACCTCCCCTGAGAGAACCCTGAGCCAGTGGAGCAGGGTGTCCTCAAAGCACGATTGGGCGTCGGCTGCGATTAGCCTTGTGGAGCGCGGAGTTCTGCGCTGGTCCTTTCGCCCGCAGTTTCCAAACGGTCTACGCAGGCGCACCTCCGGGCCTGTCCTGACATTTGGAACCGTAACAATGGCGTTTCACCACTGCTGATATCTTGGTGATTTTAGTGAGTTTGTATGAAGAAAAATGAAAAACCCACCTCTTCAGTCGAGGTTTATTGACATTTGTACAGAGTAAAATATTACCTTTTTTTTCCCTGTAATGCCACATTACTGCATTACAGCAAAAAGCAACACATTACAGTAATTTGTTACTTTTATAACATGTTACTCCCAACACTATATAGGACCTTTTAGATTGTGTTATTGTGACAAGCACCTCATCATATCAGTCTCCATCTGCACAAACTTCAGGCTGATCTCCTGTGTTTAAGAGACTGTGTCTGAGTCTATTTTTGTCCCGACAGTTCTGTGCTGCTGATCTAATGAGGCTTTAAACACCCTGCTCCTCTGTTCTCTCTGTGCTGCTGCAGATGCTGTTAACTTTATTGTTGTGTTCTGTTTTGGATAATAACACTTTACATACACGTGCTAATAATAGTTAGTCAGATCTGTTTAATGAGCTGGTTTATAGGGGGATAAGAAACCATTAAAGAGGCTGTACATGTTTTTTTCCTTGTAGTTTTTCCCCAGTTCAGATGTGCTGTAAAAGCCCCTAGAACAAAAGAACAATTTATTTTATTATTTCTCACATGATTCAGTTACAACCTAGCCTTACTCAGATGTAGTGATGTGCAGATCGATACCAAAATGCCTTTGTTTCAATCCTAACGTGGTAAAATGTTGAATCACATGCAAAAATATCAATATTTAAAGCAGACTTATTCTGCAAAATTGACTTTTTTCCACCAGTACAGATATATAGTAAAAGCTCCTGGGGTTAAAATGACACCACTGTGGCTGTGTGCTGTCTGAATCTTTTTGTAAGTTGTTTTATCAAGAAGTGCACTGTTGGCATGCTAGTAGTTGCTGGTATTGGCATGGCAGCAAAACTCTGAAGAACAAAAAAAATGCAATACAAGTTTTATTTCTCATATTTTTAAGACTGGACAAATTAGGAACAGCACCTTTTAAGAACAGGGGTCACCAAACTTTTTTCTCTGGGGGCCACATTTTCAGTCCTGACTGTGATGGGGGCCGGGGTTGGGTCGGGGTCGTATAACAGAATTGTACGACCCTGACGACGCAGATTATATTCTTTGAAAACTGACTGAGGGGCCGGTCCAAGGCGCGTGGAGGACCAGAGTTGGCCCGCGGGCCTTAGTTTGATGACCCATGTTTTAAGATTGTCCATTTATGTGCTTGGTTCTCACGATTTAATACATTACATTGTCATGAAAGTACGACAATAAACCAATAAAACTATAAACTCAAACAAAAGAAAACAAAACAAAGCACTTCACTTGTTATTCTTTCATTGAATTATTATAACTTTACATTGTTAAAGAGAGATGTTTCAAGATTTGGCCTAGAACAATGTTTCTTAAAGGTGCACTGTGTAACTTTTCTGGTAGGGTTCTGCCACAGGATTGTTTTTATGGAGATCTTATTGCATTGCCTGAAAAGTTTCACAGAATGTCATTAAACTCATCTAGGTTTTTATGCATTTATTTAATTATAGGTGCTATTTTACAGCTCAAAATATATGCATGCCTACAGTAAATGAGCTTGACTCTCCACAGATCTGACCTGTAACTTGGCTTGGAGGAATTAAGAGCTGGAAATAGATAAGTTTAATGCCACTCTGTGAAATATTCTAGACAAAGCAATAAAATTTCCATGAAGACAAGCAGGTGGTGAACACTCCTCCAGAAAGTTGTGTACTTTTTAAAATTGTGGCACATATGGAAGTGTAGTCCACTTTTAGACCTGGTTTAGACCCACATTAGATCTTTAATAGTTCAAAAATGGACTTTAGTTTTCTGACTACAATTAAATTTACATAAATCTTTCCCTGGTACTTGGAGTGAAAGGTTTAAGTTGATTTAGAAGCATTTATGTAGTAATTATGTCTTATTGTCCTTCACTCAACATTCACTTTTAATTATAATGTTTATGCCTGCAGGGCTTACCAAACCACTCATAGATCTGACTTCAGACATTATAATGACGTAGGTATTTCTTTTAATTGCACCTCACTGGTTGCTCTGGTGTCTTTGTGTGTTTTTAGGTGGAGGAGCTGGAGGAGAAGTTACTGGACCAGACCCAGGAGGTGGAGAGACTGCGCTCTGAACTGGTACAGACCGCATTCCTCTCGCAAAATAAACACAGTGAAAGTATCTCGTTCAACACACGACAAAGCAGGTCATAAGAAAAACTATATCTGCTGAGGTAACTTTAGAAAGGAGAAAGTGTGTTCGAGTGGTACGTGTATTGTAATTGGTGAAAGAAAGTCCAAGCCACATTTGGCATCTTTTCAATCTTGGTGTAGAAAGCTTTATTGCTTTATTGTCTCTGAACAAAAACAGAAACGCAAACAGGGAAGGTGCTTTGGAGGTTCAGTGGAAATGTAAAATAAAGTGTCATAACCATAAAAATAACAAAATGGCTTTACACATTAAAAGTATTGTTAATTTTAATGTCCTGTATTACACAAATCGGACTCTTGTGAGCTTTAAACCATATTATAATGCTGTTTCCTCATCAAAAACAGACCAGGAGTTGTGTTTTGTTTGAGTAAACTTTTATTAGTTTGTCTACGTCTCTGAAGCTCAAAATGCTTTGTTCCATCTTTTGATGTCATGTAGTTTTCACGTTAACAGCTACATTTTACTTTTCGTTCAATAACAGCTACATTTTACTTTTCGTTCAATACAGATTGGCAATTCCAGGGCTGAAATTATTATTTTATAGTGAAGGTGTATCAAATTTAAAAACACAGTGGAGCACTTTCTGTGTAACCACAGGACATCACAAGGTGGAACAGAGCTTTTTCACTTTGAGAAAAGATGTCAGCGTAAATGTGCAGGGTTTGTGTGTTAAACATGTGTGAATGAAACAAAACACAGGAAACAACATTATAACAGAAAATGGCGTAATATAGTATTCAGGCTGGTGCCTCCTAGTGCCGCTGCTTAATTTAATTTCTCTCCAGCGACTAGATCAGGAATCAGAATACACTAGATGGTTTGCAAGAACCCCAGAAGTTGTAGACCGCGCACTGGCCAATCAGCAAAGAGCTGACTGCATACGCTATCCTCCTTTGGACTTCTTTTGTCAAATACAAACTTAGCATTTTTTATTGCACCTTTTAATATGCAAGTTCAAAAACGACAGTGATCATTAACAGACATGTTCACTCTCTACTTTGTTTGCTGTTGTGCCGGCAAGTACTCGGACACCACCGAGCACCCCGGCACATTACATACGTCGCGACCAAATATCAGCGACTGGTTATAAAAAAAAGTACCTGCCCACTGTCGAGTGAACAAATCCTAATGCTGCGAGGTCAGACGGTTTCCTCGAAATGAAACCGGCTGATGAATCAGGCTAGTAATATGGGCCCTTTAAGTATCGAAGATAACATGGGATGGAATCTTTACTAAAGCTTTTTTTGTTTGTTTTTCCATCTGTTGTTTAGTGCTGTTGGGGAAACATGTCTTAAGTCCATGCAGTAACAAAAATGAACAGTTATTTAGTCTGATCTGTGTAGAATTATCTGTGTATATCACTAAACTAGTATAGAGTTGGATCACTCTGGGTAACTATTTATTCTACTCTATTTTAGTCACAAAGGTGCTATAGATAGACCGATCAATACAGCTGTGTCAGTATTGATCTGCTGTAAAGAGCCTGTTGTTATGTAACACAGTGACCATGTTCTCTGGGTGGAGTCTGCATGGATATAAGAGGTGTTAGCAAAGCCAACACAGCCAATATTAAAGGACAGTCTGTTGAATTAGAGTTTCAGTTTCAATACCTTGTTGGCATGACTGGATTCTTAGCTGCCAGCCTTCCTCAGAACTTTTATTAGTTTTCACTAAATCCTTTTGACCAACTGTAGAACTGAAGAGGTTCACTTGTTTTATATGTTTGTCCTGCAGGGGGCGACAGACCTGGAGAAGCAGTTGGAGCGGCTGGTGGTCGAGAACCAGCGTCTGAAGCAGGAGCTGAAAATATGCAAGAGCTCCGACCCCACCTCCGACAACTGCCCCATCTGCCCCCACAGCCAGGTACTACTGCCCCATCTGCCCCCACAGCCAGGTACAAGTGCCCTATCTGCCCCCACAGTCGGGTATTACTGCCCCGTCTGCCCCCACAGCCAGGTACTACTGCCCCATCTGTCCCCACAGCCAGGTACAGAGCAAAACTGCCCCCATAGCCAGGTACAACAGTCCTAACTGCCCACACAGTTGGGTACAACTGCCCCATTTGTCCCCACAACCAGATACTACTGCCTCATCTGCCCCCACAGCCAGGTACAACAGCCCCATCTGCCCTCCCCACCTGGTTGTGGGGAGGGGGCAGATGGGGCAGCAAGCGTCCACCTCCATCAGAAAGTTCTATAGTTCAGCTCAAAACAAAACCATTAATTCATTATTTCAACTATAAGACAAACTAACCCTTTGACTGCCCTCTGTGTCCCAGAATGCAGAGTCCCTTCAGAGGGAGGTCACCCGCTGGGAGAGCCAGGCGCGACAGAGGGAGCGGCGTTTGGTGGAGCTGGAGAGGGACCTCCAGGAGAAGACCCAGAACGTGGAGAGTCTTCACCGAGAGCTGGACCAGGCCACGAGGCAGCTCCAAGAGTCCGAGCGCACGCAGACCGAAGCCGAGCGCAAACTCACCGTCAGGATACAAGAGTGCGAGGAAGAGCTGCACAGACAGGCCACAGCGCCGCCTAGAGTCAAGGTGAGGAAGTACAGGATCACAGACAGGCCACGGTGTTATTATCCAGTTTGGCATCTGTTTTTGGTTCAAGTCAGGATCTGTTTGCCTGGTTAGTCCAGTTCTTTTGAGCAATTGCGAATGTGTGAATTCCAGTTGGGGACAGAGGCGGCACTACCATTAGGCAAATGTCGGCAGCTACCGAGGGGCCCCCAAATAATTGCCCTCAGTGCCACTAATGACAGAGGCCTCAGAGTAATTAGATTTTCTCTCAATATGACATTAAATGTGAGTAGTTTACTTTTGAACAATAATCATAAGGAAAATTGTAATAATCATATGTAATGGATGTAAACAAAAATGTAATTGAACTAACAAAAAATAAACCTACTTTCAATTCTGGTTGTCTAATAGGCGACTGAAATAATAAGACAAGTTCCCAATCCACCATAATTCAAATAGAGATGTGCATGTCTCAAGACCAATGAGGAAAACAAACAAATAAATACTGTATATTAAAAAAAAAAATAAAAAAAAAAAACGGTGCATTGTAGTGAGGGCCCCAAACTCAAGTTCACCTAGGGCCCCCAAATTGCTAACTCCGCCACTGATTGATTGGTTTCTGTCTGAGCAGCGTACTCTGGTTTGATTTTTGCACTCAAATGAGAGTGGAACAAATCAGGAAGCATCCCACACTGAGAGGCGCGTGGGTGCTCAGAATAAAAAAACAAGCGTCTTTCCAGAGATCGATAAATCACAACCAAAAAAGCAAAAAGATGTAAAAGTAGCAGGAGCAGGTCAAAGGCAGATTTGTTTTAATTACGCAGTTTCCAAAGATTACTTACAGAAATAATATCATCAAGCTAAATGCAATCAAACAATAAAAATTAACACTTAAGTTTACTTTAATGTGATTTTCTTTCTTTTGTCTCGTCTGTGTTTACAGTATGTGACTCAGACGGTGGAGGTGCAGTCTGCAGACTCTCAGAAGGTCCTGTCCGAGCTCCAGGGGAAGAACTCTGCTCTTCAGGAGCAAGTGTCAGTGCAGAGACAACTGCTGAGAGAACTAGAGACACAGCTCCACGACTCGCAACGCACTTGCACACAGCTACGAACACAGGTGAGACTGAACACAGAGCGCAGGTGAGAGGGGAATGTTATGTAGTTTCCACAAACCTGCAAAAAATGTGAAATGCCAAGGATTTTTATAACCTTATTATCCTGGAGCCAGACAATTCATTTATTTATTCTTTTTAACAAAACCTATGACAACAATGCCGATACAACTCAGAATAAAACACAACACAAAAACTGACGATCTAAAAAGCAAAAAAAGCAAAATACACTCTGAGAAAGTCATTTTACATTGCCTTTACTGAAGATGCAGTGAATCCATACTTCACTGTGATTGGCTCTTTCCACTCAGTGTCTTAAGGAGTTTGACCAATGGGGAGGAGTGGGTAGGGAAATGTGTCCAGGTTTGGTTATGGAGAATATTTACCCTTTTAGAGAGCATACTCTTAGCCAGGCTGGCGCCATCTAGTACCATCGCTCAATTTCATTTCTCTCCAGCGACTAGGTCAGGAATCAGAATACACTAGACGGTTTGTACGAACTCTGGAAGTTGTAGACCGCACACTGGCCAATCAGTGAAGAGCTGTGAAGCCATGACATCAAACTAAAGTGCCTGTCTGGGGCCCTTGTGTGGTACAGCACAACAGTAAATAAAGCGGTTGAAATGGATGTAGACAAAGACATATTCTGTGTTGGCTACAATTCCCAAGATTGAGGATTTAAAGCTGGAACAAAGAGAATATTTGGTGAATTTTATCAAGGGGAAAGATGTTAATTCCCTTCTTCCTATGGGCTTTGGCACATTCCATACGTCAAGACCAAATAGCAACGATTGGTTAAATTTTAAAAAAGCATCTGCTTACCATTGAGCGAACGAATCCTAATGCTGCGAGGTCAGACAGTTTCCACGACATGAAACTTGCTGATGAATCGGGATAAGCACTCCCTGGTTCAATTCCCAAATTTAGCTGTGAGTTTGCATGTTCCCCCTGTGTCTGGGTGGTCCACAAATACAAACTCTTCTCTCAATAATACTATAGGATATATATAGGTCATGTGTTGTGGTTTTACATGTTTGATATTACACTCTTGACCCTGTATTGAGTTCCACTTCTGTTTCCTTCTTGCCTCCAGCGCTTGTATGATTCTGTCTCTAAGGCTGTGGGCCACACTGCGGTCATTCATAAACTGTCTAAGGTCTGATCTTATTGTGAATGTAGCTCCCAGTCTTCTCCTTCTGTGAACCTGCTCATTGTAGCTGCAGTGTAACTGTGACGTGACCCATATCCTCCTGAATACGTAATGTAAAGAGTATTGTTTTACATGTCTACTAGTCTTACATTAGCTCTGTGGTGAGCTTGAAATTAAACAAAAAAACTTTCATAATAGACCAATTATTATCAGTCAGCATTTTATAGGAACTTTTTTTGGTAGATTGTCTGTCTGGAGATGTTATTGATGTTCAAAAACAGACCTGGAGTTGTGTTTTCTTACATTCATCCATTCAAAACGCAGAAACTCTGCAAATGTAGTTCCTCTCTCAAACAAAAAAAACACCCTGTTCCACCTTGTGATGTCATGTGGGAATACAAGAAGTGCTCCACTGTGTTTTTAAACTCCGTACAACTTCACTAGAATGATTTGGATAATTTTCAACCCTGGAATAGTAAATTTCTATTAAACAAAATGTAAAAACTTGAAAATTACCACTTCGTGACATCACAAGGTTGAATTTTGAGCTTTGGAGATGTGCACAGACCAGAGGTGGGGACTTGCAAGTCGTGACTTTGACTTGAGTTAGACTTGAATCACTATTTTTAGGACTTTTTAGGACACTTGACTTGATAAAATGGACTAAGACATGGGACTCGACTTGAACTTGAAGGTCAATGACTTGGGACTTGACTCAGATTTGAAGACTTGAGAAGCACTTTTAAATCTGAATTCTGATTGTAATGATTCACTCTAAGATCTTGTCAAGACATTTAAAAAGGGAAAATTTGCATTTCTACAACTCTTATATACTCTATAAAAATACTAATATATAAATATATCATGACTTTTTAAGTATAATTTAGTTTAAGATTCATATAAATCACAAAAATCTAAGCTATATTTGGTAGTTTGGTTTAAAAACTTGAAATGATTTGAAGCTCAAAGCAGATGACTTGGGACTTGACTCGGACTTGAGGGCAAAGACTTGAGACTTACTTGAGACTTGCAAAACGACAACTTGGTCCCACCAAACCAGGATTACTCAAACATGAATGAAACAAAACACAACTCGAAGCATGTTTTTGAGGCGTTAACAACATTATAACGTGATTTAAAGCTCACAAGAGTAAATTTTGCGCAATGTAAAATAAAATCAACATGATTTCTCTGCAGATCCTGGTGTACGAGGGGGAGATGGAGCGGGCTCAGGGTCGACTCGAGGCGGAGATGCAGAATCTGGAGGAGGAGAAGAATCGTGTGATCGAAGAGGCGTTCATCAGAGCAGAGAGCGAAATGAAAGCTGTGCACCAAAATCTCGCAGGTCAGAAAACATCCATCCTCCGGTGAAGTTTCTTGCCTAAGGACACAACGACAGAACTTGGTCGGAACAACACGTATCACATTAAAAAGATATTGCAGTCAGTCAAAGGAAACAAGATTAGGATGGATTTGTGGTCATAACTGTGACTGAAATGTACGAGGAAGGTTGAAGGTTGAAGATCAGAAGTTCTACACACCGGTAATTCTATGTTGAGATGGATTATTTCTGCATTATTTACACATTTGATACACTTTGTAGTTAAACATACACTTTTGAAAGGTAGTTGCCTCTTGTTTGATGAATAAGGAACAAAAACAAAACAAAAAATCCGCTGTGAAGTTTCTGGTTGGACTCTGTTTACTCAGATTACATGTACCGTGTTTTTCGAACTACAAGTCGCACTTTTTTGGGGAAAATTATTTTATAAAATCAGGGACCAGGAACTGACATTTCATCTTGAAAGGCAAGTTATAGTAATTACAGTAGAACAGAGAACAACAGGCTGACTAGGCATTAATATGTTAACGTAACATATTAAGTTATTCAGATAATTATAGCATAAACAAAATAGCATAAGTTTACCAAACTCACAATCTCACTCCAAATCACTAAATCCATTGAATTCTTTGTCCTCGGTGTCACTTCTCCTCCACCTCCGGAGATAAACCATAGATCCATGAGGTAAACAGAGCGCTGCTTCCTCTTCTGTGTAGCTGTCGTCAGACTCGGCATCAGTTCCAGTTAGAATTATTCCAGATTTTCTGAATCCGGACAGGATGGTTTCATTTTGTCATTGAAGTTCAGGCTTTGTCAATTCATCCAGTGACTTCCAGGAAAGTTGCACGGTGCACTCGTCCAGTTGCCGTGAAGCTGTACTCTCCATTCTCACTTTCCACTAGTCAATCACAAGTTTCTCACTCACTCCAGACTGTCTTTCTGCTGCTCGATTACCGTTTTTGGCTGCATATTTCACTATTTGCAACAGGAGCTTTTTCTACAGGAGACATGCGCAGGAGAGTGAAGTGACAGTGGTACAGGAATAATGGTAGTACTAGATACTGTCACACAAGCCTAAAGCGACCTCTTGCGGCTGTCAGTCTGAAAATTTTAATATATAAGTCGCACCGGAGTATAACTCGCAGGAAACACCCAAACCATGAAAAGTGTGACTTATAGTCAGAAAAATACTGTAACATTTTCTTTTAAAATTGTGACTTCTTATAAACATACAAACTCAAATGTTCCTGTTTGTGTTTGTGTTTTCAGGCGTGCGTATGAACTTGCTGAGTCTGCAGCCGGCGCTCAGGACCCTCACCAGTGACTACAACAGCCTGAAGAGACAGGTCCAGGAGTTCCCCTTTATGCTGGACAAGGCCATCGCAGAGGCCAAGCAGGAGGTATGGATGTAATTTATGGATGTCATTTATCGTCATGGCAACTGTTTTGAGCGTTAAATGTGCACTATGCAAGTTTTACAGTGGAGGGTCCATCACGTGTCTCATAGATGTATTGGTTTATGGCAGGGGTGTTCAAACTTTTGTCATCAAGGGCCACATATCTAAACACAGAGGAAGCAGAGGACTGATCGAGGGCCATAGACTGGTGATCAGTACAGTGAAAAATTGAAATATGTGCATGTTTAACACGTTAGAACAGGGGTCTCCAACATATAGCTCAAGAGATACCAGTAGCTCTCCACCCACTTCAGAGTAGCTCACCAAGGGATTTCTGGATTCTATGTATGTGCTGAATAAGTAAAATATATATAAATGTATCATTTTAATGCCTAACTTGGTGCACTGAGAAATGTATAATGTTTTATGTTTTATAAGCATCTAATTGTTCCCTGTCTAAGACTCGCTGAGGCATTTATGTACTGGCTTAGCCTCAATTTCTTTGCGACTGCTAAAATAGGTAGCTCTCTGGCAGTTTCATTTTGTGAAAGTAGTTCACTGGAGGAAAAACGTTGGAGACCCCTCTGTTAGAATGATTCATCAGTCTTTATTCATGCTAAGATCCTTATATAAATCATCACAGCTCTATTGATTTTGGTTGGATTTTTATTTATTTTTTTCTGTGGAATGAGTCTACTGTTTGGTGAAAAGAATGGCATATTGGCTGATGTCATAATTTGGGGGAATAGTTGATTGCCAGTGAGATAAAGATGAAAATATTGGAAAAAAGTGACATTAAATTGAGCCAAAATCATATAAAAATGTGTTTTAATAATAATTTTTTCACTGAATGTTGTCATCACATGTGTTCTTTGCATCTGGAATGCATTTAGTGACAACTTATCCAACCCACTGAGAATTTCAGGAATTTTTTTATTTTCCAAAATTTTCTGTCAAAAAATAAAGGGTACATACACTAAAATGGCCACACATTTTTTTTTTTTTTTGCGATATTTCCGGCAGAGCAGACTCTCCAATTATTGGTCCTTAGGGTTACAGTTAACAAAAAAAAAAAAAACACAAATAAAAAGTATGGCAGACAATATCAGGTTCAACCCATTTTATTGAGCTTTTGAGACTTTGGCTCCCCGACTGTTAAAACCACACACTAAATATTAAACTTGCAGTAAAAAGTTAATTTTTAATTGATACAAGGTTATTTGGGCCAATTCACCTGGAAGCCTAAGGGCCAAGAAAAATTTGTCTGAGGGCTGCATTTAGCCCATGGGCCATATTTTGGGCATGCCCGGTTTATATTTGTTTTCAGAGATTGCAGAGTGTTATCATGTTTTTTTGGAGAATTAAAGAAAACTTGCATAGTGCCCCTTTAACCTTGGAAACAATGAATTATCTTTCTTTTTATGTAACCTAAACTGCTATATTAGATGTCTTATATTACACAAAATGGATTCTTGTGAGTTTTAAGCCATGTTATAATGTTGTTACGTCATGAAAAACATACTTGGAGTTGTGTTTTGTTTCATTTACACATGTTTTAGTAACCCTTTATTATTCGTCTGTCTACATCTCCAAACCTCAAAACACTCTGTTCCACCTTTTTATGTCATGAAGTGGTAGTTTTCAAGTTAACAGCTCCTTTTACCTTTTTGTTCAGTAGAGATTAGAATTCCCAGATCTAAAATCATCCAACTGATTCTAGTGAAGGTGCATGAGGTTTAAAAACACAGTGGAGCACTTCCTGTACGTCACATGACATCACGAGGTGGAACAGAGAGTTTTCAGACTGAAAGAAGAACTCAGCATAAATCTGCAGGTTTGTGTGTTTAAACATGTGTGAATGAAACAAAACACAACTCCAGGTTTGTTTTTGATAACGAAACAACATTATGGGCCCTTTAAACTAATCTTTTTTTGTTGCATGATCCCTTGATTTTTGGAATAGACTGTTCACTTGCTGTATTTTGTGTGCAGATTTGTCAGGTGATCAGTGAAGTGAGCAGCACAAACCAGGAGCTGCTGCGGAAATACAAACGAGAAATGAACCTGAGGAAGAAATGCCACAACGAGCTCGTCCGACTCAAAGGTAAAAAACTAAATAAATCTATAAAAATTCTTGTTCTGTGCATTATTAACAGTAGTGCATGGAAACACACATGCGGTCTATACACAAATATTTTTTGAAAAATAAGTAATTTTTTTTATAGTGACTTGTAAATATTCATAACATATTATACAATACAATATTATACAAGTTTTCACCTCATTATTGTCATTGACAATAAATGTCTGTGGTTATGTTGTAATTGTTTGATTGTTTTTGTTAATCGTTTAATATGAGAAATCTTAATACATTGTTTAAAAAAATATATGTTTGTAAAAAGAAAATTGTGGAAAGGTACATTTCTGAAATTCAATGAGATTGAACCCAGATGTTGCACTGCATGACTTCAAAATGTGTATTGGTCTTGAGGTGGAACGTCAGCTGTATGATTCCATGAAAACAGAAACTTAAAATCATATTTTGAAACATTCTGTGAAAGTTTACAGCCAAAGGAAATGGCAGGAAGAGGCGTTCCTCTCGACCAAATAAGAGTCAAGTTTGTGGAGATGCAAGTTCACTCAGAGTGAAAGAACAAATGTTTTTCAGTGCAATAAACAACCAAAATGAAAAAAGTTAAACTTTTGATTTTACGGTTTTCTGTTTAAAAGGTCAGTGTGATGATTCATGCATCCATGAGCCTTGCATAGTAATAAAGTATAGTATAATAATCCAGACTCAAATTTCAGTCAGACTTGTCACCTCTTCAATGTACAGAAACGAGTATATTTCAGAGTGTTGCTGATTCACTCTCGTCTTTCTTTACTCTCATATTTTCAGGAAACATCCGTGTGTTTTGTCGTGTGCGGCCGGTCAGTCAGGAGGAGCAGGACTCCGCTGACGCTAAGAGCATGCTCAGCTTTGACTCGGACGACGACTCCCTCCTCTACCTCTCCAACAAGGGCAAAATCATGACCTTCGAACTGGACCGGGTCTTCCCCCCGAAGTCCACACAGGAGGAGGTCAGAGGAACTTTAAATTACACAGTGTTTTTCTTTAGACTTAACCGTTCCTACATTGTGTTGTTCTGTCTTCTGATTGGTCGGGCAGGTGTTCCAGGAAGTTCAGGCGCTGGTCACTTCCTGTATCGACGGCTTTAACGTTTGTATCTTTGCCTACGGACAAACAGGGTCTGGGAAAACCTACACCATGGAGGTAACAATGCCAACATGGAATATGAAGTATTCATGTACCTGACTGGTTTACCTTTTACTAATCTTAAATGTTATAATTTACACAACCATGATACTCATTACTGAATAGTAAGTTCTTTCTAGGGCTACAGTCTTTAGTCCTTAAGTCAATTAATTAGTTGGTGTCTTTAAAGGTGCATTGCGTAACTTTTCCACCTGCTTGACTCCATGTGTTATTGGTTTTGCCTTTTTTGGACTGTGTCTTCTCGCATACGGCACAGTCTGCACCTCCTCCTGTGTGCTAGGACTAAAACCAGGTCTAAACCAGGTCTAAACAGGTCTAAACCAGGTCTAAACAGGTCTAAACCAGGTCTAAACCAGGTCTAAACCAGGACTAAATCCAGATCTAAACAAGGTCTAAACCAGGACTAAAACCAGGACTAAAACCAGGACTAAAACCAGGACTAAAACCAGGACTAAAACCAGGACTAAAACCAGGACTAAAACCAGGACTAAAACCAGGACTAAATTAAAATTTAGGTTTAGTCTGCATGAGGCTAGAAAGGTTTAATACTCCAAATATTCCAGACCAAGTAATAACATCTCCAGTGTTTGACAGACCCTACACTGGAAATGTTACACAATGCACCTTTAAGTCAATCATTTCTTTAGTTAACTGCATCCCTAGTGCTTTCAAATATCCCTTTCTTGCTCGTTAAACCAAAAACTACACTTGTACAGCTGTCATTTACAATTTAACTCCTTGTTTTGTTGATCCATTTTCAGGGTGTACCAGAAAACCCAGGTATAAACCAGCGCGCCCTGCGGCTGCTGTTCTCGGAGGTGACGGAGAAGGCGGAGGACTGGGACTACACCATCTCTGTGAGCATGGTGGAGATCTACAATGAGACTCTGAGGTCAGGACCGACTCAAACACCTGAAAAATAGAACGCAAAAAGGGACAGTATTGGGCAATAAAACCACCTGTAACTGAATGAATGTAAGGTAGAGCTGTTTAATGTCATACTGGCCACGTTTACATTATGATTTTTAATTCCGAATGAATTGTTCTGAATTAAATTGTTCAGGATTGAAATATTCTTTTTTGAGTTTACATGGAAATAAAAATTCTGAATTGAGGTTTACATGACAAACACATTAAATTGCCTTTATTTAATTCTGCTCAACGTCTGGAGGTCGGGAAATGTTCACAAACGTATTTACGTCGACTGGAAGAAAACTAAAACTGCAGCTGCTACCGGCTTTTTTGTGAATGAATGAATGTTTACATAGGTATAACATAAAGTAAATATTTATTTTCTGTAATAATAAGCGAAAATAAATGTCACGCAGATTTTACTTGTGTCCGAAAAAGGAATCATCTCAGTTTGTCGGTACGTCACGGACACAAACACGATCCAAACTTTTTTCGCAGTCGTTCTGATGATACTGAAGCAGCAGCTCGTAAATTCTCTCATCACGATTTATGTCTGTCAGCTGAGGAGGAGAAGGGAAGAGTGTCGGAGAAAGGAGGAAGAAGACAAACTGAGGGCCTCTTTACACGAGAACACTTGCGGGTAAAAACGACAAAATATTTTATCGGAAGTGCCTTTCGTTTAGACGGTGACGGCGTTTTGGGGCTTAAAAATGCACAAATCTGAAACCACCCTCCAGAGTGGAAAAGTTGAATTCGCTCCGCCGTAGTGTTTCCGTCTACACTGCCCAAGACGCAAAACTCTGGTCAGATCTGCTCACGTCGTGTACGCGTTTACGTCACATACATCACCACCGAGCGTCACCACCGAGCCGCCTGGCATGCAAACCCAGTCGAATTCCACACACTTTTGCGTCACCGTATGCACGCAGATTTCCTCCCGAAAACACTCGGAATAAAGAGTGAAGCAACCCAAAAAACATGCACTGAACGACCGGAATTATTTTTAAGAAGAATAAATGTTTATATGACCAAGGAATAAATTAACTCGGCTTTAAAATCAGAATAAACCACACACTTACTTAATCATTTTCATTAAGTGAATTAAGTGTTTACATGGTGTTTTTAAAGCGGAATCAATTTTTATTCGGAATTAAATGTGGCAATTGTGGAACATTCCAGACAGAGCAATGGCATCTCTATAAAAAATCAAGGTGATGTATCTCCAACCAAAAAGTTACTTGGTGCACCTTTAAGTTATAGTTTCAATATGCCAAGTTTGTGGAGCCAATGAATCTGTGTATCATTCGTTCATAAATTTTTCAATATAAAAGAAAAAATAAGAAAATTTAAAAAAAAACAACTATTTTCTTCATTATTTGTCTCCAAAACCAAATTGAAAAAAACTGATAACGATTAGTTTTTTCAGTTTTCAATTTTGTGTTTAAATGAATAATGGAAAAAACAGAAAATGGACGTTTTCCGTTTCCATGACTTAAACTGTGATGCTGGACTGAAACCGGGACTGAACCGGGACTGAACCGGGACTGAAAACCGGGACTGAAGGGACTAAAACAGGACTAAAACAGGACTAGGACTAAAACAGGACTAAAACAGGACTAAAACAGGAGTACTAGATGGCATGTCAAGTGACCGGGACTGAGACCGGGACTGAGACCGGGACTGAGACCGGGACTGAGACCGGGACTGAGACCGGGACTGAGACCGGGACTGAGACCGGGACTGAGACCGGGACTGAGACCGGGACTGAGACCGGGACTGAGACCGGGACTGAGACCGGGACTAGTTTAGTCCTGTTTTTAGTCCTGTTTTTAGTCCTGTTTTTAGTCCTGTTTTTAGTCCTGTTTTTAGTCCTGTTTTTAGTCCTGTTTTTAGACCTGGCTTAGACCTGGCTTAGACCTGGCTTAGACCTGGCTTAGACCTGGCTTAGACCTGGCTTAGTCCTGGTTCAATGCGGCGCAAAAATCCTGCATCGCAGTTTAAGTCATGGAAACTGCCATTATTTTCCATTATTCATTTAAACACAAAATCAAAAACTGAAAAAACAAAATGTTATCTGTTTTTTCATTTTGGTTTTGGAGACAAATAATGATTTTGAATGAATTTCTTCATTTTCTTATTTTTGGTTTTATTTTGAAAAACGAATGAACGAATGACACATGGATTATAATCTCTAACAAATAATAATTAATTTGTGCATTTGTGGATTTTTTGGATCAGAATAATTTCAGCCAATATAACGTTTTTTTTAACACCAAATACAAACTTACCACGATGATTAGAAACAAAATTTGGACAAAATCAGTAAAACAAAGCTCACAATTTGACTTAACCATGATGTTTCAAAGCCTAAACTTAAATAAAACCTGATTTAATTGGTCAAGAAGAGCGCGTGTAAGCTGGTTTATGCTCCTTCAGCCTGACTCAGCCCTAAAGCAGCTGTTACGTAAAGGTGCGGTCAGCCGGTTCACATCTGTCCAGCGATTACGTCACCGCACATCTGTACATCGCCATGGGAACAGCGGGTCACATCTGGAGACGGGAAGTTGAAATGCCACGCTCATGTTTTCACTCAGACTATAAACAGTTTTAATCTTTAATGCTTTTCCTGATGTGTTTGGTTTGCGGGGGGTTAATGTGTACGTTTACTAAGCCGATTATCTGGAACATTTTATTTGTGTAGCAAAGGAGAAAGCATTTATAATTCATATACAGGTTTTTTGAACGTTTTATATCTATTTAGACTTGGACATTAGACAAACTTTATTGATCCACAGGGGAAATTATTTGGACACAGTAGCTCACGCATCACAATATAATATAATAACAAAGAATCCAGGACTAAAACCAGGACTAAAACCAGATCTAAATCAGGACTAAAATCAGGACTAAAATCAGGTCTAAACCAGGTCTAAACCAGGTCTAAACCAGGTCTAAACCAGGTCTAAAGCAGGACAAAATCTAGATCTAAACCAGATCTAAATAGGACTAAAATCAGGTCTAAAACCAGGACTAAAATCAGAACTAAATCCAAATCTGAACCATGACTAAACCAGGTCTAAATCAGGACTTAAAATCAGGACTTAAAATCAGGACTTAAAATCAGGACTTAAAATCAGGACTTAAAATCTGATCTAAACGAGATCTAAATAGGACTTAAACCAGGACTAAAATCAGGACTAAATCCAGATCTAAACCAAGACTAAAACCAGCAGCTCACACATCACAATATATTATGATAACAAACAAAAAGGATAAATGGCAATAATAAATTCTAAATATGAAGCAAAAATGGCAAGAGACGGGTGTCAATAAAGCATAATTATATAAATGTATATGCACAAGTAAAAATAAAATATAGAAATAAAGTAATAAAAGAATAAGGTTGTAAGGAAAACAGTGCAAAGATAATATACAGTAATGATTGACAGGACTGTTACATAAGCATGAGTTGTATGGACTACGGTATTTTCTTAATTGAATTGAAGTACAATTTCAGAAAATATTTTTGCAGCAATAATAGATTCATATTGACTAAAAAGTAACACTTTATACACAATACATGTTACACTGACATGAACCACAATGGAAACATGGTAATATAAAAAAAAAGTACTACCATTTTAATGTTGAAAACCACTTTCTATTGTCTAAATAAAGTGTTTTTATTGTCAGTGTGACATCTGAATTGGTATCGAGTTTTGAGTCTATTCATTAGTATCAAAATTGAGTTTTAAATGTTAATATTGTGACAACACTATGGCGAAAGAAAGCTGACCTAAAACATTATGGGTGCCACTTAAAAGTTAAGCGATTTCTGGGGGAGGGTCCGTTAAATGTTTTTCTCCATGGAGATGTTATTGCTTGGTCTGGAATGTTTCACAGTATGGCATTAAACCTTCCTATTTTTATGGAGACCAAACCAGACCAAATTACAGGTCAGATCTGTGGAGAGGCGACCTCGCTCACAGTCAGAATGCCTGTTTTTCTAGATATTTTTGAGCTATAAAACCAAATGTAATTGAATAAATGTCAATACACGTCAATACTCTGCCTGGACTGTTCAACAGTATGACATTATTCATAGAAACAAGCAGGTGAAGGTGAAAAGTTACATACTGCCCATTTAGTTCTAACTGTATTTATTATTTTTCTCTGATATTAAATGTGTTTTTTTGTCTTCAGGGATTTACTGGGGGACAATCCCACAGAGAAGTTGGACATAAAGATGCAGCCTGATGGTAGTGGGCAGCTCTACGTCCCCGGACTCACAAAGTTCTCCGTGGGGAGTCCCGAGGATATTAACAGGGTCAGACACTTCTTTATAGACATTCACTTCTTTAATCAAACAATAATTAAATAGTTTGCCATCATCAAATTGCAGTTGTGATTAGTGTTATAGCCCAACTATACTGAATAGTTGAGGGCTGCAGTTATTTAATTGCATAATGTCTTCTGCAAACAAATTATAATTCATTTTTTGAGATCTGACTGAGGGCACAGTACAGTCACATGCCAGCAGAGGGCGCACTCTGTCCACTAAGGAGCAGTGCATCAGGCATTTGGATAGAAATAACAACTTTGAATTGAAATAATATCTTTTCTGTTAAATTGGTAGGTTAGTTTGATTGATATACCTAGATTAAATGTATTTTTCTAGGGTGTCTACTCATCTGTTTGGTTTCCCTCATATGTTCTTGTTAGGAGAGGGGCTTATTTTTGTATTTTTGTGTAAATTGTGATGTTTTCTTGCAGGTATTCGAGTTGGGCCACATGAACAGAGCCACGGCCTGCACCAACCTGAATGAACACAGCTCTCGTTCTCACGCTCTCCTCATCATCACTGTGTCTGGGTACAACTCCACCACTGCCACTCACACGCAAGGTACACGAAAACTATCACTTATATCAAATTATTTATTTATTTTTACTTTTACTTAATATTACTGACGCACTATTGCAATTGTTCTCAAACTTTTCTAACCAAGTTTCACCAGATCTAAACCAGATCTAAAAAAGTATTAAACTATTCTAGGTCTAACTGAGGGCTAAACCAGGACTAAAAAGGAGTACACGTGCTATAAATCAGGGGTCATCAAACTTTTTTCTGGCACATATTTGTTTATGCGTACTAGTAGTTTGCAAAAATAGTAAGTATTTTACACTTTGTTTTAATTTGAAATACCACAGAGATTCCATTTATTTATTTTCTAATAACAATAACATCAAAGGTAAGAAACATCTGGTGATTGACCCTGGCAAAGAAGAGTGAAAAATGACAAATTGTAGTTAGGCCTGATGATATTAACAATAATAATATTAATAACAATTGTATTAATAATTGTGTGCAGCACTTAATAAAAGTAAAAAAAAATAGGCCTATAAAATAAATACATAAAAAATTGAAATTATAATATGAGTAATAGGTGAACTTGCCAGCTCTTTTGTCTATCCAGGTGAGCATTTTTTAGGTCGAGGTGAAAAGGAAATGAGCAGTCAGCCATTTACCAGTCAAAACTAAAGCAGAAAACAGAATAAAGGGAATTATAATCAGTAGTATATGTAGGCATAGGTGACGAAAATTCAGTGGCAAATGTAAATACGTCATATAACGATTTCAATATAAATATAAATACTCCATATAAATATAATTTTTTTAATTGAAAAAAATCTAAATACAAGGTGCAGACATGTAATTATTTGCTTATTATCATGTGACTAAATTGACAGTTTGAGAGCCACTCCACACTACTGTACTGAATAAATAAATAAATTAGAATGAACATTTTCAACTGTATTCCAGGTCTATAGGTAAAAATGATGACAGTATTGCTGTAAAATATTCACACACGGAGCTCAAAAGTAAATGTACTTTGAACCCTGTAGAGGTTCTTGAAGTAAATTTCTAATAAATTAAGGGGTTAACTATGTATTTCCAGTAAAAATAAATAAAACATGTTGAACTTGAAATTAGGTACGCTCAAAAAAGTTAAAGGTTTATAAAGTTTCACAAAATTAAAAAGGAATTAAAAACTAAATCATCATAAATAGACAGACTAATAATAAAAAGTTGCTCAAACTTGTGTGAATAAAACACAACCCCAGGTCTGTTTTTGATGAGATAACAACATTATAATATGACTTAAAGCTCACGAGAATCCATTTTGTGTAATATAAATTTACACTTTAACATTCTAATTTATGGAGTTTGGTGTCAATGAGATTTTAAATTGTCTCGTGGACCCTGAAGTCACAATTGTATCTCTGTCTCTCGTAGGTAAGCTGAACCTGGTGGACTTGGCGGGCTCGGAGCGCATCAGTAAATCGGGCGCAGAGGGCAGCCGTCTGCGAGAGGCTCAGTGCATCAACAAGTCTCTGTCGGCGCTCGGCGACGTCATCAACGCCCTGCGGAGCAAACACGCCCACGTCCCCTTCAGGAACTCTCGCCTCACGTATCTGCTGCAGGACTCTCTGAGCGGGGACAGCAAGACGCTCATGATGGTCCAGGTCAGTGCAGACAATATCAGGGACAAAACTAGATGTACCGTATTTTTCGGACTATAAGACGCACTTGAAATCCTTTAATTTTCTCAAAAAACGACAGTGCGCCTTATGTGTTAATTCTGGGTGTGCTTACTGAACCCAAACCGATTTTATGTGGCACATGGCCTTCAAAAATCTGTCAAAATTTGGTTTTTCAGCGCTGATAGTTTATGCAAATTAGCCATGTGGTTTTAAGTTTCATTTCTGTAAAACGTAAACAAATGTGCACAAAGCTGCATTAAACACATTGCTCGATGTATAATTGAGTCCTCCTCTTTGGGGAAAAAAAAAACAAACTTAAATTATCCTTATTTGCACTTAACAAATTTAGCTTACTCATATGTAATAAAACACTTTCTATTAGGTGTTAATAGAGTCCAACTAGCCATAAATTAAGTAAGCGAAATTTATTAAGTCCAAATAAGTAAAAACTACATTTGTTGTGCAACTAGTCCTTAACAACACGCTTATTACCAAAAGCTTGTAAGAATCATAATTCATGGACAAAAAGGCTTAATATCATAATAATAAGCAGTAATAATGAGTGTATTAATAGGAAAGTGTAAATGTCTAACTTAAGAGCAGAATAATCTTATGGGGAATTAGACATTAGAGCTGAATAAATACTAATAAATACTAATGACAAATTGATCACCTATAACTATGCTAATTAGCAGGTAGTTAGATGTTAATAAGTATATCCTAAAATAAAGTGTTACCAACATTTCATATTTAGCCTTAAAAGTCTGATCAATTCTACACATGAAGGGTGGAAAATTCAGTTTAAGTCATGAAAAAGTCATGGAAAAGTTTCCAAATTTTTGTCAGTGAAAAAGGGCAGGATCCCTGATTACTTGATCAACCACATCGTTCAATAGACAGTGGACAGAACAATAATTTTTTTAGGTCAATATTTATCGAGGGTGCTTTTTCTTTTTATAAGTGAGGATTTTTTGAGTTATTTTTCTGTAATATAAGACCTTTATTTCAGTTAATGTACATAGAGGGAATCCTGCTTTAGTGTTATTGTGTCATCTATATTTTCTTCTGCATTATATCGTTTGTATTTTTTGTGACAAGCCGATATATATCCTTTTGTTTGCATGTTTGAGCTATTACACAATTAAATGCCAAATAGAGGAAAGTGTGTGAGTGTTATGCAGTAAAATCTGATTAAGGTTAAGAGGGTTTTTTGATAACTTACAAATAATACCTACATATTCATAAGAAAACTGAGTAGTAAAGGAATGAGTAGTAAACAGTCCAGTCTACATGTGGCAAGTTTAAAAGGTGACTGCTGCCCCCTTCTGGCCAAACTCTCTTACTGCAGCAAGCTGATCTGCATTATAGTCTAGTCAGTTTTATTTAAATGGTTAGTACATATTCACAAGACAATCATGTAAAGTGCTGCAAAACAACTGTCATCTTTTATCTTTTTTGTAGTTTAAAATCCTTTGTATTTATTTAATGTTTCAGGTTTCCCCTTTGTCGTCGAACATGAGTGAGTCTGTCTGTTCACTGAAGTTTGCTCAGAGAGTTCGGACGGTGGAACTCAGCTCCTCGTCCTCGTCTTCACGGAAACACGAGAACTCCTCCACTTCGTCCTCGCCCACCCACGAAAGTGTAGAGGTAACGGACCATACTACTGAGCGGGACACGGGTTTCACATTCTAGTGAAGAACTGGTTTTAGTTTTAGTTGTTTAATTAGACGGGGGTAACACACAATTAGCATTACCCTTAACAAGAGAGATGCATTGTATTGAATAACTTTTTGGATTCTTTAAATATTTAGTTTAACATACAAAACGATGTTTGCATGACCTCGCACATAAAAGCTCAAGTTCAAAATTCTATATGGCACTAAACTAGTACCGTGGGGTGTGGAGCTCTGGTTGGTCCTTTCGCCCGCAGCCACCTGACTGTTCAGTCCTGGTTCAGTCCTGGTTCAGTCTTGCTTTAGTCCTGTATTAGTCCTGTGTTAGTCCTGTATTAGTCCATGTTTTAGTCCTGTTTTAGTCCTGTTTTAGTCATGAATTAGTCTTGTACTACGCCTGTATTGGTCCTGTTTTAGTTCTGTTTTAGTCCTGTATTGTTCCTGTTTTGGCCCTGTTTTGGCCCTGTTTTGGCCCTGTTTTGGCCCTGTTTTAGTCCTGTTTTAGTCCTGTTTTAGTCCTGGCCCTGGCTCGGCCCTGGCTCGGCCCTGGCTCGGCCCTGGCTCGGCCCTGGCTCGGCCCTGGCTCGGCCCTGGCTCGGCCCTGGCTCGGCCCTAGTCCCTCATGTCTCAGGTCACTATAGGACAGTACTGCAGATATCAGTCTGTGCAGGTTGTTTTCACCATTGCCAAAAGCTCTGATTTGACATTTATAATTTGTAGCTATTTTATATTTGTTATTTTTTTTATATCTCACGTTGGGAAAAGTGGGTGGACATAGTACCCCTACTTATTACGTCCACTACACCCCTGGTTATAATATTGTTTCCTCCTCAAAAACACTTTAAATGGCACCGAATTAATCATAAAACACACATATTATACATTATATTTTATAGAGTAACTTACACTCTAATCTCTCTGCGTTTCTTTCAGCTGGACTCTCCGCCCTCCACCCCCGGCCCTCTGCCCATCTCCAGAGCCAGCAGCGCAGGCTCCACCCTCTCCACCCTCTCCGCGGCGTCCAGGACCCCCACCGGATCTCGCAGGAGGTCCCAGTCCCAGCTGTCTGCAGGTAACGCCCACACACCAGGGCATTGTGGGAAACGTAGGCGAGCGTAGATGTGTCTGAAATCACTCACTGGCTTTGTTTGATTTATATGATTTTACTTTACTTTACTTACTAACACTAATTAAGTTTTTAGTGTACTGACAGGTGAAGGGATTAGGATTATTTTAAAGTACATATGACAGATTAAACTATTTATTTGATCAAAAAACAGGTGAATTGTGTAGCTTTTCTGGTGGAGGGCCGTCAAATGTTTTTCGAGATGTTATTGTTTTGTCTGGAATGTTTCACTGTATGGCATTAAACCTTTCTATCTTCATGGAAACCAAACCAGACCAAGTTACAGGTCAGAATGCCTGTTTTTCTAGGTGTTTTTGAGCCACAAAACCACCTGTAATTGAATAAACATGCTGTAATTAGAGCGGTTTAATGTCATACTGTGGAACATTCCAGGCAGCACAATGACATATCCATAGAAACAAGCAGATAACGGACCCACTACAACAAAAAAATGATAAAATGCACCTTTTATTTTTTATTTGTTTTTTAAATTATAATTTTACTTCACTGTTGATATGAAATACAGACATGTAATTCTAATTGTTACCTAGCAACCGTAATGTTATCAAATACCAAAACGTGTCTAAATTGCGCAATAGTTTTATTTGGACTACTATGGCTATGTTTACACTGAAATGAATCACCATATCACCGTATCGGATTTGCGTCATCTCTGTGTCCGCCACCCTTCCCTATCCACACAGCTTTGAGCATATTTGTTTACGTTTTACAGAAAGGAACTTAAAACCACATGGCTAATTTGCATAAACTGCAAAATGCTCGCTATTGTGCGCTGATGCGGTTCAGCTTCTGTCAGACTAAAGGACACAACTCAGTGGAATATGAGTGTTCTTTCTGTGACAGAGGGGTGTTCTGCTGATGGTGAGTCTGTTCTGTGCTTCTGTCGCGTTGGAGATGGTTCAGAGATTATACGTCTGCAGGTCGTACACACAGACTGTATATATGAATGAACATATATTCTAGCCTCCTAGCGTGGCGGTGAAATATTTTGCGGCACGTAGACCTACATCAGCATATCAGCGTTTTCATCCACACGGTGACAGATCAGATCAGTACTCAGATGTGATATGTGACGTAAATGCAACGTGAGCAGATCTGACCAGAGTTTTGCAGCTTGCACAGTATAGACGGAAACGATGGGGTGCATTCAACTTTTCCAGATTCTTACGTTTTTCAACCTTAAAAACGCTGTCACCATCTAAACCAGGGGTGTCAAACATACGGCCCAGGGTCCAGATCTGGCCCTCCAAGATCTTTAATCTGGCCCTCGCCTGATTTTATACTAAAATATTTTAGTTATATTTCCTATTAAAATATTGGCAATTTTCTGCTTCTCTTAGCATAGCAGTGTCTCCAGCATCTCTGTACGTGGCCCCTCCCACCAGAGCAGCACAAATGAAGACTTGTCTCTTTTCAAACGCTCTTAAAGGACGATCGTTTTGACTGTTGACCGTGACACCCTCATCAGAAAAATGTCAAAAATGAGAAAAGTGGAGCCGAGTGAAGGGTTTTCCAAGAAAAACTGACTTATTCCTATTTGCATACAAGTTAATGTTAAAACATTGTGTTGAAATTGCATTTTTCTTAAAGTTTCAGGTTGTTCATAATATTATAATATTTTGTAAAAGAAAGAGTTCATCAATTAAAAAAGATTTCTGTAATAGATTTGGGTTTCTCTGCACAAATATTTGAACTTATTGCTATTTTTGGGGTATATATCCTTTTTTTTTTTTTTTTCCGGGCCCCTTTGGGATCAAAGTAGATTGGATACGGCCCGCAGACCAAAATGAGTTTGACACCCCTGGTCTAAACGAAAGGCACTGCCAAGAAAATATTTTGTCGTTTTTACCTGCACGCGTTCTCATGTAAACAGACCCTCAGTTTTAAAACTCAGCGCTACTTACTGTATTTTTTCTGTATTTTCTTCAAGTTTTTTTCCCCACAAACTGAGACTTAACTGATGTAAAATTGTGATAAATATTCTCTACAGGTATTAACCCACCAAACTGAACCAAATAATAATTAAAAAAAACATGAAAACCTGTCATATGCACTTTAAATAAGCTGGATATAGACTTAAACTTTTAACGTCTGATATTATATTTGTTTAAATTTTTTAAATTTATATTCTACAAAACACATAAAATTCTTTTGTGAAGTGATTTCAGACACAAAGTTTTGTATTATTCCAAATCCAGGTGTGTTTCCCATCTGTTCCTCTTCTTCCCCATTCTGTGGTCTGATTGGTCGGTGCTCAGACAGGCAGGTAGACCGAGCCAGCCCATTGGTGGACGGTGGGCAGGTAGGTGGGCTCAGAGAAGCCGATTGGTGGAAAGCTTGGCATGGACGTGCTCGGCATGGCATGGCCCCCACGTGATGTCAGTGTGGACCCCGACATTAACCCCGCCCCCTCCTCCTCCCCCTCCTCCTCCTCAAAAACACTGTGACTCTAACAGAGAAAGTGAAGGGCCCGCCACAGGCCCCAGGCGCGACTGTGAACCGCTCAGTGTTTTAAGGTTTGGGCAGTGGGTCGTCTCTCCTGTTTCCTGTAGCTGAGGTGGAGTCAGGACTGAACCAGGGTCTAAACCAGGGCTTAACTAGGATCTAATCCAGGATCTAAACCAGGGCTGGACCAGGGGACCAGACCGGAGACCACTTGGCTTGGGGACCAGACTAGACTAGACTAGACGAGACTGGAGGACTGGACTAGGCCGGTGGACCAGACTGGGCTAGACTGGGCCGGTGGACCAGACTGGGCTAGACTGGGCCGGTGGACCAGACTGGGCTAGACTGGGCCGGTGGACCAGACTGGGCTAGACTAGACTAGGCCAGGGGACTAAACTGAGGACCACTTGGCCAGGTTTAAACAAAACTATTTTAAACATAAGTAAGACCAAAACAATGACTAAAAAGATACTACTCAAAACATAATGTAATTTGTCTAGGTAAAAAATAATTTTAAAAATAATTATTATATTTAAAGATGCACTTTCTCAAAAAAAAAAGATGCAAGTTCTCTGCTGGAGGGTCCATCACCCACTTTTCTCCACGGAGATGTGCCGAGAATGTTCCACAGTACGGCCACAAACTTATGAATTACCATGGAGACCTGGATGACAAATTACAGGTCAGATCTGTGGAAAGGCGACTCCACTCACAATAAGAATTTGTTGGGTTTTTTTTATATTTTTGCGCAATAAAACCATCTGCAGTTGATACATTTATTCATTTACAGGTGGTTTTATAGCTCAAAAATACCCAGAAAAACACACATTCTGACTCTCCACAGATCTGACCTGTAACTTGGTCTAGTTTGGTCTCTATGAATATAAAGGTTTAATGCCATACTGTGAAGCATTCCAGACACCAGAAAAGTTACATAACGTATCTTTAAAGCTGTGTGTAATTAAAGTTAGATTCGTAAATGACATGGCAAACTTCTTTTTTATTTTTATTATTTTAGTTTTTTTAATGACAGCAGAACTAGTCCAAGTGTAGATTTGTGTAGGAAACATCAGAGCAGCAGAGGCGAACCACTCACCAAACTGCTTTTATCTGAACAGACTTTGAGTGAATGCTGAATGAATGAACTCTGTGACTCACGTTCACTCTTCTTCCTTTTTTTTTTTTTTCCCCGCTGCTCTGTGTCTGCTGGCCCTGTGCTGACGAGCAAAGGATTGTGGGAAATCTAACGTTGTGTTCACTAAAACTAAAACTCCTCTAAAATGGAAATGTATGGAACTGTTGTCAAGTGATACCTTTTATTTCACTCAATTCTCCCAAAATGGACACTAAATTATTTTACTTTTAAAGACGCACTGTGTAACTTTTTTGGTTGTTGCTTGTTTCTACGGAGATGTCATTGCTTTACCTGAAATGTTCCGCAGTATGACATTAAACAGCTCTACTTTTAGTCAAGTACAGGTGGTTTTATACCTCAATAATACTTGGAAAAACAGGCATTCTGACTGTGAACGTGGTCGCCTCTCCACAGATCTGACCTGTAACTTTGTCTAGTTTGGTCTCCATGAAGATAGAAAGGTTTAATGCCATACTGTGGAACATTTCAGGCAAAACAATAACATCACCTTGGAGAAAAGCATACACATTTTAGACTGAAGCAATGACATTTCGAATACAGGAGAATAAATATTACCGTAAATTCTGGACTATAAGCCGCTACTTTTTCTCACACTTTGAACCCTGCGGCGAACATATGGATGGATTCTTTGTTTGGCACATTGTCCATTCATATATACGGTCTATGGTTTGGTAACACTGTGGATACGAGCAGCCTGAGTGCAGAAAACGCCGCTGTTTGTGCTACACTTGCTCGCGATATTGTCAGCGCATTGAACATTAGTGAGGGGGATACGTCTTACCCGTAAATGACGAGAAGAAACGTCTCAAACTTCAGTAGCCGAACATCTACTCATACCTGGTTGATAGAACTATCCTCGCCCCCGAGAAAGTCTGAAATCTGCTGAAATCTGATAAGACACTGACACGATACAGACAGGACAGAGGCTCTTTCTGCAGGAGACATGTGGCGTAGAGTAGAGGTCTGTGTGGGACAGAATTTTAAGTCCTACTCCCGCCTACACCTGCAAGGAACTAATTTTCAGTCCTGCTCCCGCCCGCATCTGCGATAATTTATCCTGCTCCCGCCCGCAAATCCATTGTTTTCTTAAGCGCTCTCAAACACGGAGAAGTGGAAAAGAATTGGGCTGTATATGGGATGAAAATCCTGTTTCAGTCCTGTTTTAGTCCTGGTTTTTTACCTGTTTTAGTCCTGTTTTAGTCCTGTTTTAGTCCTGTTTTAGTCCTGGTTTAGTCCTGGCGATTTAGTGGCACAGCCCGCGTGACGTACGGGATGGGGGGCGGTCTGCACAGCGTATAGGACGGGAGGGGGGGACTGTCAACGCTGCGTACAGTATGGGGAGGACGCTCTGCTGCTTAAAATGTTTTTATTAATGCCAAATAAAATATCCAGCACAAATTATGCATGATAGGCTTACATTCATCATTTGTATATTTTATTTTTACGCTCATATTTAGTTGCTCCCGCCCGCGCCCGCAGTGAGCTTTCAGAATGTGTCCCTGCCGCACTGTTTTTCGTCGAGTCTGCAGGGCTCTACCGTGGAGCCTGGGGCGAGACGGGGGTGATGCGCCGAGGAAGATTCTCATCTGATTGTGTTTTGAACAGTTATTTTGCGCTTCATACACGCACCCTCTTCATGGAAAACACGTGACGATGATGCTCTTTTAAGTTAACGGCGATTGATGTGGCTGTGGAAGAAGGAAACAGAGCTGCTGCCCCTGAGCTCGGCATCAGTGAGTCGATGGTGAAACTTTGGCAACGGCAGTGTGAAGAACTGACTCTATGCAAAAAGACGACAAAAGCTTTCAGAGACGATAAAAGCAGACGGCCCGAACTTGAAAACATTCTTGAAGACGTGGACCCCTTCGAATTATATTCAAGTGCGCTTAATAGTCCAGAAAATACGGTACTCAAACATGCATAAATACAACTTTGTGAGGGTAAATGAGACTGGGAAACAACTATAACGTGATTTAAAAAGTGGATTTCGCTTAATATTTTTCGTCAAATCACTGTTAAAACACAAATGAATTCACAGATGACAACAGTTCCAACACTTCTATGGTTTAAACTGCACATAACTGATGCGTATTTTCTTTTTCTTCGCAGGACGATTGAAACTAACGGCCTGAAGCGTCTTTGCGACCTCCTCCTCCTCCTCTGACCCCTCCACTGGAAACGGGGCGCAGACGAAGGCACCACAAGGACTCGAACTGAACAATATGTGCCCTTTATGAGCAAAGAAAACTATTAAAAACATTTATTGCAATTATGAAGATTGAACAGCTTGAACGGACTGGCTTTTTTTTTTTTCCCATGTGTGAATCGTCTTTCAGTATACGCTTTCCGATCACAGTATTCTCATTTTTAATTGTACAGTTGCACTTTAAATTAGATAATGTTCTAACCCAAAAAAGTGGGGGATTCATTTATTATAATATAAACATTGTATTTATGTGTTTTGATGCTTTAATTTTAATTTCATCAAGAAGCAACCGGACTGTTTTAAGGAAGATTTCTCAACTTGAAATTGCGTTTTTAACCTTAAACTAGCCCAGAATTCACTCGTAGTTTAGTATATTTAGTCTCTACTCTGCTTTGTATGTTATCCAATGGAAGTGACCTGACTGACTGAGCTCTACAGCGCCGCCACATGGTTTCAGAAGGAAGTTTTTTTGTTTTTTTCCTCCCATAGACTTTTTGGAGAATTTGCATGCCCTCGAAGAGTTTTAAATCAATTCTGTGGCTAATCTCATTCCACTAGTTTGAGTTTAACCTTTATAAAACACCTACCGTATTTTCCGCACTATAGGGCGCTCTGGATTATAAAGCGCACTGTCATTGAATGGTCTTTTTTTGAACTTTTTTCACATATTTGGTCATATATTTCTATAGCGCTTTTCCACCTTCAAGTCACTTCAAAGCGCTTTACAACAAGGAACCACTCACCCTTTCACCCACACATTCAGACAGCAGTGTACGCAGACACGAGGTGGGTTAAGTGTCTTGCCCAAGCACACAACAACAGCATTCATCTGTGGGAGCTGGAATTACATCAGCCAACCTGTGGGTCAGTGGATCTGATCGCTCAACCAATGATGTTTTTTATGTGAAGAGCAGGATTCGCCCCAAATAATATAACACATAAACTGCACCGGACTATAAGGCACATTAAACGAAACACAACAGTTAAATAAGTCAGTCAAACTTTATTTAATGCATTTACAATAATTCTCAACATTTTTAATTGTAAGGTGTAAAAAAAAAAAAATACTGTCTGAGACGCTGAATTGTTAATGTATTCACAATAACTCTTAATTGTTCAAACAGTTGGGCGATTATGGCGTCCAGCGCGCCTGCATCCCTCTCATCATTATCCAAGTCAGTGTGGTTACTGTTCCCTGGCAGTTCAGTGATGATTCGGGTCTTGGTGAAAGCTCGGACCACAGTTGATACTGATCCTTAGTCCAGGCGTCCACGATCCATTGGCAGATCGTGGTGTAATTCGCTCGGCGCTGTCTCTCTGTCTTTGTGAATGTGTGTTCTCCTTCTCTCATCCACTGCTCCCACGCAGCTCGCACTTTCACTTTATAACAGCCTTGAGTTTAAAGGCGGCGTTGTAAGTGTGTCTCTGACAGATGCATTTTGATATTAAAAGGAATCATAGTATGTATTACTCCACGATGCTCCTGACTATGGGAGCCGTAATGCTGCAAGTGGTGCGGCTTTGTAGTTTACTAAAGTCGTACTAAGACACCACAATAAATTCATATATAAAGCGTTCTGGATTATAAGGCGAGCAGTCTTTTTTTTATGAAATTAAAGGCTTTTAAGTGCGCCCTATAGTGCAGGAAATATGGTATATATCTGTATAATTTTGATTCAAATTAAATCATAAGGCTTAAAGATGCACTATGTAACTTTTCTGGTAAGGCAAACACCATCTACTCCAGAGTACGGCATTAGTTTGTTTACACGTTGCGTAGTGAACCTTTAATGTGAAACGAAGCCTAGATCGAGAACAAAACGGCTACAAAACAAAATGGTTATAATATTTGTATAATTTGGATTTAAAACGAGTGCAAATTTAAAGACGCGCTGTGGAACTTTTCAGCTAATGACCCACTGCTTAATTGTATCCACGGAGGTGCCATTTAGTCCACACCATTATGAGTTGAAACATTTCCATTTTTCTATTTTTGTTATCAAATCATAGATGTTTTATTGGTCAAAAATACCCAGAAAAACATGTATCTTACTGCGAGTGATGTCACCTGCTTTTCGATCTTCTGAGTAAAAAATGACAAGCTTTTGGTGGATGCTCCATTAGAAAAGTTCCACAGTGCGTCCACGCTGGTGATCTCTGCATCGCTGATTCTGTTTTCTCTTCATGTGCACATGTTTTTTTAAGTTGTCTGTGGAACAAAAGATATTTAAACGACACAACCTTTGGGCTTTGGGTACTACTGAGCAATACAAGCCAATACTGGTCTAATTCTATCCTAAAGGAAGAGGATTTTTCAGCATGTCTTACTCTGACTTGTATCTACATTTTTGTCTTTCCTTGGCCCCAGAATCTCTTCTGATCCCACGGAGGAGTGTGCTGTGCTGTAGTTTGAAATGCAAAAGCTGCTTCTCATTGTAGAACTCTGATTGGTTCATCTGCTACAGTCTGTTTTTTATCATTTTTAATAAACTCATCAAAACCTTTATTGTATATGTGTGAGTCTGTACAGAAGTCACTAGGGCTGTATTCGACTAAAGACATGTCCTGCCGAGCAATTGGTCACCAAAGACTACAATCGTAGTGAGTTCAAGCAAAACTATACAAAAATGTGCTCTGAAAGTGTATTTATATAAGAGATAAAACTCACAATTCACTCCCAGCTTCAGCTGACTCTCACCGTATGTACTGTCAAATCAAAAAGCCCAACCCCTCTGCTCCTAGTCTTCACTTCCACTCTCAGCCCATTCACCTCTCCTCTCCATCCCCCCTTATCTCATTCCTACTCTGGTCAGTAGAGGGCACCAAAAATACAGGTGAGCCGGTGCTGTTTGCTGCTCTCATTTCATTAGGCCCCAGTGCGCAGGCACACAAACCAAACCCAGGAAGCAAAAGGAAACACAGACTCTAATGGTGAAGAAATCTACCTGTAAAATCAGTTTTCAGTAGAGTTAAACTACTTAAAACTCTGTTAAGACCCTAAGAACACAATAATGACAATAGACAATAGTGTCAAAATAATCTCTGTTTTACTTAAGTAAAGTGAATATTCTGTTAAGTACTAGTAAGTAGTTAAGTAGCACAAGCAGCCTTAGTTAGTTTGTAAATGCAATTGGCTCATTTATTTATGAAATGTCAAAATTTAAGTAAAAACAGTAAATTAATAAATACATTTAAAATATAATATAAATAAAATATAAATAAAATAAAATATAAATATAATATATAGTGATTTAATTTAGGTTCTGAAAGTGTTAAAAATGTAATTGAATAATTTAATGTAATTGGCAATTGGTTGTTTAAATACATTCCAATTCATTGTAATTGCTGTAAAATGTCTTACAGTCTAACCAAATTAAAGGGACACTAATTTAAAGTATATATTATTAAGCAATTAAAAGACATTTAATTCATTAAAAAAAAAATCGATATAAAATAAAATATTACATTTATTTAATATATTTAGTCATTTCAAATTTATAAAAATAAATTATATTTAAGATTAAAATATTATTAAAATGTTATATTTAAAATTGCAGCCTAATTATACAGTAGTGTATTGCTCTTATTCCCCCCAAAATATTTCAGCGACTGTGACTGCCCCGACAGCAACTGCTCTGGCCCCAGCAGCGACTGCCATCGCCCTGGCCCTTGCAGCGACAGCCCCTTGCGATTTCCTATGAAGCATGGCCCCGATCTTGGCAGACCCTGGGATTGACTGCGACTGTCCTGGCAGCGGCAGCGACTGCTCCGGCCCTGGCCAGGCCCCGGCAGCGCCAGTGACTGCTTCGGCCTCAGCAGCGACTGTCACTGCCCCGGCAGCGATTGCTCCGGCCCCAGCAGTGACTGCCGTCGCCCTGGCCCCTGCAGTGACAGCCCCTTGTGGCGACCGCTCCGGCAACGGCATCGACTGAGACTGCCACGGTCCCTGAAGTGGCAACTGCTCCAGCAGCGGCAGTGACAGTGACCTCTCCGGCCCTGGCGCCAACTGCCACGGTCCCTGAAGTGGCGACTGTTCCGGAAGAGGCAGCAACTTCTCCTGCCCTGGCATCGACTGCGACCGCCACGGTCCCTGAAGTGACGACTGCTCCGGCAGCGGCAGTGACAGTGACTTCTCCGGCCCTGGCACCGACTGCCACGGTCCCAGAAATGGCGACTGCTCCAGCAGCGGCAGTGACAGTGACCTCTCCGGCCCTGGCACCAACTGCCACGGTCCCTGAAATGGCGACTGTTCCAGCAGGGGCCGCAACTTCTCCTGCCTCGGCATCGACTGCGAATGCCACGGTCCCAGAAGTGGCGACTGCTCCGGCAGCGACAGTGACAGTGACTTCTCCAGTCCCAGCATCGAGTGCGACGGTCGCGGAAGTGGTGACTGCTCTGGCCCCGGCAGTGACAACGACTGCTCCGGCTTCTTCTCCGGCACACTTCTTCATCAAGCCAGGACCTGCAGTGTGAACTGGGGTGGTTTGCAGCCGAGTGTGAAGCAGCTGGGATGAAGATCAGCTCCTCCAAGTCTGATGCCTTGATTCTTGACTGGAAAAAGGTGGCTTGCCCTCTCTGGGTGGAGAGTCCCTGCCTCAATTGGAGGAGTTCAAGTATCTCGGGGTCTTGTTCATGAATGAGGGGAGGATGGAGCGTGAGATTGACAGGGGGATCAGTGCAGCGTCTGCAGTGATCGAACCACTCAATCTACGTTCCTACCCTCACCTGCTGGTGGACACTGCCTTATATCTGCCTGAAGGGAGAAGCTAACTACAATGAAACTACTCTGCAACTAACACACCTATTTGCTTTAAAGGCAGCAGGACAGACCCCCATCTGAAGAGAGCAATTCATCATGTATAAAAGCTTGTTTCTATAAAATGATTTTAAAAATGAAATTGGAGTTGGATCTAAAAGAGAAGAGAAAACTTTGATCATCCCCATGATTTGATCTGCATACTGCTCGCAACGAGTCAGAGGGAGTTAACTGAAATTGTTTACAATCCGGGTTGGAAAGATGGTCAATTGTAAAATCTGAGCTGTAGGATTATTTTTGTTGCCTGTGATGACCCAGTCCAGATTGTGCCCCCAGTTCTTGGTTTTGTGACCATAAAATACAGATAGTTAAGACAACTGGTGGTCTATATTATTTTTGTCAGATGTGTTTGAAGCCAGATGGTCTCTGGTGGTGCTTCTGTCTCTAACAAAGAAATGCTTTTTTTCATTAGGATCTCCAATCTTGGGCAAATAAGTGTAAAAAAGTTTGTCTTTGCAAATTACATGAAGTGGAACTACATCTACCTCAATCACAAACTTTCCAGATGAGGTCAAATTCTGGTTGAGAACTTCCACAAATCGAGGAGGTCTGACACATAATTTTACTGTGTGTTTGTGCTTAAAAGCAAAACAGTTTTCAATAGTCTTCAAAATAATTTCTTCGTATTTCTCTCTCTTGTTGCTGTGAACTGGAACCCCACAAATTCGTCCATAGTTGTCTATTCCAAAATATATTGTGCCATTGGTGTGACTGTTCAGACAGGCAGCTAGAAACGGGATAACTTCATCCACAAACAGTTTAGTTTTTACATTCAGTTTCATGTTTGTCGTGTTTGTAAATGCTCTAAATTCATGACAGGGCTCAGTTAAGTCTGATGGATCAGATTCTCCTACACTGAGAATGTGTCCCTCAACATAAGGAAAAAGGGCAGCATACAGACCAAACGGATGGGGATCGCACAGTATTTCTTGACTACTACTATGCAATGCCATATTTATAGTATATGTAAACATATGCATTAAAATATGCATATATTCATAGTATTGTACATTTTCTTGCAGTTTGTAGCTGTTTATCAGGTGCTTCTCTTCTGATTGTTTTCTGAGTTCTGATAAAAAATTCACATTATCAACAAACCACTGGTGGTCTTTATATTTTTGTCAGATGGGTTTGGGGCCAGAAGGTCTCTGCAGCTGCTTCCATCTCTAACAAAGAACTGTCTTTTTTTTATTTCAGCATCTTTAGTTTCAGCATTGGGTGAGAAAGTGTAAAAAAGTATGTCTTTGCAAATTATATGATCAGGAATTATATCTACCTCAATCACAAACTTTCCAGTGAAGGTAAAATTTTCATCGAGAACTTCCACAAATCGAGGAGATTTGAAGCATTTCATTGCTGTTTCATGATTCGCAAACCTCTTTTCAATGCCAGTCTTTAGTTCTTTATCATATATTTCTCTCTCGTTGATTTCAACTGGAACACCGCAAATTTCTCCATGTAGGTCATTTAATATTCCAAAATGTATTGTGCCATTAGTCTGTTTGTTCATACAGGCAGCTCCAAAGCGGATAACTTCATCCACAAACTTTGTCATTTTCGTTTTCTCTGTCGTGTTTGTAAATGATTTGAATTCATGACAGGGCTCAATTAAATCTGATGGACCAGATTCTGATACACTGAGAATGTGTCCCTCAATGTAAGAGTCTGAGGCATCATGCTGATCAAACGGATGGGGATCCCATAGTACATGTTGAGCGTTTATTTTATTATTTCTTGCATTAACTATGAGTTTGACTGGTTCAGATTTTACTCCCATTTGAATCAAGTTGTTTCGTAATACGTTAAGTAATATGCTATATATTGTATTTACTTTATAGATATAATGCAGCATATATACATCGTATTCTTCAGTTTTTACTACCATTTGATTCAGGTCTTTATCTAAACGTTTAAGGCTTTTCTTCATGATGTTCTCGTTGAAGAGTATTTCAGCAGACTCAGGGTCTGCTTCTCCTTCTGGAGAAGGTTCCATGTCTTCATTCTGAAGAAAACAAATCAAAGGTGCATGAAGTAATTTTACTGGTGTGGGTCCCAGTCCTGGACACATGTTCTAACACTGATGGTCTCAGCAGTCTCATTAATGTGATTCAATTAAAACGTCACTTAAAGATGCACAATGAAACTGCAAGGAAACAGCATCTCCATGAGAAAACACTGTGCACTTTGTTACATTGAGCACCTTTAAGAAACTTAAAAATATTATTTTGAGGCTGCTAAGATAATGTGGACAATGCAGCAACATGTGTTCAATACCACAGAAACAAAAACATAAAAAGTGAACACACAGAGAACGAGAGGTGACTTCAGAATGTTTCAGAGAACACTGTTCAGGCTGTAATTTGGACATAGAAGAAAACAAACCTGGGACATTGTCCTGAGGAAGTCGGACTGCAGATGGTGCTGTCGTCCTCCCTCCTCCAGTAGATAAACTCTGTAAGTAATAATCTATAAACCACCACTGAAGAGGCTTCATACTATGAGGGAATCCTCAGAGTCAGAGGGCTGTGCTGCCCCCTCATGTGAAGCATCCAGAACAGTCATGTTCCACTGACTCTCATTTGCCACTAACATGTACTAATGTGATTCTGTTTTGGTTATTTACATTTGGTTTGAGATAAAATAATCAGTTATGTAAACATAGTGTGTTTACAAAATTCATATTTGTCACATCATTTTATGTTGGTTTATTCCACATATTGTAAAAAAAAAAAAAAAATGTTTGTATTTGCTATGGCCTGGTCCAGTTACATTTTCTTCATGGTCTGATATAAAAAATAAAAAAGTGATGTCTGTATGTGCAGTGTATGAGGATTCTGAGCAGACTGAAATATAAAATGGCAAACTCCATCCAGCCTCATCATTTGTGTCCGTGCACACACCACAATAATTATAATTTGTAATTAAGCATGTCAGTAAGAAATCTTGTACTTACCTTTCTCTTAGATCTGCTGAGACACTGTCTGATCTTTGTGGGCTCGCGAGGTGAAGACACTGTGCTGTAAGAAACAGAAAAAGAGTCAGAGCACCGTGGTTTTCACATGGGACAGATTTTCACCACCGCAGCTGCAGTGGGAGATTCTGACTGTGTACTGGCTGAACGGGTAACTCACAGATTTCCTGCCCTACATCATCATGTTTTATACCAACATGACGTGGTGGTTGTGTTGGTTTGTACCGGTCACTGTGCAGTTTGTGTCTCTGCTTTACTGGAGCGGCCTCAGAGGAGCGGGACGGTCTGATCACACACACACACCAGCCACACGTGTGTGTCCATTGATTAAGGCAGTGTTTTTCAACCTTTTTTGAGCCACGGCAAGTTTTTTACATTGGAAAAATCTTGTGGCACACCACTAACCAAAATGTTACAAAATGACACTATACAGTATATTTAATTACAATATAATTTCTACATTAATTTCTACTTACTCAGTGTGAGACCTGCGCCTGTTTAGATGAACACAAAGCTGATATCCTGGCAGGAATAGAAGAAAGACACACATGAAGCTCTTCATCAACAGCTCTTAGTCTCTCTCTGTTTTTAGTTTTTATAGCAGTTGAAGGCTGTAACAAATAATAAAGTGTCGTGAGTATACCACATGCAATTATTAAATGCTGAAATCATATATTTGTTTAAATGTTGTTAATGAAGTCACGCAATTAAAGCTTAACTATTGAAATCTGATATATGTGTTTAAAGGAACAGCTGTGTAGGTTGTGTTTTTTTAAGGAAATTCTGTACAGAGCAGCTGACAAGGGGACATCCTGGCTGGCACCAAACCTAAATAGATCCGGTCATTCCCATAAATGGAGAGGCTTCGGGGAGGATCCAAGGCGTGAACCTGATCAACATATCATTATGCATATTTCTGTGAATGTATATATACTGGGTTAAGGGACAGATGCAGGTGTTCAGACTGACTGAAACTAAGTCCTGTGTAGAATAGGCCATCGGGGATAGTGGTCTGACCCAGAGCTCTGTATTAGAATTGTATTGGACAGGGAATAAATTCTTTTTACTTTTAATCGATTGATTCCAGTTGTGATTTTTGATAGAACACGCCTAACACAGTTTATTGGTGACCCTGAAGTGATTAAGGTATGACGTGATTTTTAAGTTAATATTATAATATTGGGTTAGAGTCCCATTGTAAAGTTGGGTTAGAGTCCCATTGGGTTAGAGTCCCATGAAATGATTGCGCAAGACGGAGTAGGACTCCGCACCCTCCACTTGACGGGATTTCTCTCCAAGAGCGGCTGCCACTTTCAAAAGGTAAGCAGACAACCTGTTGTTCTACGGAACCGAATTTCTGCTATTGGATATATTAAATTGAGGAGAGAAGTACTGCCCAGTGAAGGTAATTAAGGTATTTATTTATTTTTTGGATGCTAATGTTGTAAGGAAATGTAGACCCGCCGTAGACTGGCATTACACCAAATGTGGTGTAACACAGTGAGGTTCCTGTATACCCTGGGGAATTTGGGTCCCCCAGAAACAGGTACGGTATTTATTTTTTTGTGCGAATTAATCTTGCTTTGTTTAATGAAGTTGAAAGGTTAAAGTATATCATGGATATAGATGTAGCTGGAACCTGAATAGATAGTGTCATGGATGAAATTGTCAGGGTTGTTTAGTAGGTGTATTGCATTTGTATTGTGTTGTCATTGTTTGTCCTGTGTGTGTGTACAGCACTGTGGCCAGCTGTATAAATACTAAATAATTATAAGTAATAATACTGATAAATAATAATGATAAATAGATTTGGTATAGTATGATATGATAAGTGGTAAGTGAGGAGATCATATATGTATTGGCAAAGGTGGCTGCAGCCCAGGTGCAATTGGTTTAATACAGAGAGACACAGAAGGCAGATAAACAACCACATACTAAGGATTTTTTAAGTGACCAACAAACACATACAACTGAAAATATATGGGCATTTATCCCGCATTACCCACTGCACCTATTGTGTCCCCAGTGTACACTGAGGCCTCCTGTGGGGACAATGGCGCCGGTAAAGGAAATGTTAGGAAAAGTTAGATACAACATTAGAGAGGACTCCCAAAGCTTGACTAGACATGGGGGAAGGCGACAGAGACCATGTAGTCCATCAGACTCTGGCTCAGATGAATGGGACTGAGTGAGCATTTTGGCTTATTGAGTGTAGGACACACTCCTATGAACTTGTCTAAATTAGAATATCACAAATAGAGGTCATGAGAGAGCTAGTACAACAACAGGGACAGGGGACAAGACAAAAGGTGACTTTAGGCTCCAAGAAAGGTGTAAGACCAAAAGGAGTCCATAATTTGACTGAATGGGACAAGGAGGACACTGACAAAGACTGTGATGAGGGTAATGAGACTACTGAATACGATAGTGACACTCCTGTCACTGCGCAGGCAAATAGTAAAATGATTGAAACAACTATGGACAATTAAAAAAAAAAAAAAAAAAAAAAAGGGCAGACAGGGGGTGCTTATTTGTGTTCACTTAAACCAGTGGTGGGGGCTGGGAGACTATGTTCCTTTTGGAGTGAGAGACCCCACAGCCCTAGTTTATAAATTACCAAATTTTAACTAAAGTTAAAAATTACAAGGAAGGCTATCTAAATTTACTGATGTTTCAGGCTGTAAAAGAATTTTTTTCTAAAACCTGTAGATACAGCTCCAACTGTCCTGTTATGGATTCTTGGGTTAGAGCCTGTGGAGCATTATGATAAATGTACGAATGCTTTGATCATGGTCACAGGGATAAACTTAATGCTGAAAATCAGGAAATGCAAATTCAATTGTTAAAATTTCACTTGAGTTAGGTTGAGCTGCAGTTAAAATAAAAAAAGGAAGGAACTTTAAAAAGCTACTCAGACAGATTGGTCTGCTATGTTGTGGCAGGGTTCATGGTAAGGTGGTGGGGTCAGAGAGCATGGAAGAGGTCAAACACTGGTCGTGGTCCACCCATACAGGGGCCTTCCCCTAAGTCCGCCTCCAGTTGGTAGAGGACGGCTTCAATTTTCTGAACAGGGCCCATCCAACTGCACCAGGGGACAGCTCCCAGGCCATGGCAACAACCCAGTGGACATGGAGGCTATTCTGGGGGATGACATATGACATCTGATGGCCAATACTATGCTGAATGGACAGAAAGTGACTGCTCTGGTGGATATGGGTCCTACTCTTAATGTGCCTATGCTATCAACTGCTTCTATCTCGCTGGTGGGACCCCACAAACTCTGCCTTTTACTCAACCTCTGAAAACTCATATTGTTGGACAGACACTTTTTCACCTATTTGTGCATTCCCCACAGACTCTGGTGAGTTTGTTGGGGAGATTTGCTGATTGCAACAAGGGCTACTATTGCATATGGACCTGATGGTATTACAGTGACTTTTCCTGATGGACAGGCTGTCTCCTGTAACCACTTTCAATCTTCTAAGGGACAATGTCTGATGGCTCCTACAGACCCAATACCATGTGCTGACATCTACTGGGCTTTGCTGAATCCAGAGGCACCTGGACATACAAAGGGGGTGTTGTCCACTTTTTGGCATGGAAACCTTGGATATGTTCTCTTGCACCATACCACCCTCCTATTGACCCACTACATTGTACTTTATTTTTATGATAGAGACCATGATGATGTTTACAGTGAGGCATTTCATCAAATTGAGGGAGAAAAAATAACATCTATTGTAATCTATGTGGGGGAGGAGGTAGTAGTGGCTCACTGTGATTTAACACCTAACCTGTTACTCTGGTGTTGTATGGGAGGGACTGTCCTTCCTCATGTATCACTAGCCTTGGCTCCACAAAAGGCAGCTTGAGATTTAGGCCTCATAGTCCTTAGACTTTTTAAACTTGTTGATTGGCAAAATTCTGATTTACCTTCAGTTCAATATTCCTCATCTCAAAAAGCTTACGTAGTTTGACTTTTATGATTAATTCTACTCTTTTGCAGCATGAAATACTGACCAGGACTCATGGTAGAGATTACACTGACCATGAGGATACTCAAATGCTGGAGGTTCTCCCTGACAACACATGGTCAGGAGACCCAACAGATGTGGCATTCTGCTCTGCACTCACACCCATTAAAATTGACATCAAGAAAGTTCAGGTTGTATATGTTTTACAGTATAAAATCAAACAAGAAGCAGCAGAAGAAATTTAAACATTAATAATAATATGTGGGGCTGTGGGATGCAGAGGTATTGGAAAAATCTGATTCTGATTGGAACACTCCCATCCTACCTATACAAAAACATGACATTCAATATTATTGTTTGGCATATGATTTGAGAGCTATTGATGATGTGACAATAACATTTTGCTTGCCTGTTTCAGATCCTCGTAGGATTTTGACAACCCTTGGACTACAGTACCAATAGTTCATGGTATTAGATTTAGCTTACACCTCTACAGAACACAAGGTTACCTTAAGGTTTTAAACTAAGTCCAGGACTGTCTAATCAAACTCTGAAAACCTTGTTACAGAATTTGGTTCTTCCTGATGGTGTGGTGCCCATTCAATACATTGATGATATCCTCCTGGTGTCACCCACTCTTTTGGCCTGTATGGAGGCTACTAAAACTGTATTGACCAAGTTAGCTTTTTAGGCTTCAAGGTGAGCAGGAACAAGCTGAAGGGTTGCAGATCTGCTGTGACCTTCTCAGAATGAATTGTATCTGGAACAGGTAATGCAATGTCTGCAGAACATCATTTGTCTATTTTATCACACCAAAACCAACCAATGTTGTCCTTTTTAGAACTTTGTGGCTACTGTAGGAATTACATTTCGGCATATGTAGACCAAACATCTCAGTTTGGATGCTTTAGTGAAAGAAAAGGCATGATAAATTTAAATGTCACATTTGACTGGACTATAAAGACTTGAGGACATTATGTAGCTATTGATGATACTACTGCTAATGGAGTGCTTTACCAAAATGTAAAATGTATGGATTTAAGGACAATTCCAATGTACTCTAGTGCTACTTTGGATAGTGTTGAAAGCAAACAGCCACCTTGTGTATGTTATGCAGCAGAATTAGCTATGACTATAAAGGAAACTGCTCATATGTTTATGGGCCACCCATTGAATATTTTGACTAAGCCACACAGTAACTGCTTTTGTGGCTTCTTCATCTTTTACTCTCTCCTCACTCAAGCAGACAAGACTGCTGAAGATGCTCACTCAACCACATCTGACCTATCTGACTGATGGCATTAATATGGGAGATAATATTAATAGCTCTGGGGAATTTCATATTTGTGAAATGCAGGTTTACAATGTGACCAAAGTCTGCCAGGATCTCTCTACAGTGCCGCTAGACATGGACATGTGCTGTTCAGGGATTGATATTGCCCGAGAGACTCTGATGGCTCTTTGAGAGAAGGATTTGCAGTGATGAAGTATTTACAAGGTCAGTTTATGCCTCTTATTCAAAAATCATTAACTACTTCTCTTTCTGTGCAGGCTGCTGACCTTAATGACAGTTAGGGGAATTTCTATCGCACACAAATGAATTTTTTGGGCACCTGGATGCAACCATCCCAACCAATTGCCAACTAGTTTAGCTATAGGAAAATGTGTAGTGCCCTCTAAAGAAGATTCTATTGTTGTTAGGGTGAAGGAGGTTCATGGCCCCTCCCATGTAGGAACACAATGGTCAGGGACCATTGCCACAATTGTAACACCTTTGGCCAGACGCAGAAGTGATCATTGACTGGCCTTTGTGAACTGTGAGGATGCTTCTTCAGCGTTTCAGGTTTATGCAGCTAAAACCTGGAACAGTCTTCCTGAACATGTGAGACAGGCCTCTTCTGTGACGCTGTTTAAATCCAGACTCAAAACATTCTGTTTAACTGTGCATATAACTGAAAGGTTTTCATTCCGCACTCTTTTCTCCAATTTATGTCTCTCTTTTTTAATTTTAATCTTCATGATTATTTATGTTTTGATTTGTTTTTATTATGATTTTAATGTATTTCTTATTCTGTAAAGCACTTTGAATTACTTTGTGTACGAATTGTGCTATACAAATAAACTTGCCTTGCCTTGCCTTGCCTTCTTCGGTGATTAAAGTAAGGATTCATCATTATATTCCTACTCATGGCTTTTCATCTCTGATTAGGTCTGATAATGGTACAAAATATTAGGCCTACGTCATAAATTTGATTCTGTGAATCACCCCCGAAGTCAAGGATGGGTGAACGCATGAAAAAAAAGTCAAATTGGCTAAGATTTGTTTACTTCAGGGCTTAATTAGCTCCAAGCTCTACCCCTGGCCCTCCTGGCAGTGAGACAAACCATTAACAAAGTCACTGTTTTTTCATATTATGAATTGCTCACTGGACGATTGATGCCAGGTCCAGGGGCCACATTGGTACCGCAGGAAGAGGTGCCCCTTCTAAATCTAGTTTAAGCCAGATTGGAATCAACGGAGGCAACTGGTGTCTAATTTTCTTCCTAGCTTCCAGAGAGGAGGCTGCTATATCTCGACCTTCTGAAGTTTATTTACAGGTTTTATCTTGGAAGTGCTCTGAACTATGATGGACTGGGTCGTACAGAGTGACTGCTTGTACTGATACGGCTGTTCAGATGGACGGGAAAGGATAAATGGTTTCATGTTACGCAGATTGAGCTGTGAATTCCTGAATTTTTTGTGTTTGTTTGTTTGTTTTTGTTTTCTTTTTATATATTTTCATAGGTGACGTACGGCGGTTTAAAGCTCCAGGTGTGGTGTTAGACTGTGGTCTCTCCTCCCTGTACATGGTTGGTTAATGCACACTGTCTGAAGGTTGAGTATACGTGCACGATTTTATGGCTATTGTAGATCGTATTAAGTTTCCCCTAATCAGAAGGGGGAAATATGGGATTTTGACAATATTAATTGTCTGCACTATCCTTCTATGGGAAATAGTTCAGAAACATGTACAAACCAATCCGAGACGTGATCCACGATCACTCTCAACAGCAGAATGTGATAAGTATGTCAAAATGACCTTACAGTATACCAAGGGGTCATTTACTACATACCAATTTGATTTATGTTCTGTCATTTATTGTAAGACACTAAATGCCCCATCAGCAGACTTTCGAGACGATGATATTATTGCAGGATGTACAATGAAACGACGCCGTGGGTATTGCGAGAGATTCGAAGATGTTTATTTTTACACAGGACCTGCAACCCTACTTAATCCACATATAGGTAATATTAAGTTAACCAGGGGTCAAGTGCCTCTGGTGTTAACAATAATGCAATTAATCTGGGTAAATGGAAAGGTCTGGTGGTCTCATTGATCACCTTATTAGTGGCTGTATTGGCTGTATTTGCATTGGTGGGATGTTGTTGTATTCCTTGTATTCGTGCTCTGTGTCTTAAAGTCATTAACAGTGCAATTCGCCCTGATTAAGAGGACAGTATCTGCAGCTGCATATGAAAATATTATTGGAAAGAACCAAAAACTACATGGTGTTACCTTGCTCTGAGAGATGACCTCTTAAGAGAGGTCAAAAGGGGGAAATGAAGGCTGTAACAAATAATAAAGTGTCATGAGTATACCACATGCAATTATTAAATGCTGAAATCATATATTTGTTTAAATGTTGTTAATGAAGTCACGCAATTAAAGCTTAACTATTGAAATCTGATATATGTGTTTAAAGAAACTGCTGTGTAGGTTGTGTCTTTTTAAGGAAATTCTGTACAGAGCAGCTGACAAGGGGACATCCTGGCTGGCACCAAACCTAAAGAGATCCGGTCATTCCCATAAATGGAGAGGCTTCAGGGAGGATCCAAGGCGTGAACCTGATCAACATATCATTATGCATATTTCTGTGAATGTATATATACTGGGTTAAGGGACAGATGCAGGTGTTCAGACTGACTGAAACTAAGTCCTGTGTAGAATAGGCCATCGGGGATAGTGGTCTGACCCAGAGCTCTGTATTAGAATTGTATTGGACAGGGAATAAATTCTTTTTACTTTTAATCGATCGATTCCAGTTGTGATTTTTGATAGAACACGCCTAACACAGTTAAGCTTGAAAAGCTCTTCTTCTGGGTCAGAATCTTGTCCAAGGCCCAGTTCGGAGTTTGCATTCGTCCGTTTTAAAAACTTCTCCATGACTGTCACCACGCACATGCGTTACTAATTCTTTTAAAGCAGGGGTGCTCACACTTTTTCAGCATGCGAGCTACTTACAAAATGACCAAGTCATAAAGATCTACCTAAAACAAAACCAAGCAAACTGCACTGAAACACTCTGTGCCCCTTTTTTGGACCCTCACCCTCAGTTTGAGAACCTCTTCTTTAAGAGAACTTCCTCTGGCACTTTACACAAAACTGTGAAAAAAGTGAAGGAAGATTTTTTAAACCTGTTTTTTAAAGTTCCAAACTGGAGTTGCATTCTTTTCTGGTTTTGCAGTGATATTTACCAGCCTCTGCACGTTTACCAAACCAAACGCACATCGTGACAAACACAGATGCATTTGTGCACTTTTGTTAGACAAACTTCAGCCAAATGTGGCAGTAGGTCTGTTCTGTAGATCCGCTCTATGCTGTAGACCTGCTTTGTGCCAACACTGTAACACAAATTTAGACTCATTTTTGCTCACGTTTCGTCTTGCTCTTCTAATCAGCGCGCACTGTGGAAGGGGCTTGTGTTCGCTGTACGCAGGAAGGTGAGAGCGTGAAAAGGCGAGGGGCGGCGTGCTGACGTGAGGCAGATGGACAGGTAGGATGTTTAGGAAGTTGAACCTGCCCTGTGATGCACGCTGGTACACAAGGGCACACGCTGTTGTAGACAAGCCGTGCGTAGGGAGCGTGTGTGTTTGTGATGTGCCGTAGAGTCTCCGCGGGTTTCAAATGAGCGCACAGGCTGCACTGAGACGCCCCACACGCTCTGGCACACCTGTACAAGTTTATTACCAACAGCAGCGGCCGTAATGAAATATGATGGCACTTGTTGAGTGTCAGACCTTGAGTGACAGACAAGACCGAGTCCAAACGCAAGTCCGAGACGAGACACAGCGATCTACCCACACGACCTTGGCGATCGACTGGTAAATCGCGATCGACGTATTGAGCACCCCTGTTTTAACGGAACGAGGCAATTAGCTGCCTGTCGCCACCCGGATGAATATTAGATCACTCTGCCAGTCATTATATACTACACTCATGATCTATTAAAATAACTGGATACAGTATTGCTGCTTGTAGCTGCCTCGAGTTGACGTAGTGGCCATTCAGTGGTATTACAGTCGAAAAAATCCCATGGGCCGAGACAAGATTTTTCTCATAGAGAGCAATGTAATCACAAACTGCTCGTGTTCGGCTGACAGGGCACCTACAACTTTCAAAAATGTCAGATTTTGTGGCGATTTTTACCTATTTTTAGGTCATAAACTTTTTCTCAGCTCAAAATCCTTCAGTTGTCTTAACAAACGCTTTATAATCATTAGCTTTGGATACGCTCTGCTCCGCTCTAGCTCCTCTCGCTCTGATTGGTCAAAGCGATCAGGTGATACACGAACCCGCACACCGTGCGTGCGTTCATGTGCATTCGCGTGTGCCCGCGGGAGAAAAGAGCACTACTGCACATGCTCGGTCGGCCCACAGCCACCGGAAGTACCTAGCCAGACTTGGCTAATCTGGGATCATGCGCCATTGAGCTCGGCCCATTGACTTGAATGGGCGGCCATTTTGGAACCTGGGGGCTTGACTACACTGTAGTAGAGTGTCCGTGCTGTAGTAAGTACAGCACGGACACTCGACAATGACATAATGTTTGCAGGTAATAATTAATAAATTTTAATTAAAAAAAAGTGATATTGGATAATTTCTCACGGCACACCTGACGATCTCTCACGGCACACTAGTGTGCCACGGCACAGTGGTTGAGAATCACTGGATTAAGGCTTTTTAGCGTCATATTTAGACCCAAAATGCTTAATTTTTGTTTGCTGCATAAAAATATGGAGATAGGTTAGTGTCTTTATTATCAAATAAATATTACGCCAGTCACAAATACAAATCTTGGTCCAGAAACAAATATAACGCCATTCACAAATATATTTAATGACTTACAAATAAATGTAAAAACATTCACAAAAGCATTTCTTGACTCAAAAGCAAATGTTCCGTCATTCACACATGTCAGAGCAGTTACATTTATTTGCAAACTGATGAACCTGCATTTACAAACCCCCGCACATATTTGCGATTACCCCTGCATTTATTTGTGGATTTTTTATTTT